>NW_027195117.1:37500-373949 GCF_038502225.1 Cherax quadricarinatus
TCCAGGTGGTGCTGGAGCCACCTGTTCTATCCTCAACAGTTTTGAGGCAATGTTAATTTGTTGTTTCCTGAGAACACTCCCGCGATAACACTCCCGCGATAACACTCCCGCGGTAACACTCCCGCGGTAACACTCCCGCGATAACACTCCCGCGGTAACACTCCCGCGATAACACTCCCGCGGTAACACTCCCGCGCAATAACACTCCCGCGCAATAACACTCCCGCAATAACACTCCCGCGATAACACTCCCGCAATAACACTCCCGCGGTAACACTCCCGCGCAATAACACTCCCGCAATAACACTCCCGCGGTAACACTCCCGCGCAATAACACTCCCGCAATAACACTCCCGCAATAACACTCCCGCAATAACACTCCCGCAATAACACTCCAGCGCAATAACACTCCAGCGCAATAACACTCCAGCGCAATAACACTCCAGCGCAATAACACTCCAGCGCAATAACACTCCCGCGATAACACTCCCGCGCAATAACACTCCCGCGATAACACTCCCGCGCAATAACACTCCCGCGCAATAACACTCCCGCGCAATAACACTCCCGCGGTAACACTCCCGCGCAATAACACTCCCGCGCAATAACACTCCCGCGCAATAACACTCCCGCGCAATAACACTCCCGCGCAATAACACTCCCGCGCAATAACACTCCCGCGCAATAACACTCCCGCGCAATAACACTCCCGCGCAATAACACTCCCGCGCAATAACACTCCCGCGCAATAACACTCCCGCAATAACACTCCCGCAATAACACTCCCGCAATAACACTCCCGCAATAACACTCCCGCAATAACACTATGAACTTACAATCACTTATAACAATTCACTATCTTACTACCATTAGTTATAATGATTACGATATAAACATCGATAATAATAGCGCATTCAGTACTGAATTTGAGAGCGCTAAATCCTTAGGGATCACACAGGGTCTGAGTATTTATAAACATGTTATATACACGGATATACACCAGTATATACACAGAGATGTATGTCTCTGTATATACACTGAGTGGTGTACACAATGTATATACTCTCATACCTGAAATATAAATTAAAGCATATACACCTAGTTACACACAGATGTGTGTATACACAAATACACATCTCTGGGTGTATATAAACTGAAGGATATATACATTTCAGTGTATTTTACCTGTAGGTAGGAGAGTGTAGTGAGGCGACCGTCCTGTTGTAGCTGCTACACCACAGTGAGGGACAATAAGCTTCTTCAAGCTCAGCTTCGAAGCTTCGAAGCTGAGCTTGAACCCTTTGAATGAGTCGTTTCTTCACGGTGTTTTTAACAACTTCATGAACACGGGATTCATACACCCAGCGCTGTATGTTTCTCCTTGTATACATCCAAAATTTAATTCCCAATCTAAGAATTAAAGTAATCCTGACTGGTGGTATACAGGTTGGTTAATAGGGTTTGAAGCCTATCGACTACATAAGTGTTGTGCGGTAACCTGTCCACCGCCAGACAAGAATTTTTTAATGCCCAAAGAATTCAAACAAATTCTTAACATATATACCCTGAGAGATATGCAGCTGTCAGGGTATATACCCGGTAGGTATACAGGTGACTTGCAGCCCTGATAACCCTCGTGTAGTAGATAGACTTTAAACCCCACTAACCAATCAATCAGCCTTAATGACCCTCGTGTAGTAGACAGACTTGAAACCCCCAATTCAAAATATTAATTATAATAATCTATATTTATACATGTACAGAGCATAGCTGACATCAATGACATATTACTATATAGCTGACATCAATGACATACTACTATACAGCTGACATCAATGACATAATACAATATAGAAAGTCCCTTGTTATGAAGAACATTTCGGGAAAATTAGGTCAATTTTTCTCCCAGGATGCGACCCACACCGGTTGACTAACACCCAGGTACCCTTTTTAGTGCTAGGTGAACGTGGACAGCAGGTATCTTATGGAAACCCGTTCTAATGTTTCCACCCCGTTCCGGGAATCGAACCCCAGACCTCAGTGTGTGAGCTGAGTGCTCTACCAATCGAGCTTCGGGACACCAGCATTTTTATGTGTTGCTTAATGAAGATTCGACGTATCAGTGAATATTCCCCTTTCTCTCTGTCTCCCACTCTCTCTCTCTCTCTCTCTCTCTCTCTCTCTCTCTCTCTCTCTCTCTCTCTCTCTCTCTCTCTCTCTCTCTCTCTTGATATATATGTCGTGCTGAATAGGTAAAATTGGTCAATTAGCAAGAACTCATTTAAAATTAAGACTTTCTAAAATGTTCTCTTATACGTTTAGAAAGTTTTTCATCAAGGTTAATGTAAAAATTAATAATTATGTTCTAAAAGAACCTTAGAAAACTTACCTAACCTTATTATAACCAGCGCAATATACTCCGGACTGCACACTCTACAGGCTCTCAAAAACATAGTAACAAATACACTCCTTTTGAGTGTAGTCTCCAGGTTGGAATATTACTGAATGTATCACCACACATTTTTTTTTATTTTATTATTTTTTTTTTTAAAAAGTACATCACAGCACATAAAAAACAAACAGGACTTATCCGTCAACAGATGTAATAAACTTTCTATGGCCATATAATACCACATACAAATATAAAAATTATACATCATGTAACAAATAGTATCTAATGAAAACACAAACAGTAACCAAATTAAGGAGAGTATTGATGCATACTTCCGTACTAATACATTCAACAGTAAAACACAAACCAAATTAAGGAGAGTACTACTTCCGTACTAACTACATCAACAGTAAAACACAAACAGTAACCAAATTAAGGAGAGTATTGATGCATACTTCCGTACTAACTACATCAACAGTAAAACACAAACAGTAACCAAATTAAGGAGAGTATTGATGCATACTTCCGTACTAACTACATCAACAGTAAAACACAAACAGTAACCAAATTAAGGAGAGTATTGATGCATACTTCCGTACTAACTACATCAACAGTAACTACATCAACAGTAACTACATCAACAGTAAAACCAGATATTCTTTACTATCACTTAACGTCATAAGACTTCCGTACTAACTACATCAACAGTTTTTTTTTTTCTTTTTTTTTTTTTTGCACCTGAATATACGTAACAAAAAATGCTACAAAACTTGCATGTATAAACTCTGTATATGTAACTGTAAACCATACATGAAAAACTTGCATCAAGAACATGACACTTAACAAAAACAGTACCAGGGTTGTGACCTAAATTAATATATACTTTAAATGTGCCAAAACCAAACATATATAAAGTTTTAGATAAAACAAAGTGACATTAAACAATAAGTTGATACATGCCTCCTCTCACCACACACAAGGTACACAGTAAGAACAGTTTGAAAAATAACCCTGTAATCCGTATATGTGTATATAATCCTATCTCATTAACCTCCATTCAGAGATGAGCCCTTAATAAGGCAACGTTCAATACTGTCTCCTATAACCAAACATTCTGTTACACCCCCCTCCCTCTTCTCCCTCATTTAGGCAACCACCACTGTCTCTCGGCAGCATACAGTTCCCTGTCGCTCAGTCTCCCAGCTGTACATGAGCATATAAGCCTGTCACATCGCAACAGTATCTCAATCACAACAAACCACACCCAAGCATTCGTACTGCATACATCCATAATAATATTTACCTCAACCCTCTGACAGAGGTGTGATGGTAAGTGACCAAGCATAGCAAGGTGTTATATACACAGAGGGTAATACAGTCATCCCATGGGACACGCATGCAAAGATATAAATCTAAATTGTCCACTATCAAACTGGATCACACACTTAAACCTACTGACCAGCTAGCAAACCAGCTAGCATCACACGTACCTCCTAACACCTACTGACCAGCTAGCATCACACGTACCTCCTAACACCTACTGACCAGCTAGCATACCTACTGACACCTACTGACCAGCTAGCATCACACGTACCTCCTAACACCTACTGACCAGCTAGCATCACACGTACCTGCTAACACCTACTGACCAGCTAGCCTAACACCTACTGACCAGCTAGCATCACCTACTGACCAGCTAGCATCACACGTACCTCCTAACACCTACTGACCAGCTAGCATCACACGTACCTTCTAACACATACTGACAAGCTAGCATCACACGTACCTCCTAACACCTACTGACCAGCTAGCATCACACGTACCTCCTAACACCTACTGACCAGCTAGCATCACACGTACCTCCTAACACCTACTGACCAGCTAGCATCACACGTACCTCCTACCTCAAGCATCACAACACCCCTACTGACCAGCTAGCATCACACGTACCTCCTAACACCTACTGACCAGCTAGCATCACACGTACCTCCTAACACCTACTGACCAGCTAGCATCACACGTACCTCCTGACACCTACTGACCAGCTAGCATCACACGTACCTCCTAACACCTACTGACCAGCCTCACACGTACCTCCTAACACCTACTGACCAGCTAGCATCACACGTACCTCCTAACACCTACTGACCAGCTAGCACACAGCTAGCATCACACGTACCTCCTAACACCTACTGACCAGCTAGCATCACACGTACCTCCTAACACCTACTGACCAGCTAGCATCACACGTACCTCCTAACACCTACTAACACACTGAACCTTCCCTCGTTTCCATCTAAGCAATACACCCACACCACACACACACACACACACACACACACACACACACACACACACACACACACACACACACACACACACACACACACACACACACACACACACACACACACACACCCGACGGCGAGCCCATTGAAACCCCGGATGACATTCTCAATCCTTACCCCAGCCATGACAACCCCTCCCCCCACTACAAAGCGAGTAAGATCCCAATAGTTAAACTACGATAACCTACGGGGAAGGCTCCCACCGCGATCCATATATTTCCCTGTTCCTGCAAACCGTCCTATAAAAAGTAGCTGCCAGTACCCGTTTCCTCGCCACCCAATCCCCATTCCCACGCATACCCCACGACACGTACACGAAATCTACCATTAAATATGCCAATGCACGTTGTGTACTCTCTGGCACCCCTCCCACATCCAAAACGAGCGTTCTCAACACCGGTATGCCCCCCCTCCCACTAGCCTCACAATCCTACTCATCCAATCCCTAACATTCCCCAAACATTCGCAAAAATACACCGCATGATATGCCGTATCCTCGCCACCACACACTCCACACCCACTCTCCTCTACTATTCGCCTCGCCCGCAGGACCGCTCCTGACGGCAAAATGCCATGCAGGAAACGGAACATAACCTCCCGCACCCGAGGTCTGAGCTTCAACTTACGAAAACGACACCAAATATCTCCCCATCCATAGATGGGGTATATTCCCTCCACCGGCACCACCACCCGGCTCCCAATTACTCTCGCCAAAACCCCTATGCGAATCTTGCCAGGCTCCCGTAGGACCATGAGGGTACGCAGCACCTCCTCACATTCCCTCAACTCTGCACCCACATACCACCTCTGCACTCCCTCATACAGAAGCTTTAACCCCCCCCCCACACCCGACCCGTACATATTCCCTTCGTAAGAAAACATATTTTACCCAACGCCGTAGATCCAATAACCCTAACCCCCCCTGACGTACCGGCAGCATTACCACCTCCCTCCTCAGCCAATCACACCCAGAACCCCATATAAACCTAAACACCTGCTTTAAAATTCTCGTAATTCCTTGCCCCGTTAAGGGGTAAACTGCCGCCACATGCCAAACCTTACTGTATAGTAACGTGTTTACCACGAATGTATCAGCACACATTAGTAACCTTTACAGTTTACAGTATATAGGAAGACCACCAGTGTGTGCTTATATATTCACTAATATTCCAACAATGAGACTACAGTCAAAAAGAGTGTATTTCTCACTATGTTTCAGAGAACCTATAAGAGTGTACAGTCCCGAGTTCTTAGACGAAGAAATTGGGAAAATATTGGACATTGGCGTGACACTGGTGTATCCTAAGATGTTTGTGGACTCTGATATATTGGCAGCTAAAACCACTTATTACAGAACAGAAGCTACGGTAACGTCCTGGTAGGGAAGTGAAGGTGAGTGAGGCTCTGGTGAGGAAGTGAAGGTGACTGACGCTCTGGTGAGGAAGTGAAGGTGACTGACGCTCTGGTGAGGAAGTGAAGGTGACTGACGCTCTGGTGAGGAAGTGAAGGTGACTGACGCTCTGGTGAGGAAGTGAAGGTGACTGACGCTCTGGTGAGGAAGTGAAGGTGACTGACGCTCTGGTGAGGAAGTGAAGGTGACTGACGCTCTGGTGAGGAAGTGAGGAAGTGAAGGTGACTGACGCTCTGGTGAGGAAGTGAAGGTGACTGACGCTCTGGTGAGGAAGTGAAGGTGACTGACGCTCTGGTGAGGAAGTGAAGGTGACTGACGCTCTGAAGGTGTGAGGAAGTGAAGGTGACTGACGCTCTGGTGAGGAAGTGAAGGTGACTGACGCTCTGGTGAGGAAGTGAAGGTGACTGACGCTCTGGTGAGGAAGTGAAGGTGACTGACGCTCTGGTGAGGAAGTGAAGGTGACTGACGCTCTGGTGAGGAAGTGAAGGTGACTGACGCTCTGGTGAGGAAGTGAAGGTGACTGACGCTCTGGTGAGGAAGTGAAGGTGACTGACGCTCTGGTGAGGAAGTGAAGGTGACTGACGCTCCGGTGAGGAAGTGAAGGTGACTGACGCTCTGGTGAGGAAGTGAAAGTGACTGACGCTCTGGTGAGGAAGTGAAGGTGACTGACGCTCTGGTGAGGAAGTGAAGGTGACTGACGCTCTGGTGAGGAAGTGAAGGTGACTGACGCTCTGGTGAGGAAGTGAAGGTGACTGACGCTCTGGTGAGGAAGTGAAGGTGACTGACGCTCTGGTGAGGAAGTGAAGGTGACTGACGCTCTGGTGAGGAAGTGAAGGTGACTGACGCTCTGGTGAGGAAGTGAAGGTGACTGACGCTCTGGTGAGGAAGTGAAGGTGACTGACGCTCTGGTGAGGAAGTGAAGGTGACTGACGCTCTGGTGAGGAAGTGAAGGTGACTGACGCTCTGGTGAGGAAGTGAAGGTGACTGACGCTCTGGTGAGGAAGTGAAGGTGACTGAGGCTCTGGTGAGGAAGTGAAGGTGACTGAGGCTCTGGTGAGGAAGTGAAGGTGACTGAGGCTCTGGTGAGGAAGTGAAGGTGACTGACGCTCTGGTGAGGAAGTGAAGGTGACTGAGGCTCTGGTGAGGAAGTGAAGGTGACTGAGGCTCTGGTGAGGAAGTGTAGGAGACTGACGCTCTGGTGAGGAAGTGAAGATGACTGAGGCTCTGGGGTCATACTAAGTTATCCGGGTGTCATGCTAAGTTATCCGGGTGTCATACTAAGTCATCCGGGTGTCATACTAAGTTATCCGGGTGCCATACTAAGTTATCCGGGTGTCATACTAAGTTACCCGGGTGTCATGCTAAGTTATCCGGATGTCATACTAAGTTATCCGTGTGTCATACTAAGTTATCTGGGTGTCGTACTAAGTTAGCCAGGTGACATACTAAATGACCCGGGTGCCATACTAAGTTATCCAGGTGTCATACTAAGTTATCCAGGTGTCATACTAAGTTATCCGGCTGTCATACTAAGTTATCCGGGTGTCATACTAAGTTATCCAGGTGACATACTAAGTTATCCGGGTGCCATGCTAAGTTATCCGGGTGCCATACTAAGTTATCCAGGTGTCATACTAAGTTATCCGGGTGTCATACTAAGTTATCCGGGAGTCATACTAAGTTATCCGGGTGCCATACTAAGTTATCCGGGTGTCATACTAAGTTATCCGGGTGTCATACTAAGTTATCCGGGTGCCATACTAAGTTATCCGGGAGTCATACTAAGTTATCCGGGTGCCATACTAAGTTATCCGGGTGTCATGCTAAGTTATCCGGGTGTCATACTAAGT
This sequence comes from Cherax quadricarinatus, assembly GCF_038502225.1. Taxonomy (NCBI): domain Eukaryota; kingdom Metazoa; phylum Arthropoda; class Malacostraca; order Decapoda; family Parastacidae; genus Cherax; species Cherax quadricarinatus. The sequence goes on from NW_027195117.1 coordinate 45,502, forward strand.
TATCCGGGTGTCATACTAAGTTATCCAGGTGTCATACTAAGTTATCCGGGTGTCATACTAAGTTATCCGGGTGTCATACTAAGTTAACCGGGTGTCATGCTAAGTTATCCGGGTGTCATACTAAGTTATCCGGGTGTCATACTAAGTTATCCGGGTGTCATACTAAGTTATCCGGGTGTCATACTAAGTTATCCGGGTGTCATACTAAGTTATCCGGGTGTCATACTAAGTTATCCGGGTGTCATACTAAGTTATCCGGGTGTCATACTAAGTTATCCGGGTGTCATACTAAGTTATCCGGGTGTCATACTAAGTTATCCGGGTGTCATACTAAGTTATCCGGGTGTCATACTAAGTTATCCGGGTGTCATACTAAGTTATCCGGGTGTCATACTAAGTTATCCGGGTGTCATACTAAGTTATCCGGGTGTCATACTAAGTTATCCGGGTGTCATACTAAGTTATCCGGGTGTCATACTAAGTTATCCGGGTGTCATGCTAAGTTATCCGGATGTCATACTAAGTTATCTGTATAACGGGCTTGTTTGGTATTCTGGTAGCGGTTGGTTAAATGATATACGTCTTCGGAGGCTTCTTTGTTTATTGTTAAGTCGTTTGGGTTACACAGGCTTGTGTGTTTGTGCCCATGGCCCGGGCAGGGCCATGCCCACGAGAGAGAGCTGGGAGGCCTTGTGTGTTGATGCCAGGCCGCTGTGACAGGGTACGGTCTCCTCTGGAACGGTGAAGCAGACATCGTAGGAGTCGCTGCAGGTTTTCACTCAACCTGGGGCACGACATGCTGTTGCCCTCGAGTGAGGCATCGACAAAACTCGGCAACTGGGCAGGACTTCTGGCAAGCGACTCAGGAGGACACTTCTCGACTGGTACTGTCGCTGGGCTGTCACTGCCGGCGAGTGTGGAGCGAGTTGTGGAGCGAGTCGTGGCAGAGACGACTGGGCGAAACATCTGGGAGTCGTAACATCATACACCAGACTGCAGTGAGAGAGCTAGCAGTCAAAGTGACATCTTCTTTGTGCAGGCTGCTCACTGAAGCTTGTGACACGAGGCTGACACAGCGCCTGCCGACAGGGCTGGCTGCGGCTTGACGAGTATCATCTCTCGACAGTTGGAGTTATAGCAGAGGTTAGCCTAAGCATCCCCAGACTTGTTTCTCTATATATAACTGCACTCTGACGGTCTGGAGGTGAAGTGAAACAAATCTCGATGGGAATCGTAGCAGGTACGATTCTGCAGAACAACACGAGCGACGAGCATAAAAGCTTTCTGTACAAGGGGGCTCATATGCTCAGGGCTGAGAAATCAGCTGTCAAACACTGGTCACGCGGGTGACTTAGCACAGTGGTGCAACTCAAGGGTCTGACCACAGACCTCACTGGACACACGGAAAACTTACAAACACACCGCTGTACATACGGTACAACATGGCTTAACTAGCAAATGATGCTTTTCTGCGCATAAAACTGACTAAGACATACTAAAATGTGAGAACACTGACTGAGAGGAATTAATTAACACACGACACATATCTTCTCTCAATCTTCTCGACAATACTGAAATAATTACTGAACACTCGATGGTGACATCATGTGATGTCAGGCGTGATGTCGCAAGGTGACGTCAGCAGCAGTGACGTCAACAGACATCTCGAGGTGACGTCAGGCAGACATCGTGAGGTGACGTCAGCAGACATCGTGACGTCATGAAGTCGGGCAGCATCGTGGGTGGCGTCGATGTGATGCGGGCAGCAGACCACAGCATGAGGCCTGGGACATCTGCTAACTCACGTGGCTTTGTAGGTCTACGTGACATCGCCCACACCCACGTGACGTCGTGATCCACGTAGCTTCGAGTGGCCTCGGGCACTCGGATACACAGCACTGGCAATGAATTCATACGAAAAACAGCCGAAAACACAGCAGAGGGAGTGGGCAGTGGTGAGTGGTGTATGGTAGGCTGGTGGCGAGGAGCGTGTGTGAGTGTATGGCAGGGCGGGCATCTGGCGGTTCCTCCTCCCACCCACAAACACAGGGGAAACACACTGGACGCAGAAATCACCACAAAACTCACCTCTGGCTTGCTGAAACAGCTGTGCTGAGCTGAACAACAACAGCAACATACAAGTGACGCTGAACACGTGACTTGAGAAACAGCGTAGGGTCACTGGGACGCCATTACAATTCTCGGAGAATTTCGGCAAATTTCGGCTGGATCCTGCTTGTACCTGTGTCTGGATGCTCAAACGTGCAGACACGACATCAGGATAACTCGTTGAGAGACGGATGCTTCTTGTGTAGGGTGATGAAGTGAAGATGACTTCATACCTCTTCCTCCCTCTCTCCAGGCAAACACAACTGCTGCAAGCACCGCTGTCACCATTTATAACGGGCTTTTTTGGTATTCTGGTAGCGGGTGGTTAAATGATATACGTCTTCGGAGGCTTCTTTGTTTATTGTTAAGTCGTTGTGGGTTACACAGGCTTGTGTGTTTGTGCCCATGGCCCGGGCAGGGCCATGCCCATGAGAGAGAGCTGGGAGGCCTTGTGTGTTGATGCCAGGCCGCTGTGAGAGTGAGGGTGAGGCAAGTCTGGGCATACTGAAGTGGCAAGGCCTATAGATGGCAGCACCTGAGTGGCGCGAAATATGAACTAAGCTGGCAGACAGCATGGGCTGTCTGTACAGACAGTACAGACTGTCTACATCCGTGTGTCATACTAAGTTATCTGGGTGTCGTACTAAGTTAGCCAGGTGACATACTAAATTATCCGGGTGCCATACTAAGTTATCCAGGTGTCATACTAAGTTATCCAGGTGTCATACTAAGTTATCCGGGTGTCATACTAAGTTATCCGGGTGTCATACTAAGTTATCCGGGTGTCATACTAAGTTATCCAGGTGTCATACTAAGTTATCCGGGTGTCATACTAAGTTATCCAGGTGTCATCCAGGTGTCATACTAAGTTATCCAGGTGTCATACTAAGTTATCCGGGTGTCATACTAAGTTATCCGGGTGTCATACTAAGTTATCCGGGTGTCATACTAAGTTATCCGGGTGTCATACTAAGTTATCCGGGAGTCATACTAAGTTATCCGGGTGTCATACTAAGTTATCCGGGTGTCATACTAAGTTATCCGGGTGTCATACTAAGTTATCCAGGTGTCATACTAAGTTATCCAGGTGTCATACTAAGTTATCCGGGTGTCATACTAAGTTATCCGGGTGTCATACTAAGTTATCCGGGTGTCATACTAAGTTATCCGGGTGTCATACTAAGTTATCCGGGTGTCATACTAAGTTATCCGGGTGTCATATTAAGTTATCCGGGTGTGTGCTAAGTTATCCGGGTGTCATGCTAAGTTATCCGGGTGTCATACTAAGTTATCCGGGTGTCATGCTAAGTTATCCGGGTGTCGTACTAAGTTATCCGGGTGTCATACTAAGTTATCCGGGTGTCATACTAAGTTATCCGGGTGTCATACTAAGTTATCCAGGTGTCATACTAAGTTATCCGGGTGTCATACTAAGTTATCCGGGTGTCATACTAAGTTATCCGGGTGTCATACTAAGTTATCCGGGTGTCATACTAAGTTATCCGGGTGTCATACTAAGTTATCCGGGTGTCATACTAAGTTATCCGGGTGTCATACTAAGTTATCCGGGTGTCATACTAAGTTATCCGGGTGCAATACTAAGTTATCCGGGTGTCTTGCTAAGTTATCCAGGTGTCATACTAAGTTATCCAGGTGTCATACTAAGTTATCCAGGTGTCATACTAAGTTATCCGGGTGTCATACTAAGTTAAACGGGTGTCATGCTAAGTTGTCCGGGTGTCATACTAAGCTATCCGGGTGTCATACTAAGTTATCCGGGTGTCATGCTAAGTTATCCGGGTGTCATACTAAGTTATCCGGGTGTCATACTAAGCTATCCGGGTATCATACTAAGTTATCCGGGTGTCATGCTAAGTTATCCGGGTGTCATGCTAAGTTATCCGGGTGTCATACTAAGGGTGTCATACTAAGTAATCCGGGTGTCATACTAAGTTATCCGGGTGTCATACTAAGTTATCCGGGTGTCATACTAAGTTCTCCGGGTGTCATTCTAAGTTATCCGGGTGTCATACTAAGTTATCCGGGGGTCACACTAAGTTATCCGGGTGTCATACTAAGTTATCCGGGTGTCATACTAAGTTATCCGGGTGTCATACTAAGTTATCCGGGTGTCATACTAAGTTATCCGGGTGTCATACTAAGTTATCCGGGTGTCATACTAAGTTATCCGGGTGTCATACTAAGTTATCCGGGTGTCATACTAAGTTATCCGGGTGTCATACTAAGTTATCCGGGTGTCATACTAAGTTATCCGGGTGTCATACTAAGTTATCCGGGTGTCATACTAAGTTATCCGGGTGTCATACTAAGTTATCCGGGTGTCATACTAAGTTATCCGGGTGTCATACTAAGTTATCCTGGTGTCATACTAAGTTATCCGGGTGTCATACTAAGTTATCCGGGTGTCATACTAAGTTATCCGGGTGTCATACTAAGTTATCCGGTGGTGACAATCTAAGTTATCCGGGTGTCATACTAAGTAATCCGGGTGTCATACTAAGTTATCCGGGTGTCACACTAAGTCATACTAAGTTATCCGGGTGTCATACTAAGTTATCCGGGTGTCATACTAAGTTATCCGGGTGTCATACTAAGTTATCCGGGTGTCATACTAAGTTATCCGGGTGTCATACTAAGTTATCCAGGTGTCATACTAAGTTATCCGGGTGTCATACTAAGTTATCCGGGTGTCATACTAAGTTATCCGGGTGTCATACTAAGTTATCCGGGTGTCATGTTAAGTTATCCGGGTGTCATACTAAGTTATCCGGGTGTCATACTAAGTTATCCGGGTGTCATACTAAGTTATCCGGGTGTCATACTAAGTTATCCGGGTGTCATACTAAGTTATCCGGGTGTCATACTAAGTTATCCGGGTGTCATACTAAGTTATCCGGGTGTCATACTAAGTTATCCGGGTGGCATGTTATCCTAAGGGTGTCATACTAAGTTATCCGGGTGTCATACTAAGTTATCCGGGTGTCATACTAAGTTATCCGGGTGTCATACTAAGTTAGTTATACTAAGTTATCCGGGTCCATGCTAAGTTATCCGGGTGTCATACTAAGTCATACTATCCGGGTGTCATACTAAGTTATCCGGGTGTCATACTAAGTTATCCGGGTGTCATCTAAGTTATCCGGGTGTCATACTAAGGATGTCATACTAAGTTATCCGGGTGTCATACTAAGTTATCCGGGTGTCATACTAAGTTATCCGGGTGTCATGCTAAGTTATCCGGGTGTCATACTAAGTTATCCGGGTGTCATACTAAGTTATCCGGGTGTCATACTAAGTTATCCGGGTGTCATACTAAGTTATCCGGGTGTCATACTAAGTTATCCGGGTGTCATACTAAGTAATCCGGGTGTCATACTAAGTTATCCGGGTGTCACACTAAGTTATCCGGGTGTCATACTAAGTTATCCGGGTGTCATGCTAAGTTATCCGGGTGTCATGCTAAGTTACGAAGTTATCCGGGTGTCATACTAAGTCATACTAAGTTCCGGGTGTCATACTAAGTTATCCGGGTGTCATACTAAGTTATCCGGGTGTCATACTAAGTTATCCGGGTGTCATACTAAGTTATCCGGGTGTCATACTAAGTTATCCGGGTGTCATACTAAGTTATCCGGGTGTCATACTAAGTTATCCGGGTGTCATACTAAGTTATCCGGGTGTCATACTAAGTTATCCGGGTGTCATACTAAGTTATCCGGGTGTCATACTAAGTTATCCGGGTGTCATACTAAGTTATCCGGGTGTCATACTAAGTTATCCGGGTGTCATACTAAGTTATCCGGTGTCATACTAAGTTATCCGGGTGTCATACTAAGTTATCCGGGTGTCATACTAAGTTATCCGGGTGTCATACTAAGTTATCCAGGTGTCATACTAAGTTATCCGGGTGTCATACTAAGTTATCCGGGTGTCATACTAAGTTATCCGGGTGTCATACTAAGTTATCCGGGTGTCATACTAAGTTATCCGGGTGTCATACTAAGTTATCCGGGTGTCATACTAAGTTATCCGGGTGTCATACTAAGTTATCCGGGTGTCATACTAAGTTATCATACTAAGTTATCCGGGTGTCATACTAAGTTATCCGGGTGTCATACTAAGTTATCCGGGTGTCATACTAAGTTATCCGGGTGTCATACTAAGTTATCCGGGTGTCATACTAAGTTATCCGGGTGTCATACTATGTTTATCCGGGTGTCATACTAAGTTATCCGGGTGTCATACTAAGTTATCCGGGTGTCATACTAAGTTATCCGGGTGTCATACTAAGTTATCCGGGTGTCATACTAAGTTATCCGGGTGTCATACTAAGTTATCCGGGTGTCATACTAAGTTATCCGGGTGTCATACTAAGTTATCCGGTGTCATACTGTCATACTAAGTTATCCGGGTGTCATACTAAGTTATCCGGGTGTCATACTAAGTTATCCGGGTGTCATACTAAGTTATCCGGGTGTCATACTAAGTTATCCGGGTGTCATACTAAGTTATCCGGGTGTCATACTAAGTTATCCGGGTGTCATACTAAGTTAGTGTCATACTAAGTTATCCGGGTGTCATACTAAGGGTGTCATACTAAGTTATCCGGGTGTCATACTAAGTTATCCGGGTGTCATACTAAGTTATCCGGGTGTCATACTAAGTTATCCGGGTGTCATACTAAGTTATCCGGGTGTCATACTAAGTTATCCGGGTGTCATACTAAGTTATCCGGGTGTCATACTAAGTTATCCGGGTGTCATACTAAGTTATCCGGGTGTCATACTAAGTTATCGGGTGTCATACTAAGTTATCCGGGTGTCATACTAAGTTATCCGGGTGTCATACTAAGTTATCCGGGTGTCATACTAAGTTATCCGGGTGTCATACTAAGTTATCCGGGTGTCATACTAAGTTATCCGGGTGTCATACTAAGTTATCCTGGTGTCATACTAGTTATCCGTGTGTCATACTAAGTTATCCGGGTGTCATACTAAGTTATCCGGGTGTCATACTAAGTTATCCGGGTGTCATACTAAGTTATCCGGGTGTCATACTAAGTTATCCGGGTGTCATACTAAGTTATCCGGGTGTCATACTAAGTTATCCGGGTGTCATACTAAGTTATCCGGGTGTCATACTAAGTTATCCGGGTGTCATACTAAGTTATCCTGGTGTCATACTAAGTTATCCGGGTGTCATACTAAGTTATCCGGGTGTCATACTAAGTTATCCGGGTGTCATACTAAGTTATCCGGGTGTCATACTAAGTTATCCGGGTGTCATACTAAGTTATCCGGGTGTCATACTAAGTTATCCGGGTGTCATACTAAGTTATCCGGGTGTCATACTAAGTTATCCGGGTGTCATACTAAGTTATCCGGGTGTCATACTAACCTAACAAGAATATTTTCATTACTTACGACGATAATTGCTTTAAAGTTTCTCTTGATGTTAAAATTTGGTACGTGAGTGTGTGTGTGTGTGTGTGTGTGTGTGTGTGTGTGTGTGTGTGTGTGTGTGTGTGTGTGTGTGTGTGTGTGTGTGTGTGTGTGTGTGTGTGTGTGTGTGTGTGTGTGTGTGTGTGTGTGTGTGTGTGTGTGTGTGTGTGTGTGTGTGTGTGTGTGTGTGTGTGTGTGTGTGTGTGTGTGTGTGTGTGTGTGTGTGTGTGTGTGTGTGTGTGTGTGTGTGTGTGTGTGTGTGTGTGTGTGTGTGTGTGTGTGTGTGTGTGTGTGTGTGTGTGTGTGTGTGTGTGTGTGTGTGTGTGTGTGTGTGTGTGTGTGTGTGTGTGTGTGTGTGTGTGTGTGTGTGTGTGTGTGTGTGTGTGTGTGTGTGTGTGTGTGTGTGTGTGTGTGTGTGTGTGTGTGTGTGTGTGTGTGTGTGTGTGTGTGTGTGTGTGTGTGTGTGTGTGTGTGTGTGTGTGTGTGTGTGTGTGTGTGTGTGTGTGTGTGTGTGTGTGTGTGTGTGTGTGTGTGTGTGTGTGTGTGTGTGTGTGTGTGTGTGTGTGTGTGTGTGTGTGTGTGTGTGTGTGTGTGTGTGTGTGTGTGTGTGTGTGTGTGTGTGTGTGTGTGTGTGTGTGTGTGTGTGTGTGTGTGTGTGTGTGTGTGTGTGTGTGTGTGTGTGTGTGTGTGTGTGTGTGTGTGTGTGTGTGTGTGTGTGTGTGTGTGTGTGTGTGTGTGTGTGTGTGTGTGTGTGTGTGTGTGTGTGTGTGTGTGTGTGTGTGTGTGTGTGTGTGTGTGTGTGTGTGTGTGTGTGTGTGTGTGTGTGTGTGTGTGTGTGTGTGTGTGTGTGTGTGTGTGTGTGTGTGTGTGTGTGTGTGTGTGTGTGTGTGTGTGTGTGTGTGTGTGTGTGTGTGTGTGTGTGTGTGTGTGTGTGTGGTGTGTGTGTGTGTGTGTGTGTGTGTGTGTGTGTGTGTGTGTGTGTGTGTGTGTGTGTGTGTGTGTGTGTGTGTGTGTGTGTGTGTGTGTGTGTGTGTGTGTGTGTGTGTGTGTGTGTGTGTGTGTGTGTGTGTGTGAGTGTGTGTGTGTGTGTGTGTGTGTGTGTGTGTGTGTGTGTGTGTGTGTGTGTGTGTGTGTGTGTGTGTGTGTGTGTGTGTGTGTGTGTGTGTGTGTGTGTGTGTGTGTGTGTGTGTGTGTGTGTGTGTGTGTGTGTGTGTGTGTGTGTGTGTGTGTGTGTGTGTGTGTGTGTGTGTGTGTGTGTGTGTGTGTGTGTGTGTGTGTGTGTGTGTGTGTGTGTGTGTGTGTGTGTGTGAGAGAGTGTGTGTGAGTGTGTGTGTGTGTGTGTGTGTGTGTGTGTGTGTGTGTGTGTGTGTGTGTGTGTGTGTATTCACCTATTTGTGGTTGCAGGGGTCGAGTCATAGCTCCTGGCCCCGCCACTTCACTGATTGCTACTAGGTCCTCTCTCTCCCTGCTCCATGAGCTTTATCATACCTCGTCTTAAAACTATGTATGGTTCCCGCCTCCACTACGTCACTTTCTAGGCTGTTGCACGGCCTGACTACTCTATGACTGAAGAAATACTTCCTAACATCCCTTTGATTCATCTGAGTCTTCAACTTCCAATTGTGACTTCTTGTTTCTGTGTCCCATCTCTGGAACATCCCGTCTTTGTCCACCTTGTCTGTTATGCGCAGTATTTTATATGTCGTTATCATGTCTCTCCTGACCCTCCTGTCCTCTAATGTCGTCAGGCCGATTTCCCTTAACCTTTCTTCGTAGGACAATCCCCCTTAACTCTGGGACTAGTCTTGTTGTAAACCTTAGCACTTTCTTTAATTTCTTGACGTGCTTGACCAGGTGTGGATTCCAAACTGGTGCTGCATACTCCAGTATAGGCCTGACGTAAATGGTGTACAGATTCTTGAACGATTCCTTACGGAAGTATCGGAACGCTATCCTTAGGTTTGCCAGACGCCCGTACGCTGCAGCAGTTATCTGATTGATGTGCGCCTCAGGAGATGTGTTCGGTGTTATACTCACCCCCAGATCTTTTTCCTTGAATGAGGTTTGTAGTCTTTGACCACCTAGACTGTAGTTTGTCTGCGGTCTTCTTTGCCCTTCCCCATTCTTCATTACATTGGCAGTTGTGTAAGAATGGTATATAATACCGACAAGATGAAATTAAGACACATGTGCAACATCTGGGTATCTTTATTGTAGACGTTTCGCCATCCAGTGGCTTTATCAATACAAATTCTAGGACATAAGACAACTACTACTACAACTAACCCATCTCTTTGGGAAGGACCTACTTCCACTGGGAAATCCCGCCTACCAGTGACTATGCCCTCGTCTGCTACACCTGACGTTACTATATAAGCGCCAGGCTCCTTTCTTCTGCTTCAGAATCTCCACGACTATGGTGCTCTTCGCACCTACTCCTAGGTTGAGGGACTGATTACCTCATCTTCTGTATATAGTTCTACTGTCTTCAAGTTATGTCCTAGAATTTGTATTGATAAAGCCACTGGATGGCGAAACGTCTACAATAAAGATACCCAGATGTTGCACATGTGTCTTAATTTCACATTGGCAGTTGCTGGACCCCGGAGCCAGTTGCTGGACCAGGCTTGTAGCCTGTCCAGGTCTCTTTGTAGTCCTGCCTGATCCTCGACCGATTTGATCCTCCTCATTAACTTCACATCATCTGCAAAGAAAGACATTTCTGAGTCCGTCCCTTCCGTTATGTCATTCATATATACCAAAAACAGCACAGGTCCTAGGACTGACCCCTGTGGAACCCCGCTTGTTACAGGCGCCCACTCTGACACCTCGCCACGTGTTTGTGTGTGTGTGTACTCACCTATATGTACTCACCTATATGTGGTTGCAGAGGTCGAGTCATAGCTCCTAGCCCCGCCTCTTCACTGGTCGATACTAATTCACTCTCTTCCTGCTCCATGATATTTGTCATACCTCTTCTTAAAGCTATTTATGGAACTTGCTTCCACTACTTCACTCTCCAGATTATTCCAATTCCTGACAACTCTAAGATTAAAGAAATACTTCCTAACATCCCTATGACTCATCTGGGTTTTCAGTTTCCAATTGTGTCCCCTTGTTTCTGTATCCCATCTCTGAAACATTCGATCCTTGTCCACTTTGTCAGTGCCTCTTAGTATTTTATACGTTGTTATCATGTCCCCTCTATCCCTCCTATCCTCTAGTGTCATCAGGTTGAGTTCCCTTAACCTCTCCTCATAAGACATACCCCTCAGTTCCGGGACTAATCGTGTTGCAAATTTTACACTTTCTCCAATTTCTTGACGTGTTTGACTAAGTGAGGGTTCCATACTGGCGCTGCATATTCCAGTATAGGCCTTACGTACACTGTGTACAATGTCGTGAATGACTCCTTACTCAGATGTCTAAACGCCAATCTCAGGTTTGCCAATCTCCCATATGCTGCAGCAGTTATTTGATTGATGTGTGCCTCAGGGGACATGTTCGTTATGATGCTTACCCCAAGATCCTTTTCTTTAACTGACGTTTGCAGCTGTTGGTTTCCTAACCTGTACTCCGTCTGCGGTCTTCTGTGTCCTTCCCCAATCTTCATGACCTTACACTTACTGGGGTTAAACCCCAGGAGCCATTTGTCGGACCATACTTGTAGTTTGTCCAGATCCCCTTGTAATCTTAACTGATCCTCTCCCACTTGTATTCTCCTCATCAGTTTCACATCATCAGCGAACAGTGACACTTCTGAATCTATTCCTTCCACCATGTCATTCACGTATACAAAAACAGCACCGGGCCTAGGACTGACCCTTGTGGAACCCCACTCGACACATTCGCCCACTCCGACACTTCAGCACGTACCAACACACGTTGTTTCCTTCCAGTCAGGTATTCCCTGATCCATTGCAGTACTTTCCCCTTTATTCCTGCCTGCTCCTCTAATTTTTGCACCAGTCTCTTGTGTGGTACTGTGTCAAAAGCCTTCTTGCAATCTAAGAAGATGCAATCTACCCATCCCTCTCTCTCATGTCTTCTGTTACATTATCGTAGAACTCAAATAAATTTGTGGCACAGGATTTCCCATCTCTGTAGCCATGCTGACTGTCATGTATGAGCCCAATCTTTTGAATGTGTTCCACTACTTTTCTCCTGATAATCTTTTCCACGACTTTACATACTATACAAGTCAGTGACACTGGTCTGTAGTTTAATGCTACCTGACTGTCCCCTCTCTTAAAAATTGGAACTACATGTGCTGTCTTCCACGCCTCAGGCAACTGCACTGTTTCGATAGATTTACTGAAGATTGCTGCTAATGGCACACACAGTTCCTCTGCTCCCTCTCCCAGTATCCATGGAGATATGTTATCTGGGCCCACCGCCTTTGAGGTATCGAGTTCGTCTAGCAGTTTCTTCACCTCTACCTTGGTTATGTGTATTGTGTCCAGCACCTGCTGGTGCACACTACCTCCACAGTTTGCTGGAAGCATTGCTGACTCTATTGTGAATATTTCTCTAAATCTTTTGTTTAGTTCATCACACACTTCTTGGTCACTCTTCGTGAGCTCCCCTCCTTCTTTCCTCAGCCTGATTACCTGGTCCTTGACTGTTGTTTTTCTCCTAATGTGACTGTATAACAACTTTGGTTCAGATTTGGCTTTTGATGCTATGTCGTTCTCTTATTGCCTCTGGGTCTCTCTCCATATCCTTGCATATTCGTTTCTGGTTCTTCTGCTCATCTCCTTGTTTTCTTGAGTCCTTTGCCTTCTATACCTTTTCCATGCTCTCGCACATTTGGCTTTGGCCTCTTTACACCTTCAATTAAACCATGGGCTCACTCTGGTCTTACCATTTTTTCTGTTGCCCTTTGGTATGAATCTTTCCTCTGCCTCCCTGCACTTAGTGGTTACTATTTCCACCATTTCATTTACTGTCTTTCCATCTAGTTCTCTTTCCCACTGCACTTCATGCAGGAAACTTCTCATTCCTATGTAGTCCCCTTTTTTGAAGTTTGGTTTCTCTCTTTGTTCTCGTGCTACTGCATTCTCCACTGTTAACTCAACAAGATATTCAAAACTCAGGACATCATGATCACTATCGCCAAGGGGTCTTTCGTGGGTGATATCCTTTATGTCTGAACTATTCAAGGTGAATATGAGATCAAGCTTTGCTGAAACATCCTCTCCTCTCTCTCTGGTTGTATCCCTAACATGTTGATGCATGAAGTTCTCCAATACAGTCTCCAACATCTTAGCCCTCCATGTTTCTGGTCCCCCATGTGGCTCTAGGTTTTCCCAGTCAATCTCTTTATGATTGAAATCCCCCATTATAGGCAATTTTGTCCTACCCATATGAGCCCTTCTGGCCACTTCAGCTAGTGTATCCACCATTGCCCTATTGCGCACATCATTCTCTTCTCTTGTTCTCCTGCTGTTAAGTGGTGGGTTATACATCACTGCTATCATCTCCTTTGGACCACCAGTCTGAAGTGTTCCTACAATGAAGTCGTCTGTTTCCCTTTTTTCCATTCCTCCCATCTCCTCAAAACTCCACTGTTTTTTTATGAGCAATGCTACTCCTCCCCCTCCTCTGTTCTCTCTGTCTTTCCTCATAATCTGATATCCAGGTGGAAAAATTGCATCTGTTATCATCCCTGCAAGTTTTGTCTCTGTTAGTGCTATAATGTCAGGTGATGCATCAATGATGCGTTCTTGCCACTTTAGCTTCCTTTCCATTACTGTATTTTGGGAGATGGAAGAGGAAGGTGCAGGCTGGGTGGGTGGGAGGCAGGGCACAATATTATGGGAGGCTGCTGTGACTGTGGAATTAGTGCTTAGGGGAGTGGTGGCTATGGAGTGAGGTTCGTTTCTGTTTACTGTGTTTGGTTGATATGTGGTGACAGGGGTTGAGAGCTTTCTGTAAGCATTTGTGTTTAATGTTTCCCCAAAGGCTGAGTTTTCCTGTCTATCGTTGCCTGCCCTGTCTCTCTTTCCTTCCACTGGTTCTGTCTTGCTCTCACTTTCAGTTGTTTCCATTCCTTTCGTGTTCTGTCTCGATTGAGGAACACTTTTTGATAATCTGGAGAGTCCTTTAACAGTGGTGTGGGTGGTAGTGAAGATATTACACACCCATGGTGTGGGTGGTAGTGAAGATATTACACACCCATGGTGTGGGTGGTAGTGAAGATATTACACACCCATGGTGTGGGTGGTAGTGAAGATATTACACACCCATGGTGTGGGTGGTAGTGAAGATATTACACACCCATGGTGTGGGTGGTAGTGAAGATATTACACACCCATGGTGTGGGTGGTAGTGAAGATATTACACACCCATGGTGTGGGTGGTAGTGAAGATATTACACACCCATGGTGTGGGTGGTAGTGAAGATATTACACACCCATGGTGTGGGTGGTAGTGAAGATATTACACACCCATTGTGTGGATGTTAGTGAAGATATTACACACACATGGTGTGGGTGGTAGTGAAGAGATCACACACACACCCATGGTGTGGGTGGTAGTGAAGAGATTACACACACACATGGTGTGGGTGTTAGTGAAGAGATTACGCACCAGACAAGCCTGGCCCATGGCCGGGCTCAGGGAGTAGACTCTCGAAATTCATCAAAGGTAACAAAGGTGATGTCGAGAAATATGTGAAACTTTCATTGCTCAGTGGTGGGGAGAGAATTCTTATTTGTGTTCACCTTAGATGATGGCAAAATGCCTACTTACGTGACATTGAGGCTGACGCCTGACTGTCGGTTACTTTTTTGTTTGCTTCAAATGCCAACTCAAAATAGCCTGTAGGGTGAACACGTTTTAAAATATTAGGCAGGGAAAGAAAATTTGGTGATTTAGACCAGAAGTTTATTTTAGTCTCATAAGTGTTTAATCGTCACTTTGATTTGACGAATCACCACCATAGCAGTCTCGGCTTGGTGTTATCAACTTTGGCATTGTGTAATTCAAAATTTTAATTCTAAACAGTCAGAGCAACGTAGATAACACCGACACCTGCATATACGTACGAAACAAATTTTTAATAACTTAGAGAAGAGAATGGTGTGAGCGTAGGGCGTAGTTCAAGGTCACAAGTTTAGCCATTGGTGTTTCTTGCGGCGGCTCTGAAACAGTTATTGTCTCACTGATGAAGTGGGAACAACAGCTAGTTCTACCTCTCCTTATAAGACCTGGGAAAGGCGGGGATACCCTGGGGAAGTGGCGAAGGAAGAATGTCTGATGGCGGACAGATGGACTCCTGGACACAGGGACCTGGGAAAGAGGAGGATACTGTAAAACACTGAATGACCGCTCAGTATAGTGTTGTGTTAACAGTACAAGTCGCCTCGATATGTGACTATGTATGTCAAAATACAAATCCATCCTAAAGCTGACTTAAGTAACTTCCTAACAAAATCAGTGCACGTTACATGTTCATTCTATTTTCTGATGATAAACCTGAGCCGGAGAAGCTTTGAGAGTAATGTGATTTATACGCACCCATGGCGCTGAAATACTGTCGAAATATTTAACAGCGTTATTTATACGAACCAGGTTAGATGAAGAGGGAAGAGAAGCGGTGAGACACTTCACAAAGAACTGCTCATACACGGACACGAACACGAACTTGTGTGTGTGTGTATGTGTTAGTTACCATTTTGTCCTAGGCACATGTTGATTAGACACTAGGCCTGTTGTACGTGTGTGTATCTGTGTGTGTGTTTGTGTGTGTTTATGTGTGTGTGTGTACTCACCTAGTTGTACTCACCTAGTTGAGGTTGCAGGGGTCGAGTCCAAGCTCCTGGCCCCGCCTCTTCACTGGTCGCCACTAGGTCACTCTCCCTGAACCATGAGCTTTATCGTACCTCTGCTTAAAGCTATGTATGGATCCTGACTCCACTACATCGCTTCCCAAACTATTCCACTTCCTGACTACTCTGTGGCTGAAGAAATACTTCCTAACATCCCTGTGATTCATCTGTGTCTTCAACTTCCAACTGTGTCCCCTTGTTACTGTGTCCAGTCTCTGGAACATCCTGTCTTTGTCCACCTTGTCAATTCCTCTCAGTATTTTGTAAGTCGTTATCATGTCTCCCCTATCTCTCCTGTCCTCCAGTGGGACTAGTCTTGTTGCAAACCTTTGCACTTTCTCTAGTTTCTTTACATGCTTGGCTAGGTGTGGGTTCCAAACTGGTGCCGCATACTCCAATATGGGCCTAACGTACACGGTGTACAGGGTCCTGAACGATTCCTTATTAAGATGTCGGAATGCTGTTCTGAGGTTTGCTAGGCGCCCATATGCTGCAGCACTTATTTGGTTGATGTGCGCTTCAGGAGATGTGCCTGGTGTTATACTCACCCCAAGATCTTTTTCCTTGAGTGATGTTTGTAGTCTCTGACCCCCTAGACTGTACTCCATCTGCGGTCTTCTTTGCCCTTCCCCAATCCTCATGACTTTGCACTTGGTGGGATTGAACTCCAGGAGCCAGTTGCTGGACCAGGTCTGCAGCCTGTCCAGATCCCTTTGTATTTCTGCCTCGTCTTCGATCGAATGAACTCTTCTCATCAACTTCACGTCATCTGCAACAGTGACACCTCGGAGTTTATTCCTTCCGTCATGTCGTTCACAAATACCAGAAACAGCACTGGTCCTAGGACTGACCCCTGTGGGACCCCGCTTGTCACAGGTGCCCACTCTGACACCTCACCTCGTACCATTACTCGCTGCTATCTTCCTGACAAGTATTCCCTGATCCATTGCAGTGCCTTCCCTGTTATCCCTGCTTGGTCCTCCAGTTTTTGCACTAATCATTTGTGTGGTACTGTGTCAAACGCCTTCTTGCAGTCTAAGAAAATGCAATCCACCCACCCCTCTCTCTCTTGTCTTACTGCTGTCACCATGTCATAGAACTCCAGTAGGTTTGTGACACAGGATTTCCCGTCTCTGAAGCCATGTTGTCTGCTGGTGATGAGATCATTCCTTTCTAGATGTTCCACCATTCTTCTCCTGACAATCTTTTCCATGATTTTGCATGCTATACATGTCAGTGACACTGGTCTGTAGTTTAGTGCTTCATGTCTGTCTCCTTTTTTAAAGATTGGTATCACATTTGCTGTCTTCCATGCCTCAGGCAATCTCCCTGTTTCGATAGATGTATTGAATATTGTTGTTAGGGGTACACATAGCGCCTCTGCTCCCTCTCTCAATACCCATGGAGAGATGTTATCTGGCCCCATTGCCTTTGAGGTATCTAGCTCACTCAGAAGCCTCTTCACTTCTTCCTCGGTTGTGTGTACTGTGTCCAGCACATGGTGGTGTACCCCACCTCTCCGTCTTTCTGGAGCCCCTTCTGTCTCCTCTGTGAACACTTCTTTGAATCTCTTCTTGAGTTCCTCACATACTTCACTGTCATTTCTTGTTGTCTCTCCTCCTTCCTTCCTTAGCCTGATTACCTGGTCCTTGACGGTTGTTTTCTTCCTGATGTGACTGTATAACAGCTTCGGGTCACATTTGGCTTTTGCTGCTATGTCGTTTTCATATTGACGTTGGGCCTCCCTTCTTATCTGTGCATATTCGTTTCTGGCTCAACGACTGGTCTCCTTATTCTCCTGGGTCCTTTGCCTTCTATATTTCTTCCATTCCCTAGCACACTTGGTTTTTGCCTCCTTGCATCTTTGAGTGAACCATGGGCTCATCCTGGCTTTTTCATTATTCCTGTTACTCTTGGGTACAAACCTCTCCTCAGCCTCCTTGCACATTGTGACTACATATTCCATCATCTCATTAACTGGTTTCCCTGCCAGTTCTCTGTCCCACTGAACCTCATTCAGGAAGTTCCTCATTCCTGTGTAGTCCCCTTTCCTGTAGTTTGGTTTCATTCGTCCTGGCCTTCCTGCTTCCCCCTCCACTTGTAGCTCTACTGTGTATTCGAAGCTCAAAACCACATGATCGCTGGCCCCAAGGGGTCTATCATATGTGATGTCCTCAATATCTGCACTACTCAAGGTGAATACTAAGTCCAGTCTTGCTGGTTCATCCTCTCCTCTCTCTCTTGTAGTGTCCCTTACGTGTTGGTACATGAAATTTTCCAGTACCACCTCCATCATCTTAGCCCTCCATGTATCTTGGCCCCCATGTGGCTCCAAGTTCTCCCATTCGATCTCCTTGTGGTTAAAGTCGCCCATGATCAGGAGCTTTGCCCTGCATGTATGAGCTCTTCTGGCCACTGCAGCCAGTGTGTCAACCATCGCTCTATTGCTCTCGTCATACTCTTGCCTTGGCCTCCTGCTGTTCTGTGGTGGGTTATACATCACTGCAATTATCACCTTGGGACCTCCATAGTGAAGCGTTCCCGCTATGCAATCACTTTCTTCTCCGCTGTCTCCTCTCTCCAGCTCATCAAAATTCCATCGGTGTTTGATCAGCAATGCCACTCCTCCCCCCCCCTGTTCCATCTGTCTTTCCTCAGGATCTGGTATCCCGTTGGGAAGATGGCATCTGTTATCATACCTGTAAGCTTGGTTTCTGTGATTGCTATGATGTCTGGTGATGCCTCTTTGACTCTTTCGTGCCACTCCTCCCACTTGTTTGTTATTCCATCAGCGTTTGTGTACCATACCTTCAGTTTCCTTTCCAACACTATGGTTTGGGGGGCCTGTGGGGGTGGGAGACCTGGTAGCATAGTGTGGGATTCTATGGTTGGGGGTTGGGTGGAAGCTGTGGATATGGATTGTATTGTGTGTTGAGATGGTGTGATAGGTTGTTGGGTTCTGAGGATAGTTGTGTGTGTGCTTGCTCTTGCTGCTCTGTTCTGCTCTGACTGACCTCTGCTGGTTCCATCCTTGTCTCCTTTCCTAGCTCCTTTCGCTTTTTTGTCCTCTCCCTCAGCTGCTGTCTCTCTTTTTGTGTTCTGTCTCTGTCTAGGAACACCTTCTTGTACTCTTCCGAGCTTTTCAACCGTGGTTTTTCTTGGAGGATCCTGTTCCGCACTGTTTCTGTCCTAAGAATCAGCTTGATCGGTCGGTTTCTCCCCTTCAAGTACCACCCTATTTTCTGAAAATTTACAATCTCGTCCATGTCTTCTCCCCCTATTTCCGTGATGATTTTCTCAATCTCCTTTCTTTCTTCCTGCCGTCTTTCAGTGTGTGTCCTTTCCTCTCTCTCCCGAAGCCCATGGATAAACACTGATTTTGCCCTTTCCTCCACCCACTGCCTCTCCCTCTGTGACTCTGGTTCCTGTCTGTATGTGGTCATTTTCTCCCTTGATTTTTCCAGTGGCTCTTGGTAGCATGGTTGTGCCTCAGCATTCGACCTATCTCCCTCTCCATCTGCACCCATCTGCTCTTCCCTTCCACTCCCTGGCCCTTCTTTGCAGGCTGATAGGACCTTAGCATATTTCATATCTCCTTCCTTCCTGTTCAGCCTCTCAGCTTCGTATGGTGTGTCTTCTCTGGTCACTACCCCTGAGACTTGCTTCAGCCTGTTTACCTCAAATTCTAGGACCTTTACCCTGGCTACTGCAGTTTCGACTTGTGCCTCCCAATTCTTCATCTCCTTCTCCAACCTCTTTTCCCATTTCACAGAGAGCTCTTTCTCCATTTTTTCAGAAAGCTCTCCTAATTTTCTCTCCCATTCTTGCTCTATTCTTTTCCACTGCTCATCCATCCATTCCTCCCTACCAGTACCATTGTCATCTGATACCTGATTCCTGCGAGTCCCAACCATTTTTTTTTTTTCAGTAAAAGAGAAAGTGAAAAAGAAAAAGGGGGAGAGAGTGAGAGAGAGGGAGAAAGAGAGAGAAGGGGAGGGTAGGAGGGGAAAAGGGGGAGAAAGTGAGAGAGAGAGGGAAATGGTATGAGAGAGGGGGGAGTGACAAGGGAAGAGAGGGAGAGAGAGAGAAGAGGAAGAGAGAGAGAAAGAGAGGAAGAGAGAGAGGGAGAGAGATGAGCTGATGTAGGTAACAGCTCTTAGCTTGCCAATAAAGTTAGGAATCCTTAACCTGTAATATAGCTATCAATAAAGCTAGGGATCCTTAACCTTGTCAAACCCTGTGTAAAAAAAAAAAAAAAAAAAAAAAAAAAAAAAAAAAAAAAAAAAAAAAAAGTGAGAAAAAGAGTGAGAGGAAGAGAGAGAGGAAGAGGGAGAGGAAGAGAGGATGAGAGAAAGGGGAGAGAGAGAGAGAGAGAGAGAGAGAGAGAGAGAGAGAGAGAGAGAGAGAGAGAGAGAGAGAGAGAGAGAGAGAGAGAGAGAGAGAGAGGAAGAGAGAGGAGAGGAGAGGGAGAGAGGTGGGGGGGGGGAAGGAAGGGTTAGAGGGTCACTTCACAGGAAGGTGTGAAATCCTGTATATGGGTGTGTGTGTGTGTGTATGTGTGTGTGTGTGTGTGTGTGTGTGTGTGTGTGTGTGTGTGTGTGTGTGTGTGTGTGTTTATGTGTGTGTGTGTGTGTGTGTGTGTGTGTGTGTGCGCGTGTGTATGTGTGCCCCCACTTCTAAGTATTCATACTGCTAATAAATATCAGTAGTAATACCCGTATTTCTAAAACTACCAACAGTGATTCTAGCACTTATCACTTCTACTTATAAAACACAGAAAGTAATTAGGTTGTAAAATTTAGCTTGTCTCAGCTTCTAGGAGTGTCTGACGTCACCCTCACTAGGCTTCCCCTCGCTAGGCTGCTCCTCGCTAGTCAACACTATCTTCATCTTATCTATGCTATTTCTGCTCTAATTCTGGTAATAACTTGCAGGAGTGAGTGACCAGTATCTAACAGTGACGCAAGACCAGGATTCAGGACCCGCAAAACAACCCCAACAGGTGAGTGATACTTAAGCTGGCAGTGATGCGATGACAAGTTGCCAGATGCTGATGACGTAATCGCCGTACACACGCCTTCTATCACTATTTTGAAAATTCTTCACCCGTGATCTTTATAACCGTATATGCTCATGCATCCCGCGTCCCTCTATGTCACTTATGATAGAATACACTTCACTTATATTGGAATACACTTCACATTCGGTGTTACACTTTATATGTATAATGTCACACAACTGTTGTGACGTCACTGTTTCAGCAGGCCTACTGCCACCTTCCCTTGTTATATATTATATTTTTCCTTTCTACTTTTGCTTATTAACTTTTTCACTCTCACTGTATGGTGCCCCACATTTCACTTGTTATCCAATCTCTCGAAATTCTTGAACACCCGCTTCCACACTCACTTGAATCTTTGTATATTTGAATCTGTGTAGCAACAGAAGCCTACTAGCCACTAACGGTTTGACACTTTGAAATATTAAAGATTTCAGGCTTCCTCTCGACTTTTTTTAACTAATAACTCTGGTTATCACTCGTAGGATTGTTCACTGACGTTGTCACTACCACTTATTACTGCTAGCAGTTACTGCACGACTTAAAAACCACTAAAGTTCTCGGAGCCTTGTGACCCACGTCTGCTGACTGTGTGTGTGTGTGTGTGTGTGTGTGTGTGTGTGTGTGTATGTGTGTGTGTGTGTGTGTGTGTGTGTATGTGTACTCACCTAGTTGTACTCACCTAGTTGAGGTTCCAGGGGTCGAGTCCAAGCTCCTGGCCCCCCGCCTCTTCACTGGCCGCTACTAGGACACTCTCCCTGAACCATGAACTTTATCGTACCTCTGCTTAAAGCTATGTATGGATCCTGCCTCCATTACATCGCTTCCCAAACTATTCCACTTCCTGACTACTCTGTGGCTGAAGAAATACTTCCTAACATCCCTGTGATTCATCTGTGTCTTCAACTTCCAACTGTGTTCCCTTGTTACTGTGTCCAATCTCTGGAACATCCTGAATTTGCCCACCTTGTCAATTCCTCTCAGCATTTTGTAAGTCGTTATCATGTCCCCCCCTATCTCTCCTGTCCTCCAGTGTCGTCAGGTTGATTTCCCTTAACCTCTCCTCGTAGGACATACCTCCTAGCTCTGGGACTAGTCTTGTTGCAAACCTTTGCACTTTCTCTAGTTTCTTTACGTGCTTGGCTAGGTGTGGGTTCCAAACTGGTGCCGCATACTCCAATATGGGCCTAACGTACACGGTGTACAGGGTCCTGAACGATTCCTTATTAAGATCTCGGAATGCTGTTCTGAGGTTTGCCAGGCGCCCATTTGCTGCAGCAGTTATTTGGTTGATGTGCGCTTCAGGAGATGTGCTTGGTGTTATACTCACCCCAAGATCTTTTTCCTTGAGTGAGGTTTGTAGTCTCTGGCCCCTAGACTGTACTCCGTCTGCGGTCTTCTTTGCCCTTCCCCAATCTTCATGACTTTGCACTTGGTGGGATTGAACTCCAGGAGCCAATTGCTGGACCAGGTCTGCAGCTTGTCCAGATCCCTTTGTAGTTCTGCCTGGTCTTCGATCGAATGAATTCTTCTCATCAACTTCACGTCATCTGCAAACAGGGACACCTCGGAATTTATTCCTTCCGTCATGTCGTTCACAAATACCAGAAACAGCACTGGTCCTAGGACTGACCCCTGTGGGACCCCGCTGGTCACAGGTGCCCACTCTGACACCTCGCCACGTACCATTACTCGCTGCCGTCTTCCTGACAAGTATTCCTTGATCCATTGTAGTGCCTTCCCTGTTATCCCTGCTTGGTCCTCCAGTTTTTGCACTAATCTCTTGTGTGGTACTGTGTCAAACGCCTTCTTGCAGTCCAAGAAAATGCAATTCACCCACCCCTCTCTCTCTCTTGTCTTACTGCTGTCACCTTGTCATAGAACTCCAGTAGGTTTGTGACACAGGATTTCCCATCCCTGAAACATTGTTGGCTGCTATTGATGAGATCATTCCTTTCTAGGTGTTCCACCACTCTTCTCCTGAGAATCTTCTCCATGACTTTGCATACTATACATGTCAGTGACACTGGTCTGTAGTTTAGTGCTTCATGTCTGCCTCCTTTTTTAAAGATTGGGACTACATTTGCTGTCTTCCATGCCTCAGGCAATCTCCCTGTTTCGATAGATGTATTGAATATTGTTGTTAGAGGTACACATAGCGCCTCTGCTCCCTCTCTCAGGACCCATGGCGAAATGTTATCTGGCCCCATTGCCTTTGAGGTATCTAGCTCGCTCAGAAGCCTCTTCACTTCCTCCTCGGTTGTGTGTACTGTGTCCAGCACCTGGTGGTGTGCCCCACCTCACTGTCTTTCTGGAGCCCCTTCTGTCTCCTCTGTGAACACTTCTTTGAATCTCTTGTTGAGTTCCTCACATACTTCACTGTCATTTCTTGTTGTCTCTCCTCCTTCCCTCCTTAAGCTGATTACCTGGTCCTTGACTGTTGTTTTCCTCCTGATGTGGCTGTATAACAGCTTCAGGTCAGATTTGGCTTTCGCTGCTATGTCGTTTTCATATAGTCGTTGGGCCTCCCTTCTTATTTGTGCATATTCGTTTCTGGCTCTACGACTGCTCTCCTTATTCTCCTGGGTCCTTTGCCTTCTATATTTCTTCCATTCCCTAGCACACTTGGTTTTTGCCTCCTTGCACCTTTGGGTGAACCATGGGCTCATCCTGGCTTTTTCATTATTCCTGTTTCCCTTGAGTACAAACCTCTCCTCAGCCTCCTTGCACATTGTTGCTACATATTCCATCATCTCATTAACTGGTTTCCCTGCCAGTTCTCTGTCCCACTGAACCTCGTTCAGGAAGTTCCTCATTCCGGTGTAGTCCCCTTTCTTGTAGTTTGGTTTCAATTGTCCTGGCCTTCCTGCTTCCCCCTCCACTTGTAGCTCTACTGTGTATGCGAAGCTCAAAACCACATGATCGCTGGCCCCAAGGGGTCTTTCATATGTGATGTCCTCAGTATGTGCACTACTCAAGGTGAATACTAAGTCCAGTCTTGCTGGTTCATCCTCTCCTCTCTCTCTTGTAGTGTCCCATACGTGTTGGTACATGAAGTTTTGTAGTGTGTGTGTGTGTGTGTGTGTGTGTGTGTGTGTGTGTGTGTGTGTGTGTGTGTGTGTGTGTGTGTGTGTGTGTGTGTGTGTGTGTGTGTGTGTGTGTGTGTGTGTGTGTGTGTGTGTGTGTGTGTAAAATCATTATTTTCCGATCAGACATTTAAACTTAGTTTCATACCCATCCATTGAGAAATAAAAAATTAATATTTACCTGTTAATTATAATTACAGTATGGAGTATAAGTGATATTACATTCAGAATCAACGTTCCGGTGACATTAGGTCGGCCTGAATATGGAATATTACAACCCAGATTGGACTACCTTCCATAAACACTGAGAGGAATGTGTTACCAGTTATGTACTCACCTGGTTGTGGTTGCATGGGTCGATTCACAGCTCCTGGCCCCGCAGTCAGAGTTCATGGTCCCGCCAGGAGCTGTGTTTACCACTGTTTACCACTGTTTGTTATTGTCACTGTCAACACCACTGAGAGCACTGTGCTACCAGTGATGTGTTTACCACTGTCGGTTATTGTCACTGTCAACACCACTGAGAGTACTGTGCTACCTGTGATGTGTTTACCACCGTTGGTTTTTATCACTGCCATCACAACTGTGCCAGGCTGTTTCTGCCCTTGTTGCTACCCTTCTCTACCACTGCTGTTATTTTCACTAAATTCATCCACTCGTCCAGAAGAAGCACTCATTCCCATATTCATAAAAATTGAGCATTTGCAGCGTTACAACAACTCTCTCTCTCTCTTTCTCCCATGTACCTTTGCATAACAAATTCACTAACATCAAGAGATTGATGTTAGTGAATTTGTATACTAAAATATTCTTGTCTATACATTACAGGTCCAAGGTTTTAATTCCCAGGTCTAGAGTCTGAACACCCAGGTCCCAGGTCCTAGAATTTAGGTCTGAAAAGCCAAGTCACAGTTCATTGGTCTCAGGCCTCTGTGTTACCAAATGCAAAAAGTAAACAAAACTTTCAGTGTTTGTGAACGTGAGCTCAGCGTTGTGCTCGACGTCGACACAAATCCCACTCTCCATAATGTTGAAAAAATGTCACAGGTGCAGAAAAAGATTTTATTGTGGAAACGTTTCGCTCTTTAAAGGTTTTCATCAAATCAGTGCTATGGATGGAGGACCAGACCACTGAAAACTTCCCTGGCTTTAACCGCACCTCACCTACGGTTCTCACTCCACCTGTGTATTTCTCAAGCTTGGTCACCAAGTGAGAGATTGTCTACGTAAAGTTTCCTTCCTCGCTCTGTGTCCTTGCGTTGCAAAACATATTATAATTCTTACGTCCAAAGTACGAATAACTCAGGAGAAAAAGTGAAATTGGAAAGAGAAAGTGACACGTGGATATAGTTTTTACATTAAACAAAGTGGTCAATAAAAGTACCAATACCTTGGCTGGAATAATTCACAATTAATAAATAAAAACTGGAGAGAGAAATGTAGATAACGTCTCTTTATGTACTGAACAATTATCTCTGTTTGATAAACATTCAAAACAAACCGAAACGTCGAATGAAGTTTCCTCTTCTAAGCAAGAGTTCGTAGTGAAACTTGATTAAAGAAAAGTATGTGTCTCTTGTATTTATAAATTTAAAAAGGCATATGACAGGGCGTAGAGGGAGGCAGCAGTGTTGCTAGTATTGTTAACGTTGTGTAACACCAGAAAGATATATACAATTATAACGCTATACGCAGTAACACCAGACATACACACTAACACACTGTTACACACAATAACAACAGATATACATAACATGCATAAATATACATAGTATTATGCAGAAAATTCCAAAGTATGAAATAAATAACTATGAAACATAAATAGTAGAATCAAATTTACAATGAGTGTCGTCTCCATGGTACTCTGGCTAGACGAGTACTTCTTGTCTGGCTGCTCTACGTGTCGAGTGAGTCCAGCAAGTTATAATTACAGTGAGCTCAATTTTGTGTCCTTCTAAGTGTCGAGTGAGTCCAGCAAGTTATAATTACAGTGAGCTCAATTTTGTGTCCTTCTAAGTGTCGAGTGAGTCCAGCAAGTTATAATTACAGTGAGCTCAATTTTGTGTCCTTCCCTATAATTATACCTTTCTGTATATAATGATGTTAAAACACTTGTGTTGTAATATCATATATGGACAGTGCTCCGTGGATTGGTCGCTCTTGAAAACTTAAGTTCCTCTCTTGAGGAAATGCTGTGTTTCGAGTTCACATAAATTTTTAAAAAATATTATCATAAATGAAAAATTATATGCATACATTTATTTGTTTATTTATATTGTACTTATTTATTGAAACATCAATTCACGACAAGTTTCAGAGTTAACTTTACTGTGTCATCAGACACTGTACAACTTTACTGTGTCATCATACACTGTACAACATTACTGTGTCATCAGACACTGTACAACTTTACTGTGTCATCATACACTGTACAACATTACTGTGTCATCAGACACTGTACAACATTACTGTGTCATCATACACTGTACAACATTACTGTGTCATCATACACTGTACAACTTTACTGTGTCATCATACACTGTACAACTTTACTGTGTCATCATACACTGTACAACATTACTGTGTCATCATACACTGTACAACATTACTGTGTCATCATACACTGTACAACTTTACTGTGTCATCATACACTGTACAACTTTACTGTGTCATCATACACTGTACAACTTTACTGTGTCATCATACACTGTACAACTTTACTGTGTCATCATACACTGTACAACATTACTGTGTCATCAGACACTGTACAACATTACTGTGTCATCATACACTGTACAACATTACTGTGTCATCATACACTGTACAACATTACTGTGTCATCAGACACTGTACAACTTTACTGTGTCATCATACACTGTACAACTTTACTGTGTCATCATACACTGTACAACTTTACTGTGTCATCAGACACTGTACAACTTTACTGTGTCATCATACACTGTACAACATTACTGTGTCATCATACACTGTACAACATTACTGTGTCATCAGACACTGTACAACTTTACTGTGTCATCATACACTGTACAACTTTACTGTGTCATCATACACTGTACAACTTTACTGTGTCATCAGACACTGTACAACTTTACTGTGTCATCAGACACTGTACAACATTACTGTGTCATCAGACACTGTACAACATTACTGTGTCATCATACACTGTACAACATTACTGTGTCATCAGACACTGTACAACATTACTGTGTCATCAGACACTGTACAACATTACTGTGTCATCAGACACTGCAACATTACTGTGTCATCAGACACTGTACAACATTACTGTGTCATCAGACACTGTACAACATTACTGTGTCATCAGACACTGTACAACATTACTGTGTCATCAGACACTGTACAACATTACTGTGTCATCAGACACTGCAACATTACTGTGTCATCAGACACTGTACAACATTACTGTGTCATCAGACACTGTACAACATTACTGTGTCATCAGACACTGTACAACTTTACTGTGTCATCAGACACTGTACAACTTTACTGTGTCATCAGACACTGTACAACATTACTGTGTCATCAGACACTGTACAACATTACTGTGTCATCAGACACTGTACAACATTACTGTGTCATCAGACACTGCAACATTACTGTGTCATCAGACACTGTACAACATTACTGTGTCATCAGACACTGTACAACATTACTGTGTCATCAGACACTGTACAACATTACTGTGTCATCAGACACTGTACAACATTACTGTGTCATCAGACACTGTATAACATTACTGTGTCATCAGACACTGTACAACATTACTGTGTCATCAGACACTGTACAACATTACTGTGTCATCAGACACTGTACAACATTACTGTGTCATCAGACACTGTACAATATTAGTGTGTCATCAGACACTGTACAACATTACTGTGTCATCAGACACTGTACAACATTACTGTGTCATCAGACACTGTACAACATTACTGTGTCATCAGACACTGTACAACATTACTGTGTCATCAGACACTGTACAACATTACTGTGTCATCAGACACTGTACAACATTACTGTGTCATCAGACACTGTACAACATTACTGTGTCATCAGACACTGTACAACATTACTGTGTCATCAGACACTGTACAACATTACTGTGTCATCAGACACTGTACAACTTTACTGTGTCATCAGACACTGTACAACTTTACTGTGTCATCAGACACTGTACAACATTACTGTGTCATCAGACACTGTACAACATTACTGTGTCATCAGACACTGTACAACATTACTGTGTCATCAGACACTGCAACATTACTGTGTCATCAGACACTGTACAACATTACTGTGTCATCAGACACTGTACAACATTACTGTGTCATCAGACACTGTACAACATTACTGTGTCATCAGACACTGTACAACATTACTGTGTCATCAGACACTGTATAACATTACTGTGTCATCAGACACTGTACAACATTACTGTGTCATCAGACACTGTACAACATTACTGTGTCATCAGACACTGTACAACATTACTGTGTCATCAGACACTGTACAACATTACTGTGTCATCAGACACTGTACAACATTACTGTGTCATCAGACACTGTACAACATTACTGTGTCATCAGACACTGTACAACATTACTGTGTCATCAGACACTGTATAACATTACTGTGTCATCAGACACTGTACAACATTACTGTGTCATCAGACACTGTACAACATTACTGTGTCATCAGACACTGTACAACATTACTGTGTCATCAGACACTGTACAACATTACTGTGTCATCAGACACTGTACAACATTACTGTGTCATCAGACACTGTACAACATTACTGTGTCATCAGACACTGTACAACATTACTGTGTCATCAGACACTGTACAACATTACTGTGTCATCAGACACTGTACAACATTACTGTGTCATCAGACACTGTACAACATTACTGTGTCATCAGACACTGTACAACATTACTGTGTCATCAGACACTGTACAACATTACTGTCATCAGACACTGTACAACATTACTGTGTCATCAGACACTGTACAACATTACTGTGTCATCAGACACTGTACAACATTACTGTGTCATCAGACACTGTACAACATTACTGTGTCATCAGACACTGTACAATATTACTGTGTCATCAGACACTGTACAACATTACTGTGTCATCAGACACTGTACAACATTACTGTGTCATCAGACACTGTACAACATTACTGTGTCATCAGACACTGTACAACATTACTGTGTCATCAGACACTGTACAACATTACTGTGTCATCAGACACTGTACAACATTACTGTGTCATCAGACACTGTACAACATTACTGTGTCATCAGACACTGTACAACATTACTGTGTCATCAGACACTGTACAACATTACTGTGTCATCAGACACTGTACAACATTACTGTGTCATCAGACACTGTACAACATTACTGTGTCATCAGACACTGTACAACATTACTGTGTCATCAGACACTGTACAACATTACTGTGTCATCAGACACTGTACAACATTACTGTGTCATCAGACACTGTACAACATTACTGTGTCATCAGACACTGTACAACATTACTGTGTCATCAGACACTGTACAACATTACTGTGTCATCAGACACTGTACAACATTACTGTGTCATCAGCCACTGTACAACATTACTGTGTCATCAGACACTGTACAACATTACTGTGTCATCAGACACTGTACAACATTACTGTGTCATCAGACACTGTACAACATTACTGTGTCATCAGACACTGTACAACATTACTGTGTCATCAGACACTGTACAACATTACTGTGTCATCAGACACTGTACAACATTACTGTGTCATCAGACACTGTACAACATTACTGTCTCATCAGACACTGTACAACATTACTGTGTCATCATACACCGTACAACATTACTGTGTCATCAGACACTGTACAATATTAGTGTGTCATCAGACACTGTACAACATTACTGTGTCATCAGACACTGTACAACATTACTGTGTCATCAGACACTGTACAATATTACTGTGTCATCAGACACTGTACAACATTACTGTGTCATCAGACACTGTACAACATTACTGTGTCATCAGACACTGTACAACATTACTGTGTCATCAGACACTGTACAACATTACTGTGTCATCAGACACTGTATAACATTACTGTGTCATCAGACACTGTACAACATTACTGTGTCATCAGACACTGTACAACATTACTGTGTCATCAGACACTGTACAATATTACTGTGTCATCAGACACTGTACAACATTACTGTGTCATCAGACACTGTACAACATTACTGTGTCATCAGACACTGTACAATATTACTGTGTCATCAGACACTCTACAACATTACTGTGTCATCAGACACTGTACAACATTACTGTGTCATCAGACACTGTACAACATTACTGTGTCATCAGACACTGCAACATTACTGTGTCATCAGTCACTGTACAGCATTACTGTGTCATCAGACACTGTACAACATTACTGTGTCATCAGACACTGTACAACATTACTGTGTCATCAGCCACTGTACAACATTACTGTGTCATCAGACACTGTACAACATTACTGTGTCATCAGACACTGTATAACTTTACTGTGTCATCAGACACTGTACAACATTACTGTGTCATCAGACACTGTACAACATTACTGTGTCATCAGACACTGTACAACATTACTGTGTCATCAGACACTGTACAACATTACTGTGTCATCAGACACTGTACAACATTACTGTGTCATCAGCCACTGTACAACATTACTGTGTCATCAGACACTGTACAATATTACTGTGTCATCAGACACTGTACAACATTACTGTGTCATCAGACACTGTACAACATTACTGTGTCATCAGACACTGTATAACATTACTGTGTCATCAGACACTGTACAACATTACTGTGTCATCAGACACTGTACAACATTACTGTGTCATCAGACACTGTACAATATTACTGTGTCATCAGACACTGTACAACATTACTGTGTCATCAGACACTGTACAACATTACTGTGTCATCAGGCACTGTACAATATTACTGTGTCATCAGACACTCTACAACATTACTGTGTCATCAGACACTGTACAACATTACTGTGTCATCAGACACTGTACAACATTACTGTGTCATCAGACACTGCAACATTACTGTGTCATCAGCCACTGTACAGCATTACTGTGTCATCAGACACTGTACAACATTACTGTGTCATCAGACACTGTACAACATTACTGTGTCATCAGCCACTGTACAACATTACTGTGTCATCAGACACTGTACAACATTACTGTGTCATCAGACACTGTATAACATTACTGTGTCATCAGACACTGTACAACATTACTGTGTCATCAGACACTGTACAACATTACTGTGTCATCAGACACTGTACAACATTACTGTGTCATCAGACACTGTACAACATTACTGTGTCATCAGACACTGTACAACATTACTGTGTCATCAGCCACTGTACAACATTACTGTGTCATCAGACACTGTACAACATTACTGTGTCATCAGACACTGTACAACATTACTGTGTCATCAGAAACTGTACAATATTACTGTGTCATCAGACACTGTACAACATTACTGTGTCATCAGACACTGTACAACATTACTGTGTCATCAGACACTGTACAATATTACTGTGTCATCAGACACTGTACAACATTACTGTGTCATCAGACACTGTACAACATTACTGTGTCATCAGACACTGTACCACATTACTGTGTCATCAGACACTGTACAACATTACTGTGTCATCAGACACTGTACAACATTACTGTGTCATCAGACACTGTACAACATTACTGTGTCATCAGACACTGTACAACATTACTGTGTCATCAGACACTGCAACATTACTGTGTCATCAGCCACTGTACAGCATTACTGTGTCATCAGACACTGTACAACATTACTGTGTCATCAGACACTGTACAACATTACTGTGTCATCAGCCACTGTACAACATTACTGTGTCATCAGACACTGTACAACATTACTGTGTCATCAGACACTGTACAACATTACTGTGTCATCAGACACTGTACAATATTACTGTGTCATCAGACACTGTACAACATTACTGTGTCATCAGACACTGTACAACATTACTGTGTCAT
Source organism: Cherax quadricarinatus (assembly GCF_038502225.1). Classification (NCBI taxonomy): domain Eukaryota; kingdom Metazoa; phylum Arthropoda; class Malacostraca; order Decapoda; family Parastacidae; genus Cherax; species Cherax quadricarinatus. Next base: position 77,223 of record NW_027195117.1, read on the forward strand.
CAGACACTGTACAATATTACTGTGTCATCAGACACTGTACAACATTACTGTGTCATCAGACACTGTACAACATTACTGTGTCATCAGACACTGTACCACATTACTGTGTCATCAGACACTGTACAACATTACTGTGTCATCAGACACTGTACAACATTACTGTGTCATCAGACACTGTACAACATTACTGTGTCATCAGACACTGTACAACATTACTGTGTCATCAGACACTGCAACATTACTGTGTCATCAGCCACTGTACAGCATTACTGTGTCATCAGACACTGTACAACATTACTGTGTCATCAGACACTGTACAACATTACTGTGTCATCAGCCACTGTACAACATTACTGTGTCATCAGACACTGTACAACATTACTGTGTCATCAGACACTGTATAACATTACTGTGTCATCAGACACTGTACAACATTACTGTGTCATCAGACACTGTACAACATTACTGTGTCATCAGACACTGTACAACATTACTGTCTCATCAGACACTGTACAACATTACTGTGTCATCAGACACTGTACAACATTACTGTGTCATCAGACACTGTACAACATTACTGTGTCATCAGACACTGTATAACATTACTGTGTCATCAGACATTGTACAACATTACTGTGTCATCAGACACTGTACAATATTACTGTGTCATCAGACACTGTACAACATTACTGTGTCATCAGACACTGTACAACATTACTGTGTCATCAGACACTGTACAACATTACTGTGTCATCAGACACTGTACAACATTACTGTGTCATCAGACACTGTACCACATCACTGTGTCATCAGACACTGTACAACATTACTGTGTCATCAGACACTGTACAACATTACTGTGTCATCAGACACTGTACAACATTACTGTGTCATCAGACACTGTACAACATTACTGTGTCATCAGACACTGCAACATTACTGTGTCATCAGCCACTGTACAGCATTACTGTGTCATCAGACACTGTACAACATTACTGTGTCATCAGACACTGTATAACATTACTGTGAAAAAAAAAAGAAAAAAAAATGAGTTGGGGGGAAGGGGTGGGACGCGCGGGGGGGGGGGGCGTCACCTTCGGTGAGCCTCTATGGGACAAAACCCCCTACGCCAAGGAAATCAACAAATTATGGAATATGATGGAAATACCCAAACATCAGAAAGTCCTCCAACATGTTATGTAATAATGACTGCAGGAACTTTCTGCCCAAGATGACCAGATCATCACTTCACGCCAGAAAATGTTACGATCTACGTTGCTCAAAATTCCACGTAAATATAAAGCAGTGCCAAAAAATATGCATCAACGATAAGTATACAAGGTAACCAGAGTATTTTTAAAAGAGATAGAGAAGTATTAAAGCAAACACAAAACAAACAATTAAGGGCAACAGGAAGTACAGAGATAAATGTCAGTGGAACTCCAGGAACCAGTTTCTCAATACCAGGATAAAACATGCAACAGTACACTTTGTAAACAGTACCAGGATAGTCCTTGGATATGTACACAAGCTGCCACTCTACCAGATGGTACACAAGCTGCCACTCTACCAGATGGTACACAAGCTGCCACTCTACCAGATGGTACACAAGCTGCCACTCTACCAGATGGTACATAAGCTGCCACTCTACCAGATGGTACACAAGCTGCCACTCTACCAGATGGTACACAAGCTGCCACTCTACCAGATGGTACACAAGCTGCCACTCTACCAGATGGTACACAAGCTGCCACTCTACCAGATGGTACACAAGCTGCCACTCTACCAGATGGTACACAAGCTGCCACTCTACCAGATGGTACACAAGCTGCCACTCTACCAGATGGTACACAAGCTGCCACTCTACCAGATGCTGCTGTACCACACCAACTAAAACCTCAATTATCTATTATCAATTATCCTCCATTTATTTTTTTGCTAACATTCAGAGTTTAAAAGTAAATAAAGATAACAAGATAAAATACAAGGGTGAGCTCCAACCATAACAACCTGAATGTCTGGAGTGATTACAGAAACACATACAAAAATAAATATATTACTGGCAGTGAGAAATGGATGCAAAAATACAATATGTAAATAGATTTGGTGAGGTAAATAGTTAAAGATAAATAAGACAATATGTAAGAGACTCATTTTGTTCTGCAGAACTGTTGAGATCATCAAATAATGTAGTAGAAGTAATAGGTATAATAGTAGAAAATAAGGATCTGGTAATTTTCCATATATAATAATCACCGTCAACAACGACACAAAGATTCAGAGAACAGACAAGTGTTGATTATTTTGTTCTCTATCTTCCCTAAGTTACATCACATTTGTTGGGTTATATTCAATCTAGTCACATATTCTCATAATGAATTTTTAAATATTTTCTCTCCTTAAAAATTCTGTATGTTTTTATATGTTTTATTACCGTTTATTCTCTCTAGTATAATATTTATATAGATTAGATAGGTGGCAAGAACACAGACTTGTGGTACCCCACTAGTCATATTTCAACATGAAAGATGCTCTTCATCAAGGTATATATATACAGATGTAGTTCTCTCTCTCTGTCTCTCACTCCCTCTCACTTTTTATGGGTCATACAATGTGGGAAGTCTGAGACATTGTTAGTGATGTTAGAATGTGGGAAGTCTGAGACATTGTTAGTGATGTAAGAATGTGGGAAGTCTGAGACACTGTTAGTGATGTAAGAATGTGGGAAGTCTGAGACACTGTTAGTGATGTAAGAATGTAGGAAGTCTGAGACACTGTTAGTGATGTAAGAATGTAGGAAGTCTGAGACATTGTTAGTGATGTAAGAATGTGGGAAGTCTGAGACATTGTTAGTGATGTAAGAATGTGGGAAGTCTGAGACACTGTTAGTGATGTAAGAATGTGGGAAGTCTGAGACACTGTTAGTGATGTAAGAATGTAGGAAGTCTGAGACATTGTTAGTGATGTAAGAATGTGGGAAGTCTGAGACATTGTTAGTGATGTAAGAATGTGGGAAGTCTGAGACATTGTTAGTGATGTAAGAATGTGGGAAGTCTGAGACACTGTTAGTGATGTAAGAATGTGGGAAGTCTGAGATACTGTTAGTGATGTAAGAATGTGGGAAGTCTGAGACATTGTTAGTGATGTAAGAATGTGGGAAGTCTGAGACACTGTTAGTGATGTAAGAATGTGGGAAGTCTGAGATACTGTTAGTGATGTTAGAATGTGGGAAATCTGAGACATTTCTGGATCAGACAATGAGTAAAATTTCACGAATTATCTTAAGAAAAGTAAAGAGTAGCCATAAATAATATAGACGTCTGACTCACTTATCACAACATCACTTTTCTCACCTCCTCTATATTGACAGGGAAAATATTCACGAACACACAGACCAAATAAAAACTTTCTGGGACGAATATACAAGTAAAATGTACCATCTCGGGAGACGCCATCTCTTGGCAAAAATAATTTTATTGACGCTCCTACATGGTGGCAGCTTGTCTCTTTGTTAATGTCTCTGATTTTCCTTTATATTGTCAAGTACTATGATGTATTAATCGTAGTATATTTTACACCATGAATGTTATGCAACACTTTATTATAGTTACATTAATCTCAATATTTCAGTTATACCTGATGATAATATCTGGCTGAACTGACGCCTGACATACCATTGTCCAATTTTAAGCAATTTAATAAATGATGACTAAATTAAATCTCAGTGTTTGAATCTTGTTTAAAAGTTTAATTAATTTATTTTCACTCGATGGAAAATCGTAGACAGATTCTGAGTGACATGACCTGCAGGATATTGTGAGTGGCATGACCTCCAGGATGTTGTGAGTGGCATGACCTCCAGGATGTTGTGAGTGGCATGACCTCCAGGATGTTGTGAGTGGCATGACCTCCAGGATGTTGTGAGTGGCATGACCTCCAGGATGTTGTGAGTGGCATGACCTCCAGGATGTTGTGAGTGGCATGACCTCCAGGATGTGAGTGGCATGCCCTACAGGATGTTGTGAGTGACATGACCTGCAGGATATTGTGAGTGGCATGACCTCCAGGATGTTGTGAGTGGCATGACCTCCAGGATATTGTGAGTGGCATGACCTCCAGGATGTTGTGAGTGGCATGACCTCCAGGATGTTGTGAGTGGCATGACCTCCAGGATGTTGTGAGTGGCATGACCGCCAGGATATTGTGAGTGGCATGACCTCCAGGATGTTGTGAGTGGCATGACCTCCATGATGTGAGTGGCATGCCCTACAGGATGTTGTGAGTGGCATGACCTCCATGATGTGAGTGGCATGCCCTACAGGATGTTGTGAGTGGCATGACCTCCATGATGTGAGTGGCATGCCCTACAGGATGTTGTGAGTGGCATGACCTCCAGGATGTTGTGAGTGGCATGACCTCCAGGATGTTGTGAGTGGCATGACCTCCAGGATGTTGTGAGTGGCATGACCTCCAGGATGTGAGTGGCATGCCCTCCAGGATGTTGTGAGTGGCATGACCTCCAGGATGTTGTGAGTGGCATGACCTCCAGGATGTGAGTGGCATGCCCTCCAGGATGTTGTGAGTGGCATGCCCTCCAGGATGTTGTGAGTGGCATGCCCTCCAGGATGTTGTGAGTGGCATGCCCTCCAGGATGTTGTGAGTGGCATGACCTCCAGGATGTTGTGAGTGGCATGCCCTCCAGGATGTTGTGAGTGGCATGACCTCCAGGATGTTGTGAGTGGCATGACTATCAGGATTTTGTGTCAACACTGCAACCAGCAGCCTGATCAGCTGACTGCTACCCTCCCTCACTCACCATTCATTCAAATTTAAATTGTAAAATACTTGATCTTATCACATTATTCACACTCTTGAAAGCTGTTACACTCTTGTAGGTATGTTCACTGATTCACTCACGTACGATGACCGCTAATAATATCTTAGGACAGCCACTAGAACGCTCACGTGTGTGTGTATGTGTGTTAGTGTTGTAGGTAGGGTGTGTGTTGTATGGTGCGTTGGTGTACCAGTCAAGAACTCTCTTAGCCTCCCTTAATCCTTCCCTCCCTCATTCCCTCTCTTATTCCCTCCCTCCCTCCCTCCCTCCTGGGACAGACAAATAATGCTGGTTAACAACACTCAAAACATGTATAAAGTTTTTTTTCGATAAGATCAATGTTGCTACTGCAACACTGCAACTCTCATAATATCTAGCAATTAACCGTAACCCCAAATATTATGTTGTATGATTTATTTAGACATATTATGAAGGACTACTATACATTGTAATAGATTAATTAATTTTGACAATGCTTCCTTTAATTCCTGGAACAAAACTTATTCATCAGCATCACCGATCATTCTTAAATGGGAAGGAGAAGTAATGTCTGAATATTAAATAACTGTTTTGATAAGACAAATGAATACAGATCAATGAATAGGCCTACTGATCTATGTAGGCTGGTCTTCTTCACAAATACTTATTATTTACATGTAGTTCTTCCTCTAAGCTTCATTGTAAATAATCAGTCATTGTTGCTGGTAGTTTTTGACGTGAAGAATTAGATAGAGTGAAGTAAAGGTAATGATGCAGGTAGTTGTGTAGTTAATAATATCAAATAAGGAACAATGGAGTAGGCCTACTGATATATGAAGATTATTGGGTAAGCAATAAATGACAAAATCTTGTAAATCATGTCCCACAGTTATCTAAGTCATCCATCAATCTTCCGGAGTCCCACAGTTATCTAAGTCATCCATCAATCTTCCGGAGTCCCACAGTTATCTAAGTCATCCATCAATCTTCCGGAGTCCCACAGTTATCTAAGTCATCCATCAATCTTCCGGAGTCCCACAGTTATCTAAGTCATCCATCAATCTTCCGGAGTCCCACAGTTATCTAAGTCATCCATCAATCTTCCGGAGTCCCACAGTTATCTAAGTCATCCATCAATCTTCCGGAGTCCCACAGTTATCTAAGTCATCCATCAATCTTCCGGAGTCCCACAGTTATCTAAGTCATCCATCAATCTTCCGGAGTCCCACAGTCCAACAGTTATCTAAGTCATCCATCAATCTTCCGGAGTCCCACAGTTATCTAAGTCATCCATCAATCTTCCGGAGTCCCACAGTTATCTAAGTCATCCATCAATCTTCCGGAGTCCCACAGTTATCTAAGTCATCCATCAATCTTCCGGAGTCCCACAGTTATCTAAGTCATCCATCAATCTTCCGGAGTCCCACAGTTATCTAAGTCATCCATCAATCTTCCGGAGTCCCACAGTTATCTTCAGTTATCGGAGTCCCACAGTTATCTAAGTCATCCATCAATCTTCCGGAGTCCCACAGTTATCTAAGTCATCCATCAATCTTCCGGAGTCCCACAGTTATCTAAGTCATCCATCAATCTTCCGGAGTCCCACAGTTATCTAAGTCATCCATCAATCTTCCGGAGTCCCACAGTTATCTAAGTCATCCATCAATCTTCCGGAGTCCCACAGTTATCTAAGTCATCCATCAATCTTCCGGAGTCCCACAGTTATCTAAGTCATCCATCAATCTTCCGGAGTCCCACAGTTATCTAAGTCATCCATCAATCTTCCGGAGTCCCACAGTTATCTAAGTCATCCATCAATCTTCCGGAGTCCCACATCATCAATCTTCCGGAGTCCCACATCTAAGTCATCCAATCTTCCGGAGTCCCACAGTTATCTAAGTCATCCATCAATCTTCCGGAGTCCCACAGTTATCTAAGTCATCCATCAATCTTCCGGAGTCCCACAGTTATCTAAGTCATCCATCAATCTTCCGGAGTCCCACAGTTATCTAAGTCATCCATCAATCTTCCGGAGTCCCACAGTTATCTAAGTCATCCATCAATCTTCCGGAGTCCCACAGTTATCTAAGTCATCCATCAATCTTCCGGAGTCCCACAGTTATCTAAGTCATCCATCAATCTTCCGGAGTCCCACAGTTATCTAAGTCATCCATCAATCTTCCGGAGTCCCACAGTTATCTAAGTCATCCATCAATCTTCCGGAGTCCCACAGTTATCTAAGTCATCCATCAATCTTCCGGAGTCCCACAGTTATCTAAGTCATCCATCAATCTTCCGGAGTCCCACAGTTATCTAAGTCATCCATCAATCTTCCGGAGTCCCACAGTTATCTAAGTCATCCATCAATCTTCCGGAGTCCCACAGTTATCTAAGTCATCCATCAATCTTCCGGAGTCCCACAGTTATCTAAGTCATCCATCAATCTTCCGGAGTCCCACAGTTATCTAAGTCATCCATCAAAGTCATCCATCAATCTTCCGGAGTCCCACAGTTATCTAAGTCATCCATCAATCTTCCGGAGTCCCACAGTTATCTAAGTCATCCATCAATCTTCCGGAGTCCCACAGTTATCTAAGTCATCCATCAATCTTCCGGAGTCCCACAGTTATCATCAATCTTCCGGAGTCCCACAGTTATCTAAGTCATCCATCAATCTTCCGGAGTCCCACAGTTATCTAAGTCATCCATCAATCTTCCGGAGTCCCACAGTTATCTAAGTCATCCATCAATCTTCCGGAGTCCCACAGTTATCTAAGTCATCCATCAATCTTCCGGAGTCCCACAGTTATCTAAGTCATCCATCAATCTTCCGGAGTCCCACAGTTATCTAAGTCATCCATCAATCTTCCGGAGTCCCACAGTTATCTAAGTCATCCATCAATCTTCCGGAGTCCCACAGTTATCTAAGTCATCCATCAATCTTCCGGAGTCCCACAGTTATCTAAGTCATCCATCAATCTTCCTAAGTCATCCATCAATCTTCCGGAGTCCCACAGTTATCTAAGTCATCCATCAATCTTCCGGAGTCCCACAGTTATCTAAGTCATCCATCAATCTTCCGGAGTCCCACAGTTATCTAAGTCATCCATCAATCTTCCGGAGTCCCACAGTTATCTAAGTCATCCATCAATCTTCCGGAGTCCCACAGTTATCTAAGTCATCCATCAATCTTCCGGAGTCCCACAGTTATCTAAGTCATCCATCAATCTTCCGGAGTCCCACAGTTATCTAAGTCATCCATCAATCTTCCGGAGTCCCACAGTTATCTAAGTCATCCATCAATCTTCCGGAGTCCCACAGTTATCTAAGTCATCCATCAATCTTCCGGAGTCCCACAGTTATCTAAGTCATCCATCAATCTTCCGGAGTCCCACAGTTATCTAAGTCATCCATCAATCTTCCGGAGTCCCACAGTTATCTAAGTCATCCATCAATCTTCCGGAGTCCCACAGTTATCTAAGTCATCCATCAATCTTCCGGAGTCCCACAGTTATCTAAGTCATCCATCAATCTTCCGGAGTCCCACAGTTATCTAAGTCATCCATCAATCTTCCGGAGTCCCACAGTTATCTAAGTCATCCATCAATCTTCCGGAGTCCCACAGTTATCTAAGTCATCCATCAATCTTCCGGAGTCCCACAGTTATCTAAGTCATCCATCAATCTTCCGGAGTCCACAGTTACTAAGAGTTATCTAAGTCATCCATCAATCTTCCGGAGTCCCACAGTTATCTAAGTCATCCATCAATCTTCCGGAGTCCCACAGTTATCTAAGTCATCCATCAATCTTCCGGAGTCCCACAGTTATCTAAGTCATCCATCAATCTTCCGGAGTCCCACAGTTATCTAAGTCATCCATCAATCTTCCGGAGTCCCACAGTTATCTAAGTCACCCATCTAAGTCATCTTCCGGAGTCCCACAGTTATCTAAGTCATCCATCAATCTTCCGGAGTCCCACAGTTATCTAAGTCATCCATCAATCTTCCGGAGTCCCACAGTTATCTAAGTCATCCATCAATCTTCCGGAGTCCCACAGTTATCTAAGTCATCCATCAATCTTCCGGAGTCCCACAGTTATCTAAGTCATCCATCAATCTTCCGGAGTCCCACAGTTATCTAAGTCATCCATCAATCTTCCGGAGTCCCACAGTTATCTAAGTCATCCATCAATCTTCCGGAGTCCCACAGTTATCTAAGTCATCCATCAATCTTCCGGAGTCCCACAGTTATCTAAGTCATCCATCAATCTTCCGGAGTCCCACAGTTATCTAAGTCATCCATCAATCTTCCGGAGTCCCACAGTTATCTAAGTCATCCACCAATCTTCCGGATCCCACAGTTATCTAAGTCATCCATATCTTCCGGAGTCCCACAGTTATCTAAGTCATCCATCTATCTTCCGGAGTCCCAGTTATCATCCATCAATCTTCCGGAGTCCCACAGTTATCTAAGTCATCCATCAATCTTCCGGAGTCCCACAGTTATCTAAGTCATCCATCAATCTTCCGGAGTCCCACAGTTATCTAAGTCATCCATCAATCTTCCGGAGTCCCACAGTTATCTAAGTCATCCATCAATCTTCCGGAGTCCCACAGTTATCTAAGTCATCCATCAATCTTCCGGAGTCCCACAGTTATCTAAGTCATCCATCAATCTTCCGGAGTCCCACAGTTATCTAAGTCATCCATCAATCTTCCGGAGTCCCACAGTTATCTAAGTCATCCATCAATCTTCCGGAGTCCCACAGTTATCTAAGTCATCCATCAATCTTCCGGAGTCCCACAGTTATCTAAGTCATCCATCAATCTTCCGGAGTCCCACAGTTATCTTATCTAAGTCATCTAAGTCATCAATCTTCCGGAGTCCCACAGTTATCTAAGTCATCCATCAATCTTCCGGAGTCCCACAGTTATCTAAGTCATCCATCAATCTTCCGGAGTCCCACAGTTATCTAAGTCATCCATCAATCTTCCGGAGTCCCACAGTTATCTAAGTCATCCATCAATCTTCCGGAGTCCCACAGTTATCTAAGTCATCCATCAATCTTCCGGAGTCCCACAGTTATCTAAGTCATCCATCAATCTTCCGGAGTCCCACAGTTATCTAAGTCATCCATCAATCTTCCGGAGTCCCACAGTTATCTAAGTCATCCATCAATCTTCCGGAGTCCCACAGTTATCTAAGTCATCCATCAATCTTCCGGAGTCCCACAGTTATCTAAGTCATCCATCAATCTTCCGGAGTCCCACAGTTATCTAAGTCATCCATCAATCTTCCGGAGTCCCACAGTTATCTAAGTCATCCATCAATCTTCCGGAGTCCCACAGTTATCTAAGTCATCCATCAATCTTCCGGAGTCCCACAGTTATCTAAGTCATCCATCAATCTTCCGGAGTCCCACAGTTATCTAAGTCATCCATCAATCTTCCGGAGTCCCACAGTTATCTAAGTCATCCATCAATCTTCCGGAGTCCCACAGTTATCTAAGTCATCCATCAATCTTCCGGAGTCCCACAGTTATCTAAGTCATCCATCAATCTTCCGGAGTCCCACAGTTATCTAAGTCATCCATCAATCTTCCGGAGTCCCACAGTTATCTAAGTCATCCATCAATCTTCCGGAGTCCCACAGTTATCTAAGTCCCACAGTTATCTAAGTCATCAATCTTCCGGAGTCCCACAGTTATCTAAGTCATCCATCAATCTTCCGGAGTCCCACAGTTATCTAAGTCATCCATCAATCTTCCGGAGTCCCACAGTTATCTAAGTCATCCATCAATCTTCCGGAGTCCCACAGTTATCTAAGTCATCCATCAATCTTCCGGAGTCCCACAGTTATCTAAGTCATCCATCAATCTTCCGGAGTCCCACAGTTATCTAAGTCATCCATTAATCTTAAAACGTATTTTGCTAATTCTACTTAAACTTAATTAAGTCACAATACACGTATATGTATACAGGTATATGTATACACGTATATATATATATATATATATATATATATATATATATATATATATATATATATATATATATATATATATATATATATATATATATATATATATATATATATATATATATATATATATGTCGTGCCGAATAGGCAGAACTTGCGATCTTTGCTTAAATAGCAACGTTCATCTTGCCATATAGGACAAGTGAAAATTTGTGTATGCAATAATTTCGCCAAAATCATTCTGAACCTAAAGAAAAAAATATATTTCTCTGTGTTTGTTTAATATTAAATTATTGTAAACAAATCTGAAATATATTTAGTTGGGTTAGGCTAAAATAAATTGCGCTTGCTATAATAAGGTTAGGTAAGTTTTCTAAGTTCCTTTTGGTGCAAAATTATAAATTTTTACATCAACATTAATGAAAAAAATATATCTTTAAACGCATAAGAGAAAATTTTAGAAAGAACTTAATTTTAAATGAGTTCTTGCTAATTGATCAGTTTTACATATTCGGCACGACATATATATATATATATATATATATATATATATATATATATATATATATATATATATATATATATATATATATATATATATATATATATATTATATATATATATATATATATATATATATATATATATATATATATATATATATATATATATATATATATATATATATATATATATATATATATATATATGCAAGGAATTCGCGAGAGCAGGCGAAATATACACAAACACTGATCTCTGGCTGAAGGAGACTCGAACCTACGAACCTTAGGACAAGGAACGCAGTGCTTTACCAATCTACCCACACGCATTGTCCGCATCGCTGTTGGGCCGTGCGGACGCACTGCGCAGTAGCTCCCACTAATCCTGGTTTCTGCGCAGTTTTCCCTGTTCAGACATGGCGGAGTACACCGGCAGGAGGATTAACACAGTCTGCATTGAGCTGTTGAGGGGTTCTCTGAGCCCTGCTACGATGAACGTCGTTCTTCCTGCAATTATTAGGGATTTATATGGTATCCCTAACGAGGAACTGTATGGTGTGGCCCTTAATGGGGTGAAACGAGTATTTGTGAAGTTCCTGAGGACTAGCTACTACAGCAGTGTGGTGGAGGACTACCAGGAACGCCGAATGTGCCTCAACTCGACGATGGATGTGTGCTTGCATGACGTGTCTACTTACTATACGTGGGTACGAGTGAGGAATGTACCCTTTGAGGCAACTAAGTATGGTATAATGGAAGTTTTTAGCAAGTATGGAGTCATTCATGAAGCCAGAGGTGGGGTATGGAGGGATGGACCATATGAGGGCCTCCCGGAAGGGTCATACAACATCAAGATGACCCTCAAGACGCCTATACCTTCGTATGTCATGTTGACAGGCACCAGAAATCAGGTATATGTGTCGTATGTGGGGCAAAGGAGAACGTGTCGTCTTTGCGGCTCTTATGATCATATGGCGGCGCAATGTGCACGTAGAGTTGCCCCGGGGGTGTCAGCCCCGGTGGAGGACGTCCAGCAAACGAGAGTGGTGGCGGCGGCGAAGACTGGGACTCCTCTATGGAGTGAGGAGGTGGAGAAGGAGGGTGAACAGATGGGGACGTGTGTCACCCTCCCGGTGGAGGAGGGAGTTCCTACTCCAACGCCTGTGGTGGTGGAGGAAGTGGTGGAGTCGACACAGGAGGTGTCCTTGGAGTCAGTGCTCCAGGAATTCTTGGAGGAGGCCGTGGTAGGAGAGGACATGGATGGACGGACCAGTGAAACGCAGCAATTGCAAGGGCTGAGTGAGAAGTCGGAAGTAGCAGGGAATACTGGAAAGGATATACTTGTAGTGGCAGAGGTACACAGGGAGGATGTACCTGAGGAAGAGGTGGCTTTGGTAGGCAGTTCTAGGAAGAGGCCAGTGGGGTTGACTGAATTAGATGATGTTTTAACACCTGGGCAAAGACCAGGTAAGAAGGCATGGGCAGAGGTGGTTCGCAAATCCCCTACAGGGGGGGGTGTACAGGGAAAATCGGGGGAGAGACAAGGGGGGGTAGGGGGTCCTATTAAAAAGAGTAATAAGGAAAGTGTGAGCAGCTTGAAGGGAAGTGTGAGCAAGCCACAGCGACACAGAGGTAAGCCGCCTCTCCCTGACCATTCAGGTGTGTAACGATAAATGCTAATGGCCTAAAAACTGAGGTAAAAAGGGTCTGGTTGGAGTGGTTCCTCAAAAGGTACGACGTTGATGTTTGTTTCCTACAGGAGCATAACTATAAGTCAGGTAGTGAGTTGAGATTGAGAGGATATAAGTTGTTTGTAAGCATGGCAACGCTTTTAAAGGGCGGAGTGGCTGTTTTAGTAAAGGAGACCAGTCCATTGCGAGTCATGGGGTGGGAGGAGGGGGGTGGGGGGAGGGTTGTTCGGGTGGATGGGTGGTGGGGGCAGAGTAGGGTATGTTTTGTGGGAGTTTATATGCCTGCGATTGGTAATGTAAGGATAAAATCAGATTTTGTTCGTGACGTTTTGTTATATTATCTCAGGGGTTTACCTGCCATAGCGATAATTGGAGGTGATTGGAATTGTGTGATTAGGCATGTAGACGTAGTACCTAGGGGGGCGGGGTGCGTGTTGGGTGTCTTAAGGGATGCTTTGTGCGATGTCGGGGTGGTAGATGTGGTTGGCAGGGGGGGGTATCAGGTTGAGCATACCTATGTACAGGGGAGTTATGAGGCAAGGTTGGATAGGATTTATGTGAGGCAGGGGATAGGAGTGGAGAGAGTTAGAACAGTAGACGTGGGTTTATCAGATCACAGAGCAGTGATGGCTGACCTTAGGGTGGATGGTATTCCGAGAATATATCAGAGCTATTGGAAATTAAATGTGAGGCTTTTACAGGAGGAGGATCAAGGTCGGTCTTTTCAGTCATGGTGGAAAGGATTTTGGGAGGCTAGGGATGAGGAGGTGGATTTGCTAGATTGGTGGGAGTTGCAGGCAAAGGTGAAAATTGTAGAATTTTTTAGGAAGAGGGGCAGGGAACGGGCACGCTGGAGGTTTGGATTGCAGAATTATTTAGAGGGTCAGTTGAATGATTGTTATGCGGGGGGGGGGGTAGGGAGGGAGTGGAAGGAGATAAGGGGGAACTTAGGAGTCGTTTAGTAGAGATGCATAATGAACGTTTTGATGCACTCAGGGTCAGGGCAGGATTGGAGGACGTACTAAAAGGTGATAAGCCAACCGGGTATGTTCTCAGAAAATTCAAGGACAGACAGTTGCGGAATACCGTGGCGCATATTGTTGTGGAGGGTGGGGAGGGTTATGTGAGGGGACAGGGCCTCACTGACACAGATTCTATCAGTAGGTATGCTGATTATTGGTTTACGGAGAAATGGAAGAGAAGGGGAGGGGTGGGTGGGTTAGAAACATTTAGAGGGATGAGGGTTTCGCAGGGTATGGGGCAGGGGGATCGGGAGTTGGAGGGAGGCATTACGGGGGAAGAGGTGGGGGAAGTGGTGAATGGGTTGAGTCAGGGGAAGGCACCGGGAATAGATGGGTTATCTAATGATTTTTACAAAGCACATTGGGAGGTACTGAGGGAATGCCTAGTGGCGGTTTTGACTTATATGTTGAAATGGGGCAGAATGGCGCAAACACAGAGAACTGGGGTCGTTGTCTTGGTGCCAAAGAAGGGAGGAGAGGAGAAGGGTTTGGGAGATTATCGTCCGTTGTCGTTAATGTGTACGGATTACAAAATTTTTGCGAAGGTATTGGGGAACAGGTTAAAGAAGGTAATTGGGAGTAGCGTACATGGGGGTCAGTATGGGATTCCGGGACGGACTATGAAGAATGGGCACAGTGTGATAAGGGATTTTATAGAGAACTGTCAGGGAGGGGGCGTCCTTGGGTTGGATTGGGCTCAGGCATATGACTGCGTGAAGAGGGACTTTTTGTGGGACTGTTTGGAAAAATTGGGTTTTGGAGGGGGGGTCGTGAGGTGGGTGCGCATTCTGTATGAGGGGGCTGTCATGAGGGTGCAGGTTAATGGTAAGCTAGGGGGGGCGGTGATGATGGAACAGGGATTAAGGCAGGGTTGCCCGCTGTCACAGTTGCTCTTTGCATGCGTGCAACATCCTTTTTTTGAGGCTGTGGACGACGCATTGCGGGAGGTGGGGGGGGGGAAGTATGGGGGGCATAGTAGGTTATGTGGATGATACAACTGTGTTAGTTATGAGTGGGGAGGCTTTACGAAGGGTGGGGGAGGTCATTAGGAGTTTTGGGAGTGTTTCAGGAATGGTAGTTAATTTAGCAAAGTCTAGGTTATTGGAAGTAGGAACATGGGTTGGGGGGAGATTGGGGGAGGAAATGGGATGGACGGTTTGTGACAGAATTAGGGTGTGTGGGATATGGTATATGAGGCAATTGCAGGAATGTAGGAGGATTAACTCAGAAGCAGTCACGAGTAGGGTTATAGGCAAGTTAAAAGGTTTGAGGGCCAGTGAAGTGGCGTTACAGCAGAGGGTGTTGGTAATTAACTCGGTGGTGTATAGTAAGGTCTGGGGTGTAGCGGAGGTGTTCCCTTTGGGGGTGCAGGATATACAGGAAATACAGAGGAGGGTGTTGAGGTTTGTGTGGGGGTTTGGGAGGGCCTGGTTGTCCAAAGATGTGGTCATGACGGAGGTGAAAAGGGGGGGACTAGGTTTGTTGGCCTTAGGGCCTAGGGTAATGGTATTATATATTAAGCAGAGGTATCTCAGGGTGGGGGGGGAGGGGGGTGTTAGGGTGGATAGGGTGATGAGGGATGCTAGAAACTGGTGGAGTGGTAGGGATTTGAGAAAGTGTGAAGATGTAATAAGATTCATGTTGGCAGTGGGGCAGGTAAAAAGGTTGAAGGTAAACACAGTGGTGGGTGTGGTGTGGGGAAGGGGTGTATTGCAGGGGGCCGCAGTATACCCCATGTATAACTGGAGGGTCATTTGGAGGGAGTTCAGGAAGCTTAGGATACCAGCAAGGGTTAGGGAGTTGGTGTACCGTTTTCTAATGGGTGTGGTGGCATCTAAGTATATGTTGCATAAGATGGGGTTTGTTAGAGAGGCAACATGTTTATTCTGTGGGGAGGAGGAGACGGCATATCATGTGGTATATTTTTGTTCATCTTTGGAAGTGGTGAGAGTCTGGATGGCGGGGGTTATTAGGCTGTTGGGGGGGGGGGGAGTTGGTCTTTTCTTAGATCGTTGTCGATGGATGTTAGTGGGGTAGCAAGCGAAGTGGGCAGGGCTTTGATGTATGTTATGGCAGATTATTTGCATGTTTCTTGGGGTATGAGGCAGATTTCAGGGCAGTTGAGGATAAAAGCGTTAGCAGCGAGGTTTTATAGGACAAGGTGTAGGAATAGGTTAATATATGGGGGGAAATGGGAATCAAGTTTTTCGATAGGTTATCGTAATTTTACTGTAGCACAGCTTCTAAGGGAACAGGGGGGGGGCGCGGGTAGAGTCTCTTTTATTGTGAGGGGGGGGTGTAAGGTTAGGCTAGCAGTGTGGAAGGTGGTGTGGGGGTGAGATAGTGAGAGCATATATTTATGAAATGGTTATGTTCCTGCAGAGATATTTGATATCGGCGATCAGTACCTTGGATACATAGTCATACATGGATTGCCTTGATTTGCATATTTTGGTTGGGTATATTATTGCATTCACTATCGAGGAGAGGTGGCTTAAGTGGCTGTTATGGCTTTTTAGGTCAAGTAGTACTGAACACGTGCAACACTGATTGGCCAGTGAATAGCAGTAATTCTTTTTATTAACATTGAGAAGGGTTTTAAAATATAAAATAAAGCAAGGAACACTGTAGTCAAGTACGTTAGTATAGAATGATGCTTATTTTGTAGTTTTAACATGTAGCTGCAAGTACTTCCCATATTGGCCTTGTGGATTAGCTTTTCTTTAGATATAATTAGTATACAAGTATTTCCTTTATAACGGTACTTCTTTATAGGAGAAGGATTGTAATATCTTTGCACACGTTAATGTGACGAATATGACTGTCAAGGATGTTAAATTGTGTCTCAGATAGGGAGATTAGGATTTTGTGTTCAGTTATTAACAAGTTTGATCTTAAGCTAGGAGTTAGTTAGTGGTAGGGGTGTACCTGTTTGGTATTTCATGAAGGGGTTTCTTTTTATTATTCGCCCCGTCCTTGTGAGGGGAGAACCCATTAGATATGTTTCAATGATAATTATAGTCTTGGTTTATATTAAACATTTACATAGGTTGTTTAAAGTTGAGGTAACATGAAGTGTATTCTTTAATTTTATGTGTAAAATCCATGTCATACAATGATGTTCTGGCAGTTTGAATTTCTTTGTTGTTGTTTTATTATTATTGATATTAGATATTGTGGGTGTATATTCTTCCAATTATACAAGTGTGTGTGTATGGTAACATAATGTACATATCTGGGTTGCTATGTAGGTAGAGGGCAGCAAGAGGTAGTGCAGCGGGGCAGGGGATAGTGCAGGGGTAGAGGGCAGCAAGAGGTAGTGCAGCGGGGCAGGGGATAGTGCAAGGGTAGAGGGCAGCAAGAGGTAGTGCAGCGGGGCAGTGGATAGTGCAAGGGTAGAGGGCAGCAAGAGGTAGTGCAGCGGGGCAGGGGATAGTGCAAGGGTAGAGGGCAGCAAGAGGTAGTGCAGCGGGGCAGTGGATAGTGCAAGGGTAGAGGGCAGCAAGAGGTAGTGCAGCGGGGCAGGGGATAGTGCAGGGGTAGAGGGTAGTGCAGCAGGGGATAGTGCAGGGGTAGAGGGCAGCAGCGGGGCAGCAAGAGGTAGTGGTGGATAGTGCAAGGGTAGAGGGCAGCAAGAGGTAGTGCAGCGGGGCAGGGGATAGTGCAAGGGTAGAGGGCAGCAAGAGGTAGTGCAGCGGGGCAGGGGATAGTGCAAGGGTAGAGGGCAGCAAGAGGTAGTGCAGCGGGGCAGGGGATAGTGCAGGGGTAGAGGGCAGCAAGAGGTAGTGCAGCGGGGCAGGGGATAGTGCAAGGGTAGAGGGCAGCAAGAGGTAGTGCAGCGGGGCAGGGGATAGTGCAAGGGTAGAGGGCAGCAAGAGGTAGTGCAGCGGGGCAGGGGATAGTGCAAGGGTAGAGGGCAGCAAGAGGTAGTGCAGCAAGAGGGTGCAGCGGGGCAGGGATAGTGCAAGGGTAGAGGGCAGCAAGAGGTAGTGCAGCGGGGCAGGGGATAGTGCAGGGTAGAGGGCAGCAAGAGGTAGTGCAGCGGGGCAGGGGATAGTGCAAGGGTAGAGGGCAGCAAGAGGTAGTGCAGCGGGGCAGGGGATAGTGCAAGGGTAGAGGGCAGCAAGAGGTAGTGCAGCGGGGTAGGGGATAGTGCAAGGGTAGTGCAGGATAAGGGTAGAGGGCAGCAAGAGGTAGTGCAGCGGGGCAGGGGATAGTGCAAGGGTAGAGGGCAGCAAGAGGTAGTGCAGCGGGGCAGGGGATAGTGCAAGGGTAGAGGGCAGCAAGAGGTAGTGCAGCGGGGCAGGGGATAGTGCAAGGGTAGAGGGCAGCAAGAGGTAGTGCAGCGGGGCAGGGGATAGTGCAAGGGTAGAGGGCAGCAAGAGGTAGTGCAGCGGGGCAGGGGATAGTGCAAGGGTAGAGGGCAGCAAGAGGTAGTGCAGCGGGGCAGGGGATAGTGCAAGGGTAGAGGGCAGCAAGAGGTAGTGCAGCGGGGCAGGGGATAGTGCAAGGGTAGAGGGCAGCAAGAGGTAGAGGATAGTGCAAGGGTAGAGGGCAGCAAGAGGTAGTGCAGCGGGGCAGGGGATAGTGCAAGGGTAGAGGGCAGCAAGAGGTAGTGCAGCGGGGCAGGGGATAGTGCAAGGGTAGAGGGCAGCAAGAGGTAGTGCAGCGGGGCAGGGGATAGTGCAAGGGTAGAGGGCAGCAAGAGGTAGTGCAGCGGGGCAGGGGATAGTGCAAGGGTAGAGGGCAGCAAGAGGTAGTGCAGCGGGGCAGGGGATAGTGCAAGGGTAGAGGGCAGCAAGAGGTAGTGCAGCGGGGCAGGGGATAGTGCAAGGGTAGAGGGCAGCAAGAGGTAGTGCAGCGGGGCAGGGGATAGTGCAAGGGTAGAGGGCAGCAAGAGGTAGTGCAGCGGGGCAGGGGATAGTGCAAGGGTAGAGGGCAGCAAGAGGTAGTGCAGCGGGGCAGGGGATAGTGCAAGGGTAGAGGGCAGCAAGAGGTAGTGCAGCGGGGCAGGGGATAGTGCAAGGGTAGAGGGCAGCAAGAGGTAGTGCAGCGGGGTAGGATAAGAGGGGATAGTAGGGCAGCAAGAGGTAGTGCAGCGGGGCAGCGGGTGCAGCGGGGCAGGGGAGAGTGCAGCAAGAGGTAGTGCAGCGGGGCAGGGGATAGTGCAAGGGTAGAGGGCAGCAAGAGGTAGTGCAGCGGGGCAGGGGATAGTGCAAGGGTAGAGGGCAGCAAGAGGTAGTGCAGCGGGGCAGGGGATAGTGCAAGGGTAGAGGGCAGCAAGAGGTAGTGCAGGGGTAGAGGGCAGCAAGAGGTAGTGCAGCGGGGCAGGGGATAGTGCAAGGGTAGAGGGCAGCAAGAGATAGTAGTGCAGCAAGAGGTAGGCAGCGGGGCAGGGGATAGTGCAAGGGTAGAGGGCAGCAAGAGGTAGTGCAGCGGGGCAGGGGATAGTGCAAGGGTAGAGGGCAGCAAGAGGTAGTGCAGGGGTAGAGGGCAGCAAGAGGTAGTGCAGCGGGGCAGTGGATAGTGCAAGGGTAGAGGGCAGCAAGAGGTAGTGCAGCGGGGCAGGGGATAGTGCAAGGGTAGAGGGCAGCAAGAGGTAGTGCAGCGGGGCAGTGGATAGTGCAAGGGTAGAGGGCAGCAAGAGGTAGTGCAGCGGGGCAGGGGATAGTGCAAGGGTAGAGGGCAGCAAGAGGTAGTGCAGCGGGGCAGGGGATAGTGCAAGGGTAGAGGGCAGCAAGAGGTAGTGCAGCGGGGCAGGGGATAGTGCAAGGGTAGAGGGCAGCAAGAGGTAGTGCAGCGGGGCAGGGGATAGTGCAAGGGTAGAGGGCAGCAAGAGGTAGTGCAGCGGGGCAGGGGATAGTGCAAGGGTAGAGGGCAGCAAGAGGTAGTGCAGCGGGGCAGGGGATAGTGCAAGGGTAGAGGGCAGCAAGAGGTAGTGCAGCGGGGCAGGGGATAGTGCAAGGGTAGAGGGCAGCAAGAGGTAGTGCAGCGGGGCAGGGGATAGTGCAAGGGTAGAGGGCAGCAAGAGGTAGTGCAGGGGTAGAGGGCAGCAAGAGGTAGTGCAGCGGGGCAGGGGATAGTGCAAGGGTAGAGGGCAGCAAGAGGTAGTGCAGCGGGGCAGTGGATAGTGCAAGGGTAGAGGGCAGCAAGAGGTAGTGCAGCGGGGCAGGGGATAGTGCAAGGGTAGAGGGCAGCAAGAGGTAGTGCAGCGGGGCGGGGGATAGTGCAAGGGTAGAGGGCAGCAAGAGGTAGTGCAGCGGGGCAGGGGATAGTGCAAGGGTAGAGGGCAGCAAGAGGTAGTGCAGCGGGGCAGGGGATAGTGCAAGGGTAGAGGGCAGCAAGAGGTAGTGCAGCGGGGCAGGGGATAGTGCAAGGGGATAGTGCAAGGGTAGAGGGCAGCAAGAGGTAGTGCAGCGGGGCAGGGGATAGTGCAAGGGTAGAGGGCAGCAAGAGGTAGTGCAGCGGGGCAGGGGATAGTGCAAGGGTAGAGGGCAGCAAGAGGTAGTGCAGCGGGGCAGGGGATAGTGCAAGGGTAGAGGGCAGCAAGAGGTAGTGCAGCGGGGCAGGGGATAGTGCAAGGGTAGAGGGCAGCAAGAGGTAGTGCAGCGGGGCAGGGGATAGTGCAAGGGTAGAGGGCAGCAAGAGGTAGTGCAGCGGGGCAGGGGGTGCAAGGGTAGAGGGCAGCAAGAGGTAGTGCAGCGGGGCAGGGGATAGTGCAAGGGTAGAGGGCAGCAAGAGGTAGTGCAGCGGGGCAGGGGATAGTGCAAGGGTAGAGGGCAGCAAGAGGTAGTGCAGCGGGGCAGGGGATAGTGCAAGGGTAGAGGGCAGCAAGAGGTAGTGCAGCGGGGCAGGGGATAGTGCAAGGGTAGAGGGCAGCAAGAGGTAGTGCAGCGGGGCAGGGGATAGTGCAAGGGTAGAGGGCAGCAAGAGGTAGTGCAGCGGGGCAGGGGATAGTGCAAGGGTAGAGGGCAGCAAGAGGTAGTGCAGCGGGGCAGGGGATAGTGCAAGGGTAGAGGGCAGCAAGAGGTAGTGCAGCGGGGCAGGGGATAGTGCAAGGGTAGAGGGCAGCAAGAGGTAGTGCAGCGGGGCAGGGGATAGTGCAAGGGTAGAGGGCAGCAAGAGGTAGTGCAGCGGGGCAGGGGATAGTGCAAGGGTAGAGGGCAGCAAGAGGTAGTGCAGCGGGGCAGGGGATAGTGCAAGGGTAGAGGGCAGCAAGAGGTAGTGCAGCGGGGCAGGGGATAGTGCAAGGGTAGAGGGCAGCAAGAGGTAGTGCAGCGGGGCAGGGGATAGTGCAAGGGTAGAGGGCAGCAAGAGGTAGTGCAGCGGGGCAGGGGATAGTGCAAGGGTAGAGGGCAGCAAGAGGTAGTGCAGCGGGGCAGGGGATAGTGCAAGGGTAGAGGGCAGCAAGAGGTAGTGCAGCGGGGCAGGGGATAGTGCAAGGGTAGAGGGCAGCAAGAGGTAGTGCAGCGGGGCAGGGGATAGTGCAAGGGTAGAGGGCAGCAAGAGGTAGTGCAGCGGGGCAGGGGATAGTGCAAGGGTAGAGGGCAGCAAGAGGTAGTGCAGCGGGGCAGGGGATAGTGCAAGGGTAGAGGGCAGCAAGAGGTAGTGCAGCGGGGCAGGGGGATAGTGCAAGGGTAGAGGGCAGCAAGAGGTAGTGCAGCGGGGCAGGGGATAGTGCAAGGGTAGAGGGCAGCAAGAGGTAGTGCAGCGGGGCAGGGGATAGTGCAAGGGTAGAGGGCAGCAAGAGGTAGTGCAGCAGGGGATAGTGCAAGGGTAGAGGGCAGCAAGAGGTAGTGCAGCGGGGTAGGGGATAGTGCAAGGGTAGAGGGCAGCAAGAGGTAGTGCAGCGGGGCAGGGGATAGTGCAAGGGTAGAGGGCAGCAAGAGGTAGTGCAGCGGGGCAGGGGATAGTGCAAGGGTAGAGGGCAGCAAGAGGTAGTGCAGCGGGGCAGGGGATAGTGCAAGGGTAGAGGGCAGCAAGAGGTAGTGCAGCGGGGCAGGGGATAGTGCAAGGGTAGAGGGCAGCAAGAGGTAGTGCAGCGGGGCAGGGGATAGTGCAAGGGTAGAGGGCAGCAAGAGGTAGTGCAGCGGGGCAGGGGATAGTGCAAGGGTAGAGGGCAGCAAGAGGTAGTGCAGCGGGGCAGGGGATAGTGCAAGGGTAGAGGGCAGCAAGAGGTAGTGCAGCGGGGCAGGGGATAGTGCAAGGGTAGAGGGCAGCAAGAGGTAGTGCAGCGGGGCAGGGGATAGTGCAAGGGTAGAGGGCAGCAAGAGGTAGTGCAGCGGGGCAGGGGATAGTGCAAGGGTAGAGGGCAGCAAGAGGTAGTGCAGCGGGGCAGGGGATAGTGCAAGGGTAGAGGGCAGCAAGAGGTAGTGCAGCGGGGCAGGGGATAGTGCAAGGGTAGAGGGCAGCAAGAGGTAGTGCAGCGGGGCAGGGGATAGTGCAAGGGTAGAGGGCAGCAAGAGGTAGTGCAGCGGGGCAGGGGATAGTGCAAGGGTAGAGGGCAGCAAGAGGTAGTGCAGCGGGGCAGGGGATAGTGCAAGGGTAGAGGGCAGCAAGAGGTAGTGCAGCGGGGCAGGGGATAGTGCAAGGGTAGAGGGCAGCAAGAGGTAGTGCAGCGGGGCAGGGGATAGTGCAAGGGTAGAGGGCAGCAAGAGGTAGTGCAGCGGGGCAGGGGATAGTGCAAGGGTAGAGGGCAGCAAGAGGTAGTGCAGCGGGGCAGGGGATAGTGCAAGGGTAGAGGGCAGCAAGAGGTAGTGCAGCGGGGCAGGGGATAGTGCAAGGGTAGAGGGCAGCAAGAGGTAGTGCAGCGGGGCAGGGGATAGTGCAGGGGTAGAGGGCAGCAAGAGGTAGTGCAGCGGGGCAGGGGATAGTGCAAGGGTAGAGGGCAGCAAGAGGTAGTGCAGCGGGGCAGGGGATAGTGCAAGGGTAGAGGGCAGCAAGAG
Organism: Cherax quadricarinatus; assembly: GCF_038502225.1. NCBI lineage: Eukaryota > Metazoa > Arthropoda > Malacostraca > Decapoda > Parastacidae > Cherax > Cherax quadricarinatus. The sequence goes on from NW_027195117.1 coordinate 100,176, forward strand.
GTAGTGCAGCGGGGCAGGGGATAGTGCAAGGGTAGAGGGCAGCAAGAGGTAGTGCAGCGGGGCAGGGGATAGTGCAAGGGTAGAGGGCAGCAAGAGGTAGTGCAGCGGGGCAGGGGATAGTGCAAGGGTAGAGGGCAGCAAGAGGTAGTGCAGCGGGGCAGGGGATAGTGCAAGGGTAGAGGGCAGCAAGAGGTAGTGCAGCGGGGCAGGGGATAGTGCAAGGGTAGAGGGCAGCAAGAGGTAGTGCAGCGGGGCAGGGGATAGTGCAAGGGTAGAGGGCAGCAAGAGGTAGTGCAGCGGGGCAGGGGATAGTGCAAGGGTAGAGGGCAGCAAGAGGTAGTGCAGCGGGGCAGGGGATAGTGCAAGGGTAGAGGGCAGCAAGAGGTAGTGCAGCGGGGCAGGGGATAGTGCAAGGGTAGAGGGCAGCAAGAGGTAGTGCAGCGGGGCAGGGGATAGTGCAAGGGTAGAGGGCAGCAAGAGGTAGTGCAGCGGGGCAGCAAGGGTAGCAGGGCAGCAAGAGGTAGTGCAGCGGGGCAGGGATAGTGCAAGGGTAGAGGGCAGCAAGAGGTAGTGCAGCGGATAGGCAGGGGGTATAGGGCAGCAAGAGGTAGTGCAGCGGGGCAGGGGATAGTGCAAGGGTAGAGGGCAGCAAGAGGTAGTGCAGCGGGGCAGGGGATAGTGCAAGGGTAGAGGGCAGCAAGAGGTAGTGCAGCGGGGCAGGGGATAGTGCAAGGGTAGAGGGTAGCAAGAGGTAGTGCAGCGGGGCAGGGGATAGTGCAAGGGTAGAGGGCAGCAAGAGGTAGTGCAGCGGGGCAGGGGATAGTGCAAGGGTAGAGGGCAGCAAGAGGTAGTGCAGCGGGGCAGGGGATAGTGCAAGGGTAGAGGGCAGCAAGAGGTAGTGCAGCGGGGCAGGGGATAGTGCAAGGGTAGAGGGCAGCAAGAGGTAGTGCAGCGGGGCAGGGGATAGTGCAAGGGTAGAGGGCAGCAAGAGGTAGTGCAGCGGGGCAGGGGATAGTGCAAGGGTAGAGGGCAGCAAGAGGTAGTGCAGCGGGGCAGGGGATAGTGCAAGGGTAGAGGGCAGCAAGAGGTAGTGCAGCGGGGCAGGGGATAGTGCAAGGGTAGAGGGCAGCAAGAGGTAGTGCAGCGGGGCAGGGGATAGTGCAAGGGTAGAGGGCAGCAAGAGGTAGTGCAGCGGGGCAGGGGATAGTGCAAGGGTAGAGGGCAGCAAGAGGTAGTGCAGCGGGGCAGGGGATAGTGCAAGGGTAGAGGGCAGCAAGAGGTAGTGCAGCGGGGCAGGGGATAGTGCAAGGGTAGAGGGCAGCAAGAGGTAGTGCAGCGGGGCAGGGGATAGTGCAAGGGTAGAGGGCAGCAAGAGGTAGTGCAGCGGGGCAGGGGATAGTGCAAGGGTAGAGGGCAGCAAGAGGTAGTGCAGCGGGGCAGGGGATAGTGCAAGGGTAGAGGGCAGCAAGAGGTAGTGCAGCGGGGCAGGGGATAGTGCAAGGGTAGAGGGCAGCAAGAGGTAGTGCAGCGGGGCAGGGGATAGTGCAAGGGTAGAGGGCAGCAAGAGGTAGTGGATAGTGCAAGGGTAGAGGGCAGCAAGAGGTAGTGCAGCGGGGCAGGGGATAGTGCAAGGGTAGAGGGCAGCAAGAGGTAGTGCAGCGGGGCAGGGGATAGTAGGGTAGAGGGCAGCAAGAGGTAGTGCAGCGGGGCAGGGGATAGTGCAAGGGTAGAGGGCAGCAAGAGGTAGTGCAGCGGGGCAGGGGATAGTGCAAGGGTAGAGGGCAGCAAGAGGTAGTGCAGCGGGTGAGGGGATAGTGCAAGGGTAGAGGGCAGCAAGAGGTAGTGCAGCGGGGCAGGGGATAGTGCAAGGGTAGAGGGCAGCAAGAGGTAGTGCAGCGGGGCAGGGGATAGTGCAAGGGTAGAGGGCAGCAAGAGGTAGTGCAGCGGGGCAGGGGATAGTGCAAGGGTAGAGGGCAGCAAGAGGTAGTGCAGCGGGGCAGGGGATAGTGCAAGGGTAGAGGGCAGCAAGAGGTAGTGCAGCGGGGCAGGGGATAGTGCAAGGGTAGAGGGCAGCAAGAGGTAGTGCAGCGGGGCAGGGGATAGTGCAAGGGTAGAGGGCAGCAAGAGGTAGTGCAGCGGGGCAGGGGATAGTGCAAGGGTAGAGGGCAGCAAGAGGTAGTGCAGCGGGGCAGGGGATAGTGCAAGGGTAGAGGGCAGCAAGAGGTAGTGCAGCGGGGCAGGGGATAGTGCAGGGGTAGAGGGCAGCAAGAGGTAGTGCAGCGGGGCAGGGGATAGTGCAAGGGTAGAGGGCAGCAAGAGGTAGTGCAGCGGGGCAGGGGATAGTGCAGGGGTAGAGGGCAGCAAGAGGTAGTGCAGCGGGGCAGGGGATAGTGCAAGGGTAGAGGGCAGCAAGAGGTAGTGCAGCGGGGCAGGGGATAGTGCAGTGCAAGGGTAGAGGGGGTAGAGGGCAGCAAGAGGTAGTGCAGCGGGGCAGGGGATAGTGCAAGGGTAGAGGGCAGCAAGAGGTAGTGCAGCGGGGCAGGGGATAGTGCAAGGGTAGAGGGCAGCAAGAGGTAGTGCAGCGGGGCAGGGGATAGTGCAAGGGTAGAGGGCAGCAAGAGGTAGTGCAGCGGGGCAGGGGATAGTGCAAGGGTAGAGGGCAGCAAGAGGTAGTGCAGCGGGGCAGGGGATAGTGCAAGGGTAGAGGGCAGCAAGAGGTAGTGCAGCGGGGCAGGGGATAGTGCAAGGGTAGAGGGCAGCAAGAGGTAGTGCAGCGGGGCAGGGGATAGTGCAAGGGTAGAGGGCAGCAAGAGGTAGTGCAGCGGGGCAGGGGATAGTGCAAGGGTAGAGGGCAGCAAGAGGTAGTGCAGCGGGGCAGGGGATAGTGCAGGGGTAGAGGGCAGCAAGAGGTAGTGCAGCGGGGCAGGGGATAGTGCAAGGGTAGAGGGCAGCAAGAGGTAGTGCAGCGGGGCAGGGGATAGTGCAGGGGTAGAGGGCAGCAAGAGGTAGTGCAGCGGGGCAGGGGATAGTGCAAGGGTAGAGGGCAGCAAGAGGTAGTGCAGCGGGGCAGGGGATAGTGCAAGGGTAGAGGGCAGCAAGAGGTAGTGCAGCGGGGCAGGGGATAGTGCAAGGGTAGAGGGCAGCAAGAGGTAGTGCAGCGGGGCAGGGGATAGTGCAAGGGTAGAGGGCAGCAAGAGGTAGTGCAGCGGGGCAGGGGATAGTGCAAGGGTAGAGGGCAGCAAGAGGTAGTGCAGCGGGGCAGGGGATAGTGCAAGGGTAGAGGGCAGCAAGAGGTAGTGCAGCGGGGCAGGGGATAGTGCAGTAACCTTCAACATTAGTCACTAATGTTCAGCTCACAGTAACCTTGAACAGTACTCACAGTAGTGTCTCCCAGTAACCTTGAACAGTACTCACAGTAGTGTCTCCCAGTAACCTTGAACACTACTCACAGTAGTGTCTCACAGTAACCTTGAATACTACTCACAGTAGTGTCTCACAGTAACCTTGAACACTACTCACAGTAGTGTCTCACAGTAACCTTGAATACTACTCACAGTAGTGTCTCACAGTAACCTTGAATACTACTCACAGAAGTGTCTCACAGTAACCTTGAACACTACTCACAGTAGCTTCAGAGTAACCTTCAACTCCTCACGTTAGTCTTCAATACTCACAGCATCCTTCAACATTACTCACAGTAGTCTCACAGAGACCTTTAGCAACACTACAATCACAGTAACTATTAACAGCACTCACAGTAGTGTCTTACAGTAACCATACACAACACTAATCTCACAGTAGTCTGTCTCTCAAAGTAACCTTCAACAACACTACTCTCAGAGCCATGTCTTCCACAGTAACCTTCAACAACACTACTCACAGTAGTCTTTCCCACAGTATCATTCAACAATACACTCACAGTAGTCTCACAGTAAAGTTCAAGAACTCTACTCTCACAGTAGTCTCCCAGTAACCTTCCACAATACCCAGTAAAGTTCAGGAACACTACACTCACAGTAACTCAGTAACTAACCTTCAATGCTACTCACTGTAGCGTGTCTCAGTAATCAACAGCACGACACTTACAGCAGTGTCTCACATTAACCTTCAACACTACACTCACAGTAGATTGTCACAGTAACCTTCAGCACTCACTGCAGTCTCTCGGTAACCTTCAACAATACTCACAGTAGTCTCACAGTAACCTTCATCAACACTATCAGTACTGTATCTCATAACATTCACCGTAGACTGTCACAGAAATTTTTAACACAGTTACAGTAGTCTCTCTCATAGTAACCTTCAACAGTATTCACAGCAGTGTTTTTCACATTAACTATCAAAACTCTCACAGTAGTCTGTCACAGTAACCTTCAACAACATTGCACTCACTCTCATATGTCTCAAATTAACTTTGAAAACAGCTACACTTAAAGTAGTGTGTCTTTCACAGTAACCTTTAACAACACTTCTCACAGTAGTGTCTCTCAGCAACCTTCAACAACACTTCTCACAGTAGTGTCTCTCAGCAACCTTTAACAACACTTCTCACAGTAGTGTCTCTCAGCAACCTTCAACAACACTTCTCACAGTAGTGTCTCTCAGCAACCTTCAACAACACTTCTCACAGTAGTGTCTCTCAGCAACCTTCAACAACACTTCTCACAGTAGTGTCTCTCAGCAACCTTCAACAACACTTCTCACAGTAGTGTCTCTCAGCAACCTTCAACAACACTTCTCACAGTAGTGTCTCTCAGCAACCTTCAACTACACTTCTCACAGTAGTCTAACAGTATCCAACACTATATTCACAGTAGTCTCACAGTAACTATTACGAACACAGGTAGTGAATGGCCTGTGAGACCTGGTCGTAATGGGAACTGGACTTACCATATTTCTCGGCAACATAGTGCACCACAACATTCAATGTGCAATATAAGTTAACATATATAAATCACAGTACATAACAGTATGGGAAACATAAGCACACAGACGTTCCGGCCAGGCTGTCGGAGCGACCTCCAAAATTCATACTGTATCACCAACACAGGTAAACAATGGCCTGTGAGACCTGGTCGTACTGGGCATTGGAACAAACAACCTCAGCACTATAATGTATATTTTGCCTTCACCCACTATTTACAGATACGTGCGCTATGTACATTATGAAAGTTAAGACACATGTGCAGCATCTGGGTATCTTTATTGTAGACGTTTCGCCATCCAGTGGCTTTATCAATACAGATTCTAGGACATAATTAGAAGACAGTAGAACTATATACGAAAGATAAGGTAATCAGTCCCTCAGTCTTAGAGTTAGTGTTCACAGCATCGTGGTGGTGGAGAATCAGGAGCAAAGGCAAGAAGACTGGCGGTTATATAGGCGTCAGTGGGTAGGGACGTGTAGCAGACGAGGGCATAGTCACTGCTACACGTCCCTAGCCACTGACGTCTATATAACCGCCAGTCTTCTTACCTTTGCTCCAGATTCTCCACCACCACGATGCTGTAAACACTAACTCCAAGACTGAGGGACTGATTACCTCATCTTTTGTATATAGTTCTACTGTCTTCTAATTATGTCCTAGAATCTGCATTGATAAAGCCACTGGATGGCGAAACATCTACAATAAAGATATCCAGATGTTGCACATGTGTCTTAACTTTCATATTGTCGGTATTTTATGCCCTTATATGTACATTATGTACAGATAGAATAATAAGTGTACACCAAGGTGATAGATGGCAAAGAAGACGTCAGAAAGAGTACACCATACTCAACCAGCAGGTAGGCAAGTCTAGCAATGCTTACCGCAAGTGAACCACGTTATTTCAGCTTTGGCGGGCTTGCTTGTGATTGGGTACCCTATCGATCGTTAAACCCTTAGCACCCAGTTCACTGGTTGGGAGGCAGCCTATATGGGAGTGACACATTCGCCGAATAAATTGTAACATGCTTTTTGCATGCCACACCTCCATGGGTAGCGAGCCGCCATGGCACTGAACAATAATTGAACCGTAAAAGGACACAAGTGTAACTAATGTGACATTTTATTGTGGCAACGTTTCACTCTCCAGGAGCTTTGTCAAGCCGATACAAACAGTATATGGACACAGAGGGTATATAAAGGCTCAGAGTGAGGTGCAATACTAGTGAGGTACCATTTCGATGCTCTCTAGTGGTGGTAGTAGTAGTAGTAGTGGCAAAAGTTGTAGTAGTAATACAATATGGTAGAGTAATTAATTCGTACATGAGTAAAAGGATGTAAAAGCTATTACTTGGGTAACATAAAAATAGGTTGGACAAATATAGACTGGATAGAGAAGGCCTGTTTCAGTGTTCACTCTCTGTAATGTGTTTTGTGTAGTATAACAGGAGAGACTATGTGATGGCAGGGTTTACTGTTTTCAGGAGGATTCTTGCTAAGACTTTAGAGATGGTGAAGCTGCCGTTGTTTTATTTAATTGTATTAGAAGCAGCGATTAGTGCTGATTCGAGGCACTTGCGTCTGCGGAAATTAGTTTCTTTGATCACTAATTGGGCGTCTCTGAATTTCATGAGATGATTGGTGGAATTTCGGTGTTGTACACAGGCGTTGTTCAAGTTATTGTTCCTACATGCGTAGGGTACCTCATGGTACCTCACTAGTATTGCACCTCACTCTGAGCCTTTATATACCCTCTGTGTCCATGTACTGTTTGTATCGGCTTGACAAAGCTCCTGGAGAGCGAAACGTTGCCACAATAAAATGTCACATTAGTTGCAGTTGTGCCCTTTTACTTTACATATTGTCGGTAATTCTACCAACATTATTACAATAATTGAACCGCCTTTCCTCTCAACCATCCAATTCATTAGACAGGGCCCAAATTTTCTCGAGACTCAAAGTCAAACTCTATCCTATAGAGAGAAAGCAGACAGTAGGGCTAACGTTGGTTGAAGACACCTGTGTACGGCAGCAGAATGTCCTCTCACTCAAAAAAAAAAAAAATAATTAAAAAACATTTCACAAAGGGCGAAAAAAAGAACTAAGTTACCCATATGGCCCTTAAGAAGAACATAAGAAGGGAGGAACACTGCAGAAGGCCTACTGGCCCATGCGAGGCAGGTCCTTATCAAAACGACTACTACCTAAAGCTTCCCTAGAAAGAACTCCCGTACCCAATGACACCAATCAAACCCAGCCCCTCCCACTCATATATTTGTCCAGTCTCTTCTTAAAGCTACCCAAGGTCCTAGCCTCTATCACCCCACTGGGAAGACTGTTCCACGCATCTACAACTGTTAGAAAACCAGTACTTACCTATGTCCTTTCTAAATCTAAATTTATCCAACTTAAATCCATTATTCCTGGTTCTTACCTGGTTTGACACCCTCAGTACTTTATTAATATCTCCCTTGTTTATGCCCGTCATCCACTTATATACTTCAATGATATCTCCCCTCATTCTACGCCTCTCCAGAGAGTGGAGATTTAAGGCTTTGAGTCTATCTTCATACAGAAGGTTCCTTACACAGTAAATCATTTTAGTCATTCTTCTCTGTATGTTCTCTAATGAGTCTATATCCATCCTGTAGTAAGGGGACCAAAACTGAGCAGCATAATCTAAATGAGGCCTAACTAGTGATGTATAGAGCTGTAAAATAACTTTTGGACTTCTGTTACTTATACTTCTTGAGATAAATCCAAGTAATCTGTTGGCCTTGTTGCGCACACTAAGGCACTGCTGTCTTGGCTTTAGATTACCATGACTCCCAAGTCTTTTTCACATTCTGTATGATCAAGCTCTACTTCACCTAGATTATAGCTTCGAGGGTTATTTTCATTACCAAGGGCAAGTACCTTACACTTATCCACATTGAACTTCATCTGCCATTTTTCAGACCAAGACATTAATTTGTCCAAATCGTCCTGGAGTTCATTGATATCCTCCTCAGAGTGAATTATACGGCCTATCTTTGTATCATCAGCAAATTTACTCATGTCACTCGTAATCCCTTCATCAAGGTCATTAATGTAAATTATGAACAAGAGAGGGCCTAAAACTGATCCTTGTGGGACGCCACTAGTGACTAATCCCCATTCAGATTTCACTCAATTAATGGTAACTCTCTGCTTTCTATTGGTAAGCCATGCCTCAATCCATGCTAGAACTTTACCTCCTATACCATGAGCTGCCACTTTTCTCAAGAGTCTCTTGTGAGGTACTCTATCGAAGGCTTTACTAAAATCCAAATAAACAATATCATATTCCTTATCACTGTCAACTGCCTCAAATGTTCTATTGAAGAACGTCAGTAAGTTTGTCAGGCAGGAACGACCTCTCGTGAATCCATGCTGAGATTCATTTATCAAGTTATGCTCTTCAAGGTGACTTCTGATAATGTCAGCTATAATTGATTCTAATAACTTCCCCACTATAGATGTCAGGCTTATTGGACGGTAATTTGAAGGAGTGGACTTATCCCCTGATTTGAATATAGGAACCACATTAGCCATCTTCCACAACTCTGGCACAACACCGGTAAGGATGGACGCATTGAATACACTCGTTAATGGCTGACTAAGTTCCATCTTGCATTCCTTAAGTACCCTGGAAAACAACTCATCGGGTCCCGGTGACTTATTTTGTTTCAGTTTGTCTATCTGTTTAATAACCATGTCCCTCGTGACAGTAATATTAGTTAACTTAAATTCATCAGGAACTAAATAATTGTTAATTACTGGAATCTCATTTACATCTTCCTGTGTAAAAACTGACAAAAAATAGTCATTAAATAAGGAACACATTTCCAGTTCATTATCCGTCAGCTGTCCATTCCCAGTTTTCAGAGGTCCTACTTTTTCCTTCACCTTCGTCCTATACACTTGAAAGAACCCCTTTGGATTAGTCTTAGTTTCATTAGCAACTCTAATTTCATAGTCACGTTTAGCCTTTCTAATCGCCTTTTTTACTTCTCTTTTAAGCTGAACATATTGGCCAGTAAGGTTAACCTCTCCTCTTCTGATGCGCCTATAAATTCCCCTTTTCTCCCCTAATAGATGCTTTAGCCTCCTGTTAATCCATTTGGGATCGTTATTATTAGACCTAATTTCTCTCTGAGGAATGTATATACTCTGGGCACTGTGTACATTATTAAGAAAACAATCATAAAAGCAGATCCCTTCATATTCATAAGTATGATTATCGTCAATAAAATCATTAGCTAGATAACCCCAATCAAGATTAGACAGATGTTCCCTAAGTCCATTATAATCGGCAGAACTAAAATCAGGGATTTTTACTGTATTATCATTATTCTTGCATTCCCAATTAATGCATCTTAACCTAAATTAAACACGGGAAAGGGAATCCGCCAGCTTGTTTTCCTTGCCGGCAATTTGGACGAGTTTAACATTGTAAGGTTGCAGCCTGAGACTCCATTTTATCAGACGTGTGTTGTGGTTTTTCATGGTGTTGAGGTAAACCAAAGGATTTTGGTCGCTGTAGACTGTAACCGCTTGGGACGACTGCCCCACGTAGACCTCGAAATGTTCGAGTGCAAGTATCAGAGTTAGGGCTTCTTTCTCAATGATGGCATAAGCCCTTTGTTGAGGTTGATACTTGGCAGAGAAGTAAGGGACAGGCTGCAACCACTCTTCCCCAGATTTTTGTAGAAGTACTGCGTTACCCCTGACTCACATGCATCAACCTGTAATACAAAAGTTTTTGAAAAATCGGGAGACAGGAGAATGGGTGCAGTACAAAGTAGCCGTTTAGCGTTATTAAATGCTTGTTGACACCCTGGGGTTCATTGAAATTTTTGTTTCTGACTAGTAAGTGAGGTTAAGGGGGCTACAACATCTGCAAAGTTCTTACAGAATCGTCTGTAAAAACCTACCATCCGTAAAAAAACACTGGAGGGATTTTCTATCATAAGGTACTGGGTAATTCTTAATGGCAAAAATTTGATCTAACTTACGGGCTACTTTACCATTACCTTCTTCATGGTCCAAAAAAAGTACTAGTTAAATGGAAGCTCTTCTCAAAGACAGCTTTAAGTCGGGAGAAATGTTGGTCTCAAGTATCGGAAGCTACTACTATTTCGTCCAAATAAGATGCCGTGCCTTCAGGTCCTTTAATAGCCTTTGACAGATAAGGCGAAGATTTCCTTTGCTTTATCTCTCAAAGGTACCTGATAGCAACGTTTAAGATGGTCTAGTTTGTAAACAAAAGTAGCCTTACCCATAGAGTCCATTACGTCATCCAAACTTGGTAGAGGGTAAGCATCTGGAATAGTGACCTCATTCACCTTACGGTAGTCTGTACACATTCGGAAACCTCCATCAGACTTCTTAACAAGGATACATGGTGAAGCCCACGGAATGGATAACTCCTCCTCTAATCCGTGTTCTCACAGAAATGCTACCTCCTGCTGAAGTAGCCCCTGTTTTTCAGGATTAGCTCTTTAGTGGAGAGCTTAATAGGCTTAATGTTTCCAACATCTACATCATGATACGCCAGTGTACATTTTTTTCAGTAAGTCCGAAAATATGTTGTAAATCTGTAAGAGCTGTTAGTCTTACTATTTGATTTTTAGACAGCCCCAACATTAGGAAGCTTAACTTGAATTTCTGGAATGGTGCGCAAGGAATCAGCGTCGTCTACAGAGGCAGAAGAGAGTCATTACTGGGACTTTATGAGGGTTATTTTAATTTGATTTATGTGGTAAATTTTACTTTTCGTGGGTTTATCATGGGGAGCTACCACATAATTTACATCATAGATTTTACTCATGATTTGTATGGGTCCCATAAATCTAGCTTTTAAGGTGTGGCCGGGTACAGGTTCCTGCACCAGCACCTTGTCTCCTGGATTCGAATCGAATCGAATGGAAGCGAAGAAGACGACGAGAGCTGTCGTGAGATGGGAAGGAAGAAGGATAAGGAAGGATGGAAATAACTGGAAAAGGATGGGAAGGAGGGGAAGAGGAGGAATCAAGGCAAGTGGCCCAACCACTTTGGGACATGTGGTACCGAAGTACTAGAGGCGTAGATGGAGAGGCTTGAATGATGTCGTTAATTGGCTCTCTAGGAGAGGATGGCGAAGGCAGCGGCAGGAGCTGAGAGTGTCAGTAGGCAGCAAGCAGGAGGAGTTAGTTATTCTCTTGATCCGGTTGTCAATGCTTTGAATTTTGTTCTAGAGAGTTGTCACACATATGGGAGACCTGTAGAAGAGTTCGTTGGTTTGGAGTTGGTGGATTATCTGGTTGACGGTAGGGAATGGCTTTTCGTCGGTGGTGTACGTTGCAGTGTTGTCTTGGAGATGTTGGATGAGTTCTAGGCGAGTCATTGGGCTGGGGTATTGTGTCGTGGTGAAGAACATGAGTCCTTTGTGTTTAACCCATAGTGTTCCAGGTAATCGACGTGAGTGAGGTCGAGAAGGCGGTGGTGGAGTTGAGGAAGGTGGTGTTGATGGCGGAGGTAGGGTGTTGAGTGGTGTTAAAGGTGGAATTGAAGATTCGTTGTCATCTTCAATAGACGACCCCAATGGAAATAAAAAGGAGCCCAATGGGTCACTCTGTCTGACTTTTTTGGGTTATCCTAGGTTCTCTACACATATGCTGCTATGTATGATAATTCTATGTAACTGTATTTGTGTATACCTGAATAAACTTACTTACTTACTTACTGAATATTAAGATGTTTCTGGCAAGGCTTCTGATTGGTTGGTGAGGTGTGGTGGCGGTGGAGGCTTCTCATTGGACGTTGTTGGAGTGACGTCACTAGTTGGTGGTGGTGATGGAGCTTCTGCAGCAGAGGTGGTGATTAAGTCCTTGGTGAATTTGAGAATTTCTTCAGAAGGTGGAGATGCTGGAAATGTAAATGATGGCATGTTATTTAATGCAAATAACTCGTTGATGGTAGAGTTAAAGGATCCAGGTACAGCCATGTTCTGCATGTGAGCGTATAGTAGACAATAGTGGATCTTCGTTACGTCACATGTTGGAGGAGTGATGGTGGTGGTGGTGGAGGCGGGCTGAGTAGTTGCTTGAAGTAATTTAGTAGTGTCTGCTTGCAACTTTGCAACTGCTGCATACGTTGGTGTGTTGTTGGTAGACTTTTTCTTTGCTGCATCTTGTGTTTTCTTCATAATATTCTTTCTAGTAGGACATTTTGCTGCCAGTGTATGGTGATCATTACTTTTGCAGTTTAAACACGCTGGTTGTGTTGGAGCAGCAGCGTGTTTAAGTAGAGTGCTATGCAAGGCGTCTTCTTCCATCCATCCATCCTTGAGCACTCGCAGAGGACATCATACAGTGTGCCAGAAGATTAGCTCAAATGGACTGTATCTGTTGATTCCTGCGCAGTTTCTCTCACTGCGAACACCAACATAGGAAGTGATTCATCCCAGTCTGATGAAATCTTTCCAAGGCGCCTTGGCACTGAGGATGATAGACAGTGGATAATTTTTAAATTATACCTAGCTGGTTAAAGCTTCCCTAAAAATTTTGGCTATAAAGTTAGTACCCATGTCTACATAGACTTAGGAATGCCAAAGTAAGATATAAATCTAGTTATTGCTTTAAGAATGGCTTTAGTGATTATACTGCGCACTGGGACTGCTTCTGGATACCTAGTAACTTTGTCCGTGATAATAAATAAGTACTGGTTTCCTGACATGGATTTTGGTAATGGTCCCACACAATGAATAATTAGCTCTGCAAACAGTTGTCCATCTGCAGGTCTGGGATGAAGTAGCGCAGGTTAAATGGGGCGTCCAGGTTTATCTACTTGTTGACATTCCCTACAAGAGCGGATGCGATTCCTCACATCTTGCCTTATTTTTGGCTAATAAAACTTTCAATATTCTATAAAGAGTTTTTGTAATTCCTAAATGATCTCTTAAAAAGGAATTGTGGGGTATGTTCAAAATTTGTGACCTAAATTTCTTAGGAAATTCCAGTCTATCTGATTTTAAGCTCACCCCTTCCTCCTTACCAGTCTCTGTGCAGAGCAGTAGGTTGTGTTTAATTTTATATTTGATTGGGTGATCTGAGTGGGATTCACCCATGGCTGCCTGAAAAGTGAAGTTTAAGGAAGGATCTCTTCGCTGTTCTTCTCGAAAGGACATTCCCTCGGGCATGGAAACAGAGATTTCTAGCAATCCTGCAACCCTGGAGTAGGAAGACTTGGTCTGGGACTTTTCACTAAATTTACGAGGCTCTGGCCAGTTTTCTTCGTAAAACAAATTGTCTAGCCCATGATCTGAGTCGTCCAAGGATGGGTCACCATTCTCGACAGACATCCCTTCCGATTTTGCCCGAGTTATGGCCAACATCGGAGAAGAATTAGTCACTACAGGTTCTGGACATTTTGTCGAATTAAGAAAGTTATTACCCAGCAATAACACGGCATCTTTCATAGGGAATCCCTCAGAAACACCTACAGTCAAATATCCTTTATAATATTTACTCTGTACATGTATCTCATGTAAAGGGAGAGAAAATACAGCTCCTCCAAATGCTTTGAAGAGAACGGAGGAGTGCAGCGACGTCCTTTCAGAGAGGGGAGAGTAATCCCTCACTTATAAGGGAACAATGAGCCCTGGTATCCTTAAAAGTTGTTACTTCAATATTTTTTTCATTCTCTTGAAGGGAGATGTGGCAGGTAATGTAGTATGGGGCCATATCACGCTCTACTTCTTTTTGGTTCATCTCAAAAGGGAGGATGTTGATTTTTCCTAATGACTGGGGTTTAATTGGGGAGTTTGACTTGACGTGGCCATGTTTATGACAACGATAACAGATTATTTCATACTTTAATTTGGCTCCCTGTTAATTTTGTGGCTGGCGCCTCTCGGGGTACTGGCGTCGTTGCTCACCATGAGTTTGATGTCGTCGCTCACCAGATTGACCGCTAGTTTGATGTCGTTGCTCATCAGACGACTTACTTGGTTGGCATCGTTGTTCACTTTCATCCTGCCACTTCATCCTCTAGTCAGAGTCAGGTCCATAACGATTTCTATTCATGCCAGGCTGTTGGGAAGAAAGATTAGACAGCTCGGACAAGGAGCAGTTAGCCTCAAAAGTGTCAGCCAGCCTGGCAGCCTCAAAAGCAATGGTCAACGAATGATATTCAAGACTCTAACTTCTGGTCCAACAAATTCCAGCAGGTTTTCCACCAAAAGTAACTGCACTAAGCCGAAGAAGTTAGCGACACCACTTGCCTTATACCACTTCGTAAAAGTTTTTGACTGCTGCCTTACAAAGTCTACATGAGACTGACCCAGCTGATACTTGCACAATTTGAATTCCTTCCTGTACTTGGCGGCAATTCACTGATATGCCCCCAAGAACCGTTGTTTTAACAACCCGATAATCAGCAAATTCTTCATTATTTAAAATAGGTGCGAACTCTTGTCCTTTGAGGTACAACGCTGTGTGCACCAGTGCTGTCCGGTGCTCCCCGCGCTACCTCAATGTTCGTGCCTTACTTTTTTTTCAGATGCCTCGAACAACAGTTCAGGCTCAGACTCAACAAAACTAACCCCCAAGGAAGGTTCCTTGATGTTGGTGAGGGGCTCTTGGTCTAGGGAATTGGATTTGTGCTCCAGTTCCCTGAATTAAACCTGAATACCTCCCACATCCCCCCACAGGCGCTGCATAATCCTACGGGTTTAGCGCCCCCTCCTTGATTATAATAATAAGCAAAGCGAAGTACTAACAATGTTTTTTGCACTCTAAAGTAGTTACCAATAGTTTGTTTCAATTGCCTCCTCTTCTTCTCTCTATCAAGCTCCTCTTTATCAAATTCTCGTTACTCTCTGGTTGTTTTGAGAATGAGTTTAGTTAACTCAAGCGCCAACGAAGGTGACTCGTCATGAGATAAACCCGGTGCACCACCTGCTTCACCAGACTGCTGCTCTGATTCCCCCCACATTACGAAGGAACCTAAGCGGAGATCAGCGATTAATAGTGAGAGTTCATTGGTATTCTATGCCAATGGAACGAGCAATTTGCCAGCAACGATGTAGAGATAGTTTGGGCAGATTTAGAAGAGTATATTGAGACACCAGCCGCCTCACCCATGTTGGTGGTGTAACCCAACATAAAACGCTATTTGTAATTCACGCAACAAGCAGCAATAGCAGGATACACATAGTAGCAAGACTGACAGGCAGTACAAAAGGCGATAGCGATGCAATATGACTGATACCAAGATCAGCTCTAGCTTCAGCTCCAGCTACTGGACAAGCCTCCATATTATGAACACAGGTAATGAATGGCCTGTGAGACCTGGTCGTAAAGGGAATTGGAGCAAACAAACTCAGCAGTAGACTAATGCACATTTTGCCTTCACCCACTATATACAGATATGTACAATGTACAATATTTACAGATAGAATAGTAATAAGTGTACACCACACTGACAGATGGCAAAGCAGAAGCCAGAAAGAGTGCAATGTACTCAATAAGCAGGTAGGCAAGTCTGCCAGTGCTTACCGCAAGTGAACCACGTTGCTTCAGCTTTGGCGGGCTTGCTTGTGATTGGACAATGAACCAAGGTACTGATTTAAGGACGGGTACCATATCGATCGTTAAACCCTTAGCACCCAGTTCGCTGGTTGGGAGGCAGCCTATATGGGGGTGTGACATTCGCCGAATAAATTGTAACATGCTCTTTGCATGCCACACTAACCTTCGACACTACTCTCGCAGCAATGTCTTTCGCAGTAACCTTCAACAATACACTCACAATAGTGTCACAGTAAAATTAAAAACTACACTCACAATAATCTCACAGTAACATTCAACACTACTTTCACTGTAGTGTTTCCCATTAACCTTCAACAGTACTCTCACAGTAATATCTTACAGTAATATTCAACAATCCTACTCACAGAGGTGCTCTCTCACGATAACCTTCAACCCTGCTCACAGAGGTGCATTTCTCACTATAACCTTCAACACTACATTCACAGTAGTCTCTCGTAGTAATCCAGAACGCTACACTCACAGTAGTGTGTCTGATATTAACTTACAGCATAACTCACAGAAGTGTGCTTCACAGTAACCTTAAACACTACTCACAGTAACTTTCAACACTCACATTAGACTCGGCAACCCTCAACACTTCTCTCACAGTAGTGTCTAACAGTAACATTCAACTATTCTGTCTCACAGTAACAGTCAACAATACTTTCTTCACATTAGCGTCTCTTAGTAACATTTAAAAGTACTGTTTCTCACAGTAAACTTCAACACTGCACTCACAGTTGCATTTATCATTTACCTTCGACAACACTACTCATATTAGTGCGTCACAGTAACCTTCACTATTCTCACAGTAGTGTCTCACAGTGACCTTCAACACTGCTCACAGTAGTGTCTTTTACAGTAACCTCCAACAACACTAATCTCACAGTACTGTGTCTCACATTAACCTTCAGCAACGCTATACTGACAGTTGGGTATCAAAACTGCACTCACAGTAGTCTCTCACAGTAACCTTTAAATTACTCACTGTAGTGTGTCACAGTAACCTTCGGCAACAATGCTCACAGCAGTGTCGCAGTAATCTTCAACAACATTACTCACAGTAGTTTCACAGGAACCAACAATCTTATTCTCACACTAGTGTTTCACAGTAACCTTCATACCACTACTCTCACAGTAACCAACAACGCTACACTCACATTAGTGTGTCTCACAGTAGCCTTCAAACACTACTCTGACAGTAGTATCTCAAGCTATCAATCAACACTACTCACAGTATTGTCACAGTTACCTTCAACAGTACTCATGGTAGTGTCTCTCAGTAACCAACAACGCTACACTCAGTAGTGTGTCTAACAGCAACTTTCATCTGGGAATTGCAGGTTGTACACTATGGCTCCACAGTGATTACCTTCAAGGTAGATCTTTAAGTGTAGTTCTCAATGGAAAAGAGTCAGCAAGACATCCTGCTGGGACAAGTGTTCCACAAGCATTTGTACTTGGGCCACTGTTATGGAATGTCTACTTTAATGACCTTCATCTAATCCCAGAATTCCATGCATTTACCGATGAATGCACTTTGACATTTACTTATCCAAGAGAGGAAATGCCAGGTGCTGTAAGCTACATGAATCACCAGCTAACAGCTATATCAGCCTGGGGAAACCGATGGCAGGTCATATTTGCTCCTGTGAAAACGCACATGATGATGGTCTCTAAACACCATGATGCTAATGCCGGAGCAGTAGTAAGTATTAATGGGAGTGTTGGTTCTTGAGGACGAAGTTGATATCCTTTTGGTGAAATATGACTCCATACTGACCATGAAGAACCACTTTGTAAATCTTGCAAACAAAGCGGCCAAGAAGCTTACAGCACTTCGACGTATATCGCATCTGCTCGACAGTAGAGAGATTGCAAGATTCAGTACGAGGCACAAGTACGCTCACACCTTGAATATGTTCCACTTTCTTGAAATACCTGCCCCTCATCTCATCTGTGATTTCTAGACAGAGTAGAGAACAGAGCAAGACGCCTCATCTCTCGCCTGGACCCAGCCTGGGTAGATCTGTCTTTTCAGCAGAGTCTTCAACACCGGAGGGATGAGGGCGGCCTTATTGTTATGTACAAGGCCAACATTGTCAAAGTACCACACTTAGCTCCACTCCGAGGATAGTGAGAACTGAACTTATACACAACAAGACGGGCAGCAGTAACTTCACTTTGACTGTCCCCTTCTTCCGACCATCGCTACATCTGAGGTCATATATTCCCAGGATGACTCGAGTCTGGAACATGATGGTACTGCATAATGATATCATCAAAATAAAGTCAGTTGATCAAATGAAATTCCAGGCCCACAGATGGTTCCAACTTCATCCTGTTCCCTATTTGTATGTCTCATAACAATAAAAAAGTTTTTAAATTAGCTGGTGTAGGTAACAGTTCTATTCTTATAAAAAGAGTTAAGAATCCTTAACCTAACCGTGTTAAACCCTGTATAAAATAGAGAGAGAGAGAGAGAGAGAGAGAGAGAGAGAGAGAGAGAGAGAGAGAGAGACAGACAGACAGACAGACAGACAGACAGACAAACAGACAGATAAACATACACAATTCTGGAAAGTAAAGGGAGAGAGTAATCAACTTATGCTCAAGTAGGCAAGGAAGTAGAAGAAAGAATGAAGGGTAAAAGACCCTGATGAATTTAGGGTAGAGAGAGGAAAACTGAGAAAGGGCTAAATGACAAACAGAGGTTTAATTAAAGAGACCACGAGAGGAAAGAAGACAGGAGGAGGGACATCACACTAGTGACATGATAAGTTTAATGGAAGCTGAGAGTGAAACTACCAAAAGCTACTTTTTTTTTGTTGGTGGAGGAAACATGTTAGGAATATATGTTTACAAGAGGGAAGAACAAGACCATAAAGAATAATGTTTACAAGCCCAGAAACAAGGAATCTAGAACAAGACCATGAAGAATATTGTTTACAAGCTCAGAAACAAGGAATCTAGAACAAGACCATGGAGAATACTGTTTACAAGCCCAGAAACAAGGAATCTAGAGAAAGACCATGGAGAACATTGTTTACAAGCCCAGAAACAAGGATTCTAGAACAAGACCATGGAGAATACTGTTTACAAGCCCAGAAACAAGGAATCTAGAACAAGACCATGGAGGATACTGTTTACAAGCCCAGAAACAAGGAATCTAGAACAAGACCATGGAGGATACTGTTTACAAGCCCAGAAACAAGGAATCTAGAACAAGACTATGTATAATACTGTTTACAAGCCCAGAAACAGCGAATCTAGAGATTAAAAGCAGATCGAAGCAGAGGAGCTCTGGCAAATTCAACACAATGTATATTAAGACAGAACAGAGTTAAAGTGAAGGCAGCAGAAGCAGAGGAATGAAACAAGGGTCTGACTAAATATTTTGCATGGGGGAAAATTCAACAGATGAAAAGAATTCAGATAATGACCCAACACCACACACAATTCGTCTCAGTTTATCGTGAAGTAAAGAAGGAAAGCAGCTTAGAGAGCAGCAAGAGACAGAAAAATCAGAGTGTGATACTCAACTGTAAATGGAATCCCCCACAAATGTGAAAACACGAAAGACAGAGCATGAGAGAAAAAATCTGATATTATAGCTCTTACAGAGGCGAATCTCTCAGGAATAATAACAAATGTGATATTTCCAGAAAGCTACCAAACAGTGGGAGAAAAGGGGAAAACAAATGAGCCTTCCAGATGATGATCCTCTCATGGACATCCAATAAGAGTTTACAAGAGCAACTGTACTTTCCAGTCCATTCCATTTCTTTATAATTAAAAGCACCTCAACAATTTTTGAGTAATCTAAGACAATCTTATTCAAATTATTTGATTTCTGCTATTTAAGTAGTATGACATATTAGCACTGAGAGTAATAACGGAATATAAAAAATTTAATTAGAACTGATATAAAATTTAGTATCAGAAGCTATTGATCAAAGAGGTTAATAATATATCTTGTTTTACAGAAATAAATTTATTTATATTATTTAGTAAATTTAATTATATATTATATAAAATATAATACTATATAATATAAGGTGTATAATAAGCTGTCAGAGAGTTTCCTTAGAATAGCGATATTAAAATAATATGCGAAATATAATAATTCTTACTTTTAATAATCATTGAAATTATTTATAACCTTAGGTAGAATAATGACCTTATCCAGTAACAGTAATGAACCACAAGATTAATTAATATATGCATAGTAATGACTACAAAAACATACAAAAATAATGACTATGCTTGAAAGTCTGGCACACTATGAAGTGTAACAACCAAAAGGGAATGACAGCAGAGCCAACAGTAACAGCTATCTGCAAAATATCCACGACGGAAGTTATCCACCTGAAGCTATCAGATATAAGCACGTCTACTGTCACTTGGGATCTGTGTGCAATATTGTTAGGTTAGGAAGGTTTGGGTCATCTGACCGAGACCTTCAGCTAGCTTACCATTCCACCACTTTAAAAATATGATAATAATTATAACCATTAAGAATTAATTGCGTGTGCAAAACGATCACCAAGTTACGAGATCTGAGAGAGGAGTGAGATTATTGATATTCCATAAAATACTGTATCACCAGAAGTGATCCAAGTATGTCAGTTGCTTCGGTCAAGTGTTAAGAAATCCTCTCTTATCAGTTGTCCGAAGTATTATAAAACAACAAAGAGAAATCATCACAAGTGCGGTCAACAGGCCACCAATGGCGTCATAAAGAAGATGGCGTCATAAAGAAGATGGCGTCATAAAGAAGATGGCGTCATAAAGAAGATGGCGTCATAAAGATGGCGTCATAAAGAAGATGGCGTCATAAAGAAGATGGCGTCATAAAGAAGATGGCGTCATAAAGAAGATGGCGTCATAAAGAAGATGGCGTCATAAAGAAGATGGCGTCATAAAGAAGATGGCGTCATAAAGAAGATGGCGTCATAAAGAAGATGGCGTCATAAAGAAGATTGCTTCATAAAGAAGATTGCGTCATAAAGAAGATGGCGTCATAAAGAAGATTGCGTCATAAAGAAGATGGCGTCATAAAGAAGATGGCGTCATAAAGAAGATGGCGTCATAAAGAAGATGGCGTCATAAAGAAGATGGCGTCATAAAGAAGATGGCGTCATAAAGAAAATGGCGTCATAAAGAAGATGGCGTCATAAAGAAGATGGCGTCATAAAGAAGATGGCGTCATAAAGAAGATGGCGTCATAAAGAAGATGGCGTCATAAAGAAGATGGCGTCATAAAGAAGATGGCGTCATAAAGAAGATGGCGTCATAAAGAAGATGGCGTCATAAAGAAGATGGCGTCATAAAGAAGATGGCGTCATAAAGAAGATGGCGTCATAAAGAAGATGGCGTCATAAAGAAGATGGCGTCATAAAGAAGATGGCGTCATAAAGAAGATGGCGTCATAAAGAAGATGGCGTCATAAAGAAGATGGCGTCATAAAGAAGATGGCGTCATAAAGAAGATGGCGTCAGTGTGTCAGTTCCATGACTTCTGCTGCGTCGGTTCTAAGGAATAAGTAAGTAAGTTTATTCAGGTACACACAAATACAGTTACATAGAATTATCATACATAGCAGCATATGTGTAGAGAACCTGGAGACAGCCAGTTCCCGATATTTTATGTTACAGTGATTGGACCTATGTCGCATAATCACATACAATCACATATCATTATAGAACATTACTTGACATCACATTCGTATAACACATTGTACTTTATTCTGAGTAATGAACCGACAGTCACGTGAGACGGTAGATATCCTTAGTGACTCTGCACAGGAATTCTTAGAACTAATATTCAGTAATAATAGTAATAATACCCTAATAATAATAATAATAATAATAATAATAATAATAATAATAATAATAATAATAATAATAATAATAATAATAATAATAATAATAAACAGTAGTCCGTACAGGAATTAGTAATTAGTTCGTATAATATTTAGTTGTTATTCTGTCCTACACTTTTTTCAGGTGTCTGAGTGACAATACGATGTTATTTTCAACACTCAAAGACAACAAACTTCCCATTGGTATAAGTGATGTACATAAGCCTAAAAAGCCCGTCTTTATAAAGTTGTCTCTGGTGTTAAATAATAAAACAACACAAGTCACTGTGACAGAAGCCACTGTCGTAAAACCCGTTTAAAGTGATTAAGTCACTTAAGTTTTCTTACCTGTCTTTCTGTCAGCACACAACTCTCTTCTGTCCTAATCCTATCCTTCCCCTTCCTATTATTGATAGTCTCTCTTCCCAAACATTTCCATATCTCTAAGACACTGTTTCTCTTACAAAAAAAAAAGTTTCCTTAAACTATTATTTTTTGCCGTAATTACCATAAATATGTGAAAAAAATCCCCTACAGAATTTAAAAAAAAATTAATAAGGATTCCCTTGAGCCATTCTATCAATGTGAAATATCCAATTCTAGGTAATTCAGCCAAAATTACACTCGGTGATATATAATACAAGCAAGCGGAGCGAGTAGCAGGTATGTACTGTACTGTTCTCTTCTGTGCTGCAGTACTGGTCTTCTGTGTTACAGTACTGGTCTTCTGTGTTACAGTACTGGTCTTCTGTGTTACAGTACTGGTCTTCTGTGTTACAGTACTGGTCTTCTGTGTTACAGTACTGGTCTTCTGTGTTACAGTACTGGTCTTCTGTGTTACAGTACTGGTCTTCTGTGTTACAGTACTGGTCTTCTGTGTTACAGTACTGGTCTTCTGTGTTACATTACTGGTCTTCTGTGCTGTACTGGTCTTCTGTGTTACAGTACTGGTCTTCTGTGTTACAGTACTGGTCTTCTGTGTTACAGTACTGGTCTTCTGTGTTACAGTACTGGTCTTCTGTGTTACAGTACTGGTCTTCTGTGTTACAGTACTGGTCTTCTGTGTTACAGTACTGGTCTTCTGTGTTACAGTACTGGTCTTCTGTGTTACAGTACTGCTCTTCTGTGTTACAGTACTGGTCTTCTGTGTTACAGTACTGGTCTTCTGTGTTTCAGTACTGCTCTTCTGTGTTACAGTACTGGTCTTCTGTGTTACAGTACTGGTCTTCTGTGTACTGGTCTTCTGTGTCCTGGTCTTCTGTGTTACAGTACTGGTCTTCTGTGTTACAGTACTGGTCTTCTGTGTTACAGTACTGGTCTTCTGTGTTACAGTACTGGTCTTCTGTGTTACAGTACTGGTCTTCTGTGTTACAGTACTGGTCTTCTGTGTTACAGTACTGGTCTTCTGTGTTACAGTACTGGTCTTCTGTGTTACAGTACTGGTCTTCTGTGTTACAGTACTGGTCTTCTGTGTTACAGTACTGGTCTTCTGTGTTACAGTACTGGTCTTCTGTGTTACAGTACTGGTCTTCTGTGTTACAGTACTGGTCTTCTGTGTTACAGTACTGGTCTTCTGTGTTACAGTACTGGTCTTCTGTGTTACAGTACTGGTCTTCTGTGTTACAGTACTGGTCTTCTGTGTTACAGTACTGGTCTTCTGTGTTACAGTACTGGTCTTCTGTGTTACTGTACTGGTCTTCTGTGTTACAGTACTGGTCTTCTGTGTTACAGTACTGGTCTTCTGTGTTACAGTACTGGTCTTCTGTGTTACAGTACTGGTCTTCTGTGTTACAGTACTGGTCTTCTGTGTTACAGTACTGGTCTTCTGTGTTACAGTACTGGTCTTCTGTGTTACAGTACTGGTCTTCTGTGTTACAGTACTGGTCTTCTGTGTTACAGTACTGGTCTTCTGTGTTACAGTACTGGTCTTCTGTGTTACAGTACTGGTCTTCTGTGTTACAGTACTGGTCTTCTGTGTTACAGTACTGGTCTTCTGTGTTACAGTACTGGTCTTCTGTGTTACAGTACTGGTCTTCTGTGTTACAGTACTGGTCTTCTGTGTTACTGTACTGGTCTTCTGTGTTACAGTACTGGTCTTCTGTGTTACAGTACTGGTCTTCTGTGTTACAGTACTGGTCTTCTGTGTTACAGTACTGGTCTTCTGTGTTACTGTACTGGTCTTCTGTGTTACAGTACTGGTCTTCTGTGTTACAGTACTGGTCTTCTGTGTTACAGTACTGGTCTTCTGTGTTACAGTACTGGTCTTCTGTGTTACAGTACTGGTCTTCTGTGTTACAGTACTGGTCTTCTGTGTTACAGTACTGGTCTTCTGTGTTACAGTACTGGTCTTCTGTGTTACAGTACTGGTCTTCTGTGTTACAGTACTGGTCTTCTGTGTTACAGTACTGGTCTTCTGTGTTACAGTACTGGTCTTCTGTGTTACAGTACTGGTCTTCTGTGTTACAGTACTGGTCTTCTGTGTTACAGTACTGGTCTTCTGTGTTACAGTACTGGTCTTCTGTGTTACAGTACTGGTCTTCTGGTCTTCTGTGTTACAGTACTGGTCTTCTGTGTTACAGTACTGGTCTTCTGTGTTACAGTACTGGTCTTCTGTGCTGCAGTACTGGTCTTCTGTGTTACAGTACTGGTCTTCTGTGCTGCAGTACTGGTCTTCTGTGTTACAGTACTGGTCTTCTGTGTTACAGTACTGGTCTTCTGTGCTGCAGTACTGGTCTTCTGTGTTACAGTACTGTTCTTCTGTATTACAGTACTGGTTTTCTATGTTACAGCACTGGTCTTCTGTGCTGCAGTACTGGTCTTCTGTGCCGCAGTACTGGTCTTCTGTGATGCAGTACTGGTCTTCTGTGTCACAATACTGGTCTTCTGTGTTACTATACTGGTCTTCTGTGTTACTGTACTGGTCTTCTGTGTTACTGTACTGGTCTTCTGTGTTATTGTACTGGTCTTCTGTGTTACTGTACTGGTCTTCTGTGTTACTGTACTGGTCTTCTGTGTTACTGTACTGGTCTTCTGTGTTACTGTACTGGTCTTCTGTGCTATTGTTCTGGTCTTCTGTGTTACTGTGCTGGTCTTCTGTGTTACTGTACTGGTCTTCTGTGTTACTGTACTGGTCTTCTGTGCTATTGTTCTGGTCTTCTGTGTTACTGTACTGGTCTTCTGTGTTACAGTACTGGTCTTCTGTATTGCTGTATTGGTCTTCTGTGTTACTGTACTGGTCTGCTGTGTTACAGGACTGGTCTTCTGTGTTGCAGTACTGGTTTGCTGTGTTACTCCACTGTACTGTTCCCAGTACAGTAGAGTTAGTACTTTTCTTCTGTGTTACTGTTCTTTTCTGTGTTACTGTTCTTTTCTGTGTTACTGTACTGTGCTTCTGTGTTTCAGTACTATTGTGTTTTTCTGTACTGCTATAATGTACTGTTCTTCTATGTTACTGTACTGCACTGTTCTTTTATGTTACTTTGTTGTTTTTTGTGTTACTGTTCTGTACTCGTCTTCTGCTGTTCTCTTCTGTTTATTCTGTGTTTTTGTTTATGTATTGTACTGTTCCTCAGTGTTACTCAAGTGTTCTTCTGTGTCACTGTATTGTTCTTCTGTGTTACTTTACTGTTTTTTTTTGTGTGTAACTACTAGTCTTGTATGTTACTGTACTGGTATTCAGTGTTAATGTACATTAACATCTCCATTCAAGACAGAAGAAATCGCGGCTCTGGAGAGTGTACAGAGAACCTCTACTGCAAACATAAGTTCCGTCAAACACCTAAACTCCTGGAAACGCTTGACTTGTACACACTGGAGCGCAGGCGAGAGTCATGCATCATAACCTACACCTGAAAAATCCTAGAGGGACTGGTCCCTAATCTGGACACAGAAATCACTCCATACCTAAGCAAAAGAGTCAGCAGGCGGTGCAACATACCCGCACTGAAGAGTAGGGGCGCCACTGATACACTAAGGGAAAACACAATAAGTGTCCGGGGCCCATGACTGTTCAACAGCCTCCCACTAGGCATAAGGGGAATTACCAATAGACTCGTGGCTGCCTTCAAGAGGGAGCTGGACAGATACTTAAGTCAGTGCCGGATCAGCCAGGCTATGGTTCATACCATTGGAGTACGTGTGACCAATAGTAACAGTTTAGTTGATCAGGTACTAATCCACCGGAAGGCCTGGTCATGGACTGGGCCACGGGGGCGTTGTTCCCCGGAATACCCTCCAGGTAGACTACAGGTACTACTGGTTCCAGCATTGTAATTGTGATTTAATTTTCTTGTGTTATTGTTATTGTTCTTCTGTGTTATTGTACTATTTTTTTTTTGGTGTTTTTTAAATATATTTTACAGTTCTATCTAACACTGTGTACGGCTTTGATCTGTTTCACTAGCACAGGCTGGTACCAAAGTTACACTTGTGTTTCACTAGCACAGGCTGGTACCAAAGTTACACTTGTGTTTCACTAGCACAGGCTGGTACCAAAGTTACACTTGTGTTTCACTAGCACAGGCTGGTACCAAAGTTACACTTGTGTTTCACTAGCACAGGCTGGTACCAAAGTTACACTTGTGTTTCACTAGCACAGGCTGGTACCAAAGTTACACTTGTGTTTCACTAGCACAGGCTGGTACCAAAGTTACACTTGTGTTTCACTAGCACAGGCTGGTACCAAAGTTACACTTGTGTTTCACTAGCACAGGCTGGTACCAAAGTTACACTTGTGTTTCACTAGCACAGGCTGGTACCAAAGTTACACTTGTGTTTCACTAGCACAGGCTGGTACCAAAGTTACACTTGTGTTTCACTAGCACAGGCTGGTACCAAAGTTACACTTGTGTTTCACTAGCACAGGCTGGTACCAAAGTTACACTTGTGTTTCACTAGCACAGGCTGGTACCAAAGTTACACTTGTGTTTCACTAGCACAGGCTGGTACCAAAGTTACACTTGTTTCACTAGCACAGGCTGGTACCAAAGTTACACTTGTGTTTCACTAGCACAGGCTGGTACCAAAGTTACACTTGTGTTTCACTAGCACAGGCTGGTACCAAAGTTACACTTGTGTTTCACTAGCACAGGCTGGTACCAAAGTTACACTTGTGTTTCACTAGCACAGGCTGGTACCAAAGTTACACTTGTGTTTCACTAGCACAGGCTGGTACCAAAGTTACACTTGTGTTTCACTAGCACAGGCTGGTACCAAAGTTACACTTGTGTTTCACTAGCACAGGCTGGTACCAAAGTTACACTTGTGTTTCACTAGCACAGGCTGGTACCAAAGTTACACTTGTGTTTCACTAGCACAGGCTGGTACCAAAGTTACACTTGTGTTTCACTAGCACAGGCTGGTACCAAAGTTACACTTGTGTTTCACTAGCACAGGCTGGTACCAAAGTTACACTTGTGTTTCACTAGCACAGGCTGGTACCAAAGTTACACTTGTGTTTCACTAGCACAGGCTGGTACCAAAGTTACACTTGTGTTTCACTAGCACAGGCTGGTACCAAAGTTACACTTGTGTTTCACTAGCACAGGCTGGTACCAAAGTTACACTTGTGTTTCACTAGCACAGGCTGGTACCAAAGTTACACTTGTGTTTCACTAGCACAGGCTGGTATCAAAGTTACACTTGTGTTTCACTAGCACAGGCTGGTACCAAAGTTACACTTGTGTTTCACTAGCACAGGCTGGTACCAAAGTTACACTTGTGTTTCACTAGCACAGGCTGGTACCAAAGTTACACTTGTGTTTCACTAGCACAGGCTGGTACCAAAGTTACACTTGTGTTTCACTAGCACAGGCTGGTACCAAAGTTACACTTGTGTTTCACTAGCACAGGCTGGTACCAAAGTTACACTTGTGTTTCACTAGCACAGGCTGGTACCAAAGTTACACTTGTGTTTCACTAGCACAGGCTGGTACCAAAGTTACACTTGTGTTTCACTAGCACAGGCTGGTACCAAAGTTACACTTGTGTTTCACTAGCACAGGCTGGTACCAAAGTTACACTTGTGTTTCACTAGCACAGGCTGGTACCAAAGTTACACTTGTGTTTCACTAGCACAGGCTGGTACCAAAGTTACACTTGTGTTTCACTAGCACAGGCTGGTACCAAAGTTACACTTGTGTTTCACTAGCACAGGCTGGTACCAAAGTTACACTTGTGTTTCACTAGCACAGGCTGGTACCAAAGTTACACTTGTGTTTCATTAGCACAGGCTGGTACCAAAGTTACACTTGTGTTTCACTAGCACAGGCTGGTACCAAAGTTACACTTGTGTTTCACTAGCACAGGCTGGTACCAAAGTTACACTTGTGTTTCACTAGCAGCACAGGCTGGTACCACTTGTGTTTCACTACACTTGTTACACTTGTTTCACAGGCTGGTACCAAAGTTACACTTGTGTTTCACTAGCACAGGCTGGTACCAAAGTTACACTTGTGTTTCACTAGCACAGGCTGGTACCAAACTTACACTTGTGTTTCACTAGCACAGGCTGGTACCAAACTTACACTTGTGTTTCACTAGCACAGGCTGGTACCAAACTTACACTTGTGTTTCACTAGCACAGGCTGGTACCAAAGTTACACTTGTGTTTCACTAGCACAGGCTGGTACCAAAGTTACACTTGTGTTTCACTAGCACAGGCTGGTACCAAAGTTACACTTGTGTTTCACTAGCACAGGCTGGTACCAAAGTTACACTTGTGTTTCACTAGCACAGGCTGGGTTACACTTGTGTTTCACTAGCACAGGCTGGTAAGTTACACTTGTGTTTCACTAGCACAGGCTGGTACCCAAGTTACACTTGTGTTTCACTAGCACAGGCTGGTACCAAAGTTACACTTGTGTTTCACTAGCACAGGCTGGTACCAAAGTTACACTTGTGTTTCACTAGCACAGGCTGGTACCAAAGTTACACTTGTGTTTCACTAGCACAGGCTGGTACCAAAGTTACACTTGTGTTTCACTAGCACAGGCTGGTACCAAAGTTACACTTGTGTTTCACTAGCACAGGCTGGTACCAAAGTTACACTTGTGTTTCACTAGCACAGGCTGGTACCAAAGTTACACTTGTGTTTCACTAGCACAGGCTGGTCCCACAGTTACACTTGTGTTTCACTCGCACAGGCTGGTACCAAAGTTACACTTGTGTTTCACTAGCACAGGCTGGTACCAAAGTTACACTTGTGTTTCACTAGCACAGGCTGGTACCAAAGTTACACTTGTGTTTCACTAGCACAGGCTGGTACCAAAGTTACACTTGTGTTTCACTAGCACAGGCTGGTACCAAAGTTACACTTGTGTTTCACTAGCACAGGCTGGTACCAAAGTTACACTTGTGTTTCACTAGCACAGGCTGGTACCAAAGTTACACTTGTGTTTCACTAGCACAGGCTGGTACCAAAGTTACACTTGTGTTTCACTAGCACAGGCTGGTACCAAAGTTACACTTGTGTTTCACTAGCACAGGCTGGTACCAAAGTTACACTTGTGTTTCACTAGCACAGGCTGGTACCAAAGTTACACTTGTGTTTCACTAGCACAGGCTGGTACCAAAGTTACACTTGTGTTTCACTAGCACAGGCTGGTACCAATTTACACTTGTGTTTCACTAGCACAGGCTGGTACCAAAGTTACACTTGTGTTTCACTAGCACAGGCTGGTACCAAAGTTACACTTGTGTTTCACTAGCACAGGCTGGTACCAAAGTTACACTTGTGTTTCACTAGCACAGGCTGGTACCAAGTTACACTTGTGTTTCACTAGCACAGGCTGGTACCAAGTTACACTTGTGTTTCACTAGCACAGGCTGGTACCAAGTTACACTTGTGTTTCACTAGCACAGGCTGGTACCAAGTTACACTTGTGTTTCACTAGCACAGGCTGGTACCAAAGTTACACTTGTGTTTCACTAGCACAGGCTGGTACCAAAGTTACACTTGTGTTTCACTAGCACAGGCTGGTACCATGTTACACTTGTGTTTCACTAGCACAGGCTGGTACCAAAGTTACACTTGTGTTTCACTAGCACAGGCTGGTACCAAAGTTACACTTGTGTTTCACTAGCACAGGCTGGTACCAAAGTTACACTTGTGTTTCACTAGCACAGGCTGGTACCAAAGTTACACTTGTGTTTCACTAGCACAGGCTGGTACCAAAGTTACACTTGTGTTTCACTAGCACAGGCTGGTACCAAAGTTACACTTGTGTTTCACTAGCACAGGCTGGTACCAAAGTTACACTTGTGTTTCACTAGCACAGGCTGGTACCAAAGTTACACTTGTGTTTCACTAGCACAGGCTGGTACCAAAGTTACACTTGTGTTTCACTAGCACAGGCTGGTACCAAAGTTACACTTGTGTTTCACTAGCACAGGCTGGTACCAAAGTTACACTTGTGTTTCACTAGCACAGGCTGGTACCAAAGTTACACTTGTGTTTCACTAGCACAGGCTGGTACCAAAGTTACACTTGTGTTTCACTAGCACAGGCTGGTACCAAAGTTACACTTGTGTTTCACTAGCACAGGCTGGTACCAAAGTTACACTTGTGTTTCACTAGCACAGGCTGGTACCAAAGTTACACTTGTGTTTCACTAGCACAGGCTGGTACCAAAGTTACACTTGTGTTTCACTAGCACAGGCTGGTACCAAAGTTACACTTGTGTTTCACTAGCACAGGCTGGTACCAAAGTTACACTTGTGTTTCACTAGCACAGGCTGGTACCAAAGTTACACTTGTGTTTCACTAGCACAGGCTGGTACCAAAGTTACACTTGTGTTTCACTAGCACAGGCTGGTACCAAAGTTACACTTGTGTTTCACTAGCACAGGCTGGTACCAAAGTTACACTTGTGTTTCACTAGCACAGGCTGGTACCAAAGTTACACTTGTGTTTCACTAGCACAGGCTGGTACCAAAGTTACACTTGTGTTTCACTAGCACAGGCTGGTACCAAAGTTACACTTGTGTTTCACTAGCACAGGCTGGTACCAAAGTTACACTTGTGTTTCACTAGCACAGGCTGGTACCAAAGTTACACTTGTGTTTCACTAGCACAGGCTGGTACCAAAGTTACACTTGTGTTTCACTAGCACAGGCTGGTACCAAAGTTACACTTGTGTTTCACTAGCACAGGCTGGTACCAAAGTTACACTTGTGTTTCACTAGCACAGGCTGGTACCAAAGTTACACTTGTGTTTCACTAGCACAGGCTGGTACCAAAGTTACACTTGTGTTTCACTAGCACAGGCTGGTACCAAAGTTACACTTGTGTTTCACTAGCACAGGCTGGTACCAAAGTTACACTTGTGTTTCACTAGCACAGGCTGGTACCAAAGTTACACTTGTGTTTCACTAGCACAGGCTGGTACCAAAGTTACACTTGTGTTTCACTAGCACAGGCTGGTACCAAAGTTACACTTGTGTTTCACTAGCACAGGCTGGTACCAAAGTTACACTTGTGTTTCACTAGCACAGGCTGGTACCAAAGTTACACTTGTGTTTCACTAGCACAGGCTGGTACCAAAGTTACACTTGTGTTTCACTAGCACAGGCTGGTACCAAAGTTACACTTGTGTTTCACTAGCACAGGCTGGTACCAAAGTTACACTTGTGCTTCACTAGCACAGGCTGGTACCAAAGTTACACTTGTGTTTCACTAGCACAGGCTGGTACCAAAGTTACACTTGTGTTTCACTAGCACAGGCTGGTACCAAAGTTACACTTGTGCTTCACTAGCACAGGCTGGTACCAAAGTTACACTTGTGTTTCACTAGCACAGGCTGGTACCAAAGTTACACTTGTGTTTCACTAGCACAGGCTGGTACCAAAGTTACACTTGTGTTTCACTAGCACAGGCTGGTACCAAAGTTACACTTGTGTTTCACTAGCACAGGCTGGTACCAAAGTTACACTTGTGTTTCACTAGCACAGGCTGGTACCAAAGTTACACTTGTGTTTCACTAGCACAGGCTGGTACCAAAGTTACACTTGTGTTTCACTAGCACAGGCTGGTACCAAAGTTACACTTGTGTTTCACTAGCACAGGCTGGTACCAAAGTTACACTTGTGTTTCACTAGCACAGGCTGGTACCAAAGTTACACTTGTGTTTCACTAGCACAGGCTGGTACCAAAGTTACACTTGTGTTTCACTAGCACAGGCTGGTACCAAAGTTACACTTGTGTTTCACTAGCACAGGCTGGTACCAAAGTTACACTTGTGTAGAGATATGAGTCTAATTATTTTAATCATTCTTGTTTGTTTACAAGCGAGAAAATGCAGTGAAATGCTACAACCTATTATGCAGAAGTAATTATTGTACAATGCTTCAGTAACTACAACAGACTTCATGTTTCCTCTAAACAAGACTGAAGTCACTATGGTTCAGTAGTTACGGGAGTTTCAGAGGTATTCTTCCATCAGTAAAAGTCATTATACGTTAAACGTTCAACAATACTTTAGTATTAAGAACTGCTTCCCAACTGTGTTAGTCACTCTGGTTATAATATCTTCAATATATTCATATATATTCATATATATCTTCAATATAAATACATGTTACAGTATTTAAAGACCTTCGCAACGAGACAAGTCTTCAGTGACACAAAAATCATTGACCATCACAAACATAAAACAAAAATTCTCTAAAAAAAATATTATCTATTCGAGAGACCTGATTTATTGACAAAATAATTTTGTCTGAGCATCTTACAACCTGGCTGACACGTCTCCTGGCTGACACGTCTCCTGGCTGACACGTCTCCTGGCTGACACGTCTCCTGGCTGACACGTCTCCTGGCTGACACGTCTCCTGGCTGACACGTCTCCTGGCTGACACGTCTCCTGGCTGACACGTCTCCTGGCTGACACGTCTCCTGGCTGACACGTCTCCTGGCTGACACGTCTCCTGGCTGACACGTCTCCTGGCTGACACGTCTCCTGGCTGACACGTCTCCTGGCTGACACGTCTCCTGGCTGACACGTCCCCTGACACGTCTCCTGGCTGACACGTCTCCTGGCTGACACGTCTCCTGGCTGACACGTCTCCTGGCTGACACGTCTCCTGGCTGACACGTCTCCTGGCTGACACGTCTCCTGGCTGACACGTCTCCTGGCTGACACGTCTCCTGGCTGACACGTCTCCTGGTTGACACGTCTCCTGGCTGACACGTCTCCTGGCTGACACGTCTCCTGGCTGACACGTCTCCTGGCTGACACGTCTCCTGGCTGACACGTCTCCTGGCTGACACGTCTCCTGGCTGACACGTCTCCTGGCTGACACGTCTCCTGGCTGACACGTCTCCTGGCTGACACGTCTCCTGGCTGACACGTCTCCTGGCTGACACGTCTCCTGGCCGACACGTCTCCTGGCCGACACGTCTCCTGGCTGACACGTCCCCTGGCTGACACGTCTCCTGGCCAACACGTCTCCTGGCCCACACGTCTCCTGGCCGACACGTCTCCTGGCCGACACGTCTCCTGGCCAACACCTCTCCTGGCCGAATCGTCTCCTGGCCGACACGTCTCCTGACTGACACGTCTCCTGGCCGACAAGTCTCCTGGCCGACACGTCTAATGGCCGACACGTCTCCTGGCCGACACGTCTCCTGGCCGACACGTCTCCTGGCCGACACGTCTCCTGGCCGACACGTCTCCTGGCTGACACGTCTCCTGGCCGACACGTCTCCTGGCCGACACGTCTCCTGGCCGACACGTCTCCTGGCTGACACGTCTCC
Organism: Cherax quadricarinatus; assembly: GCF_038502225.1. Classification (NCBI taxonomy): domain Eukaryota; kingdom Metazoa; phylum Arthropoda; class Malacostraca; order Decapoda; family Parastacidae; genus Cherax; species Cherax quadricarinatus. Next base: position 133,311 of record NW_027195117.1, read on the forward strand.
TGGCTGACACGTCTCCTGGCTGACACGTCTCCTGGCTGACACGTCTCCTGGCTGACACGTCTCCTGGCCGACACGTCTCCTGGCTGACACGTCTCCTGGCTGACACGTCTCCTGGCTGACACGTCTCCTGGCTGACACGTCTCCTGGCTGACACGTCTCCTGGCTGACACGTCTCCTGGCTGACACGTCTCCTGGCTGACACGTCTCCTGGCTGACACGTCTCCTGGCCGACACGTCTCCTGGCTGACACGTCTCCTGGCTGACACGTCTCCTGGCTGACACGTCTCCTGGCCGACACGTCTCCTGGCCGACACGTCTCCTGGCTGACACGTCTCCTGGCCGACACGTCTCCTGGCTGACACGTCTCCTGGCCGACACGTCTCCTGGCTGACACGTCTCCTGGCCGACACGTCTCCTGGCTGACACGTCTCCTGGCCGACACGTCTCCTGGCTGACACGTCTCCTGGCTGACACGTCTCCTGGCTGACACGTCTCCTGGCCGACACGTCTCCTGGCTGACACGTCTCCTGGCTGACACGTCTCCTGGCTGACACGTCTCCTGGCCGACACGTCTCCTGGCCGACACGTCTCCTGGCCGACACGTCTCCTGGCCGACACGTCTCCTGGCTGACACGTCTCCTAGTGACACGTCTCCTGGCTGACACGTCTCCTGGCCTACACGTCTCCTGGCTGACACGTCTCCTGGCTGACACGTCTCCTGGCTGACACGTCTCCTGGCTGACACGTCTCCTGGCTGACACGTCTCCTGGCTGACACGTCTCCTGGCTGACACGTCTCCTGGTCGACACGTCTCCTGGCCGACACGTCTCCTGGCCGACACGTCTCCTGGCCGACACGTCTCCTGGCTGACACGTCTCCTGGCTGACACGTCTCCTGGCCGACACGTCTCCTGGCTGACACGTCTCCTGGCCGACACGTCTCCTGGCCGACACGTCTCCTGGCTGACACGTCTCCTGGCTGACACGTCTCCTGGCCGACACGTCTCCTGGCTGACACGTCTCCTGGCTGACACGTCTCCTGGCCGACACGTCTCCTGGCCGACACGTCTCCTGGCCGACACGTCTCCTGGCTGACACGTCTCCTGGCCGACACGTCTCCTGGCTGACACGTCTCCTGGCTGACACGTCTCCTGGCCGACACGTCTCCTGGTCGACACGTCTCCTGGCCGACACGTCTCCTGGCCGACACGTCTCCTGGCCGACACGTCTCCTGGCCGACACTTCTCCTGGCTTGACACGTCTCCTGGCCGACACGTCTCCTGGCCGACACGTCTCCTGTCTCCTGGCCGACACGTCTCCTGGCCGACACGTCTCCTGGCCGACACGTCTCCTGGCCGACACGTCTCCTGGCCGACATGTCTCCTGGCCGACACGTCTCCTGGCCGACACGTCTCCTGGCCGACACGTCTCCTGGCCGACACGTCTCCTGGCCGACACGTCTCCTGGCCGACACGTCTCCTGGACGACACGTCTCCTGGCCGACACGTCTCCTGGCCGACACGTCTCCTTGCCGACACGTCTCCTGGCTGACACGTCTCCTGGCTGACATGTCTCCTGGCTGACACGTCTCCTGGCTGACACGTTTCCTGGCTGACATGTCTCCTGGCTGACACGTCTCCTGGCCGACATGTCTCCTGGCCGACACGTCTCCTGGCTGACATGTCTCCTGGCTGACACGTCTCCTGGCTGACACGTCTCCTGGCTGACACGTCTCCTGGCTGACACGTCTCCTGGCTGACACGTCTCCTGGTCGACACGTCTCCTGGCTGACACGTCTCCTGGCTGACACGTCTCCTGGCTGACACGTCTCCTGGCTGACATGTCTCCTGGCTGACACGTCTCCTGGCTGACACGTCTCCTGGCCGACACGTCTCCTGGCTGACACGTCTCCTGGTTGACACGTCTCCTGGCCGACACGTCTCCTGGCCGACACGTCTCCTGGCCGACACGTCTCCTGGCCGACACGTCTCTAGGCCGGCACGTCTCCTGGTTGACACGTTTCCTGATTGACACGTCTCCTGGCCGACACGTCTCCTGGTCAACACGTTTCCTTGGCGACACGTCTCCTGGCCGACACGTCTCCTGGCTGACACGTCTCCTGGCTGACACGTCTCCTGGCCGACACGTCTCCTGGCCGACACGTCTCCTGGCTGACACGTCTCCTGGTTGACACGTCTCCTGGCCGACACGTCTCCTGGTTGACACGTCTCCTGGCAGACACGTCTCCTGGCTGACACGTCTCCTGGTTGACACGTCTCCTGGCCGACACGTCTCCTGGCCGACACGTCTCCTGGCTGACACGTCTCCTGGCCGACACGTCTCCTGGCCGACACGTCTCCTGGCCGACACGTCTCCTGGCCGACACGTCTCCTGGCTGACACGTCTCCTGGCCGACACGTCTCCTGGCCGACACGTCTCCTTCCCGACACATCTCCTGGTCGACACGTCTCCTGGCCGACACGTCCCCTGGCTGACACGTCTCCTGGCCGACACTGGCTTACACCTGGCTGATACGTCTCCTGGCCGACACGTCTCCTGGCCGACACGTCTCCTGGCCGAAACGTCTCCTGGCCGACACGTCTCCTGGCCGACACGTCTCCTGGCCGACACGTCTCCTGGCTGACACGTCTCCTGGCCGACACGTCTCCTGGCTGACACGTCTCCTGGCTGACACGTCTCCTGGCTGACACGTCTCCTGGCCGACACGTCTCCTGGTCGACACGTCTCCTGGCCGAAACGTCTCCTGGCCGACACGTCTCCTGGCTGACACGTCTCCTGGCCGACACGTCTCCTGGCCGACACGTCTCCTGGCCGACACGTCTCCTGGCCGACACGTCTCCTGGCCGACACGTCTCCTGGCTGACACGTCTCCTGGCCGACACGTCTCCTGGCCGACACGTCTCCTGGCCGACACGTCTCCTGGCTGACACGTCTCCTGGCTGACACGTCTCCTGGCTGACACGTCTCCTGGCTGACACGTCTCCTGGCCGACACGTCTCCTGGCCGACACGTCTCCTGGCCGACACGTCTCCTGGCCGACACGTCTCCTGGCCGACACGTCTCCTGGCCGACACGTCTCCTGGCTGACACGTCTCCTGGCTGACACGTCTCCTGGCTGACACGTCTCCTGGTTGACACGTCTCCTGGCCGACACGTCTCCTGGTTGACACGTCTCCTGGCTGACACGTCTCCTGGCTGACACTTCTCCAGGCTGACACGTCTACTGGCCGACACGTCTCCTGGCTGACACGTCTCCTGGCTGACACGTCTCCTGGCTGACACGTCTCCTGGCTGACACGTCTCCTGGTTGACACGTCTCCTGGTCGGCACGTCCCCTGGCCGACACGTCTCCTGGTGGGCATGTCTCCTAGCCGACACGTCTCCTGGTCGGCACGTCTCCTGGCCGACACGTCCCCTGGCTGACACGTCTCCTGGCTGACACGTCTCCTGGCTGACACGTCTCCTGGCTGACACGTCTCCTGGCTGACACGTCTCCTGGTTGACACGTCTCCTGGCTGACACGTCTCCTGGCTGACACGTCTCCTGGCTGACACGTCTCCTGGCTGACACGTCTCCTGGCCGACACGTCTCCTGGCTGACACGTCTCCTGACCGACACGTCTCCTGGCTGACACGTCTCCTGGGTGACACGTCTCCTGGCTGACACGTCTCCTGGCTGACACGTCTCCTGGCCGACACATCTCCTGGCCGACACGTCTCCTGGCCGACACGTCTCCTGGCTGACACGTCTCCTGGTTGACACGTCTCCTGGCCGACACGTCTCCTGGCTGACACGTCTCCTGGCTGACACGTCTCCTGGTTGACACGTCTCCTGGCTGACACGTCTCCTGGCCGACACGTCTCCTGGTTGACACGTCTCCTGGTTGACACGTCTCCTGGCTGACACGTCTCCTGGCTGACACGTCTCCTGGCTGACACGTCTCCTGGCTGACATGTCTCCTGGCTGACACGTCTCCTGGCTGACACGTCTCCTGGCTGACACGTCTCCTGGCTGACACGTCTCCTGGCTGACACGTCTCCTGGCTGACACGTCTCCTGGCCGACACGTCTCCTGGTTGACACGTCTCCTGGCTGACACGTCTCCTGGCTGACACGTCTCCTGGCTGACACGTCTCCTGGCTGACACGTCTCCTGGCTGACACGTCTCCTGGCTGACACGTCTCCTGGCTGACACGTCTCCTGGCTGACACGTCTCCTGGCTGACACGTCTCCTGGCTGACACGTCTCCTGGCTGACACGTCTCCTGGCTGACACGTCTCCTGGTTGACACGTCTCCTGGTTGACACGTTTTCTGGCTGACACGTCTCCTGGTCGACACGTCTCCTGGCTGACACGTCTCCTGGCTGACACGTCTCCTGGCTGACACGTCTCCTGGCTGACACGTCTCCTGGCTGACACGTCTCCTGGCTGACACGTCTCCTGGCTGACACGTCTCCTGGCCGACACGTCTCCTGGCCGACACGTCTCCTGGCCGACACGTCTCCTGGCTGACACGTCTCCTGGCTGACACGTCTCCTGGCTGACACGTCTCCTGGCCGACACGTCTCCTGGCCGACACGTCTCCTGGCCGACACGTCTCCTGGCCGACACGTCTCCTGGCCGACACGTCTCCTGGCCGACACGTCTCCTGGCCGACACGTCTCCTGGCCGACACGTCTCCTGGCCAACACCTCTCCTGGCCGAATCGTCTCCTGGCCGACACGTCTCCTGACTGACACGTCTCCTGGCCGACAAGTCTCCTGGCCGACACGTCTCCTGGCCGACACGTCTCCTGGCCGACACGTCTCCTGGCCGACACGTCTCCTGGCCGACACGTCTCCTGGCCGACACGTCTCCTGGCTGACATGTCTCCTTGCTGACACGTCTCCTGGCCGACACGTCTCCTGGCCGACACATCTCCTGGCCGACACGTCTCCTGGCTGACATGTCTCCTGGCTGACACGTCTTCTGGCTGACATGTCTCCTGGCTGACATGTCTCCTGGCTGACACGTCTCCTGGCCGACACATCTCCTGGCTGACATGTCTCCTGGCTGACACGTCTCCTGGCTGACATGTCTCCTGGCTGACACGTCTCCTGGAAGACATGTCTCATGGCTGATACGTCTCCTGGCTGACACGTCTCCTGGCTGACACGTCTCCTGGCCGACACGTCTCCTGGCCGACACGTCTCCTGGCCGACACGTCTCCTGGTTGACACGTCTCCTGGCCGAAACGTCTCCTGGCTGACACGTCTCCTGGCCGACACGTCTCCTGACCGACACGTCTCCTGGCCGACACGTCTCCTGGCCGACACGTCTCCTGGCCGACACGTCTCCTGACCGACACGTCTCCTGGCTGACACGTCTCCTGGCTGACACGTCTCCTGGCCGACTCGTCTCCTGGCCGACACGTCTCCTGACACGTCTCCTGGGCGACACGTCTCCTGGCCGACACGTCTCCTGGCCGACACGTCTCCTGGCCGACACGTCTCCTGGCTGACACGTCTCCTGGGTGACACGTCTCCTGGCCGACACGTCTCCTGGCCGACACGTCTCCTGGCTGACACGTCTCCTGGCCGACACGTCTCCTGGCCGACACGTCTCCTGGCCGACACGTCTCCTGGCTGACACGTCTCCTGGCCGACACGTCTCCTGGCCGACACGTCTCCTGGCTGACACGTCTCCTGGCTGACACGTCTCCTGGCCGACACGTCTCCTGGTCGACACGTCTCCTGGCTGACACGTCTCCTGGTCGACACGTCTCCTGGCTGACACGTCTCCTTGCTGACACGTCTCCTGGCTGACACGTCTCCTGGTCGACACGTCTCCTGGTCGACACGTCTCCTGGCCGACACGTCTCCTGGCCGACACGTCTCCTGGCTGACACGTCTCCTGGTCGACACGTCTCCTGGCTGACACGTCTCCTGGCCGACACGTCTCCTGGTCGACACGTCTCCTGGCTGACACGTCTCCTGGCCGACACGTCTCCTGGCCGACACGTCTCCTGGCTGACACGTCTCCTGGCCGACACGTCTCCTGGCTGACACGTCTCCTGGCTGACACGTCTCCTGGCTGACACGTCTCCTGGCTGACACGTCTCCTGGCTGACACGTCTCCTGGCTGACACGTCTCCTGGCTGACACGTCTCCTGGCTGACACGTCTCCTGGCTGACACGTCTCCTGGCTGACACGTCTCCTGGCTGACACGTCTCCTGGCTGACACGTCTCCTGGCTGACACGTCTCCTGGCTGACACGTCTCCTGGCTGACACGTCTCCTGGCTGACACGTCTCCTGGCTGACACGTCTCCTGGCTGACACGTCTCCTGGCTGACACGTCTCCTGGCTGACACGTCTCCTGGCTGACACGTCTCCTGGCTGACACGTCTCCTGGCCGACACGTCTCCTGGCTGACACGTCTCCTGGCTGACACGTCTCCTGGCTGACACGTCTCCTGGCTGACACGTCTCCTGGCCGACACGTCTCCTGGCTGACACGTCTCCTGGCTGACACGTCTCCTGGCTGACACGTCTCCTGGCTGACACGTCTCCTGGTTGACACGTCTCCTGGTTGACACGTCTCCTGGCCGACACGTCTCCTGGCTGACACGTCTCCTGGCTGACACGTCTCCTGGCTGACACGTCTCCTGGCTGACACGTCTCCTGGCTGACACGTCTCCTGGCTGACACGTCTCCTGGCTGACACGTCTCCTGGCTGACACGTCTCCTGGCTGACACGTCTCCTGGCTGACACGTCTCCTGGCTGACACGTCTCCTGGCTGACACGTCTCCTGGCCGACACGTCTCCTGGTTGACACGTCTCCTGGCTGACACGTCTCCTGGCTGACACGTCTCCTGGCTGACACGTCTCCTGGCTGACACGTCTCCTGGCTGACACGTCTCCTGGCTGACACGTCTCCTGGCCGACACGTCTCCTGGCTGACACGTCTCCTGGCCGACACGTCTCCTGGCCGACACGTCTCCTGGCTGACACGTCTCCTGGCTGACACGTCTCCTGGCCGACACGTCTCCTGGCTGACACGTCTCCTGGCCGACACGTCTCCTGGCTGACACGTCTCCTGGCTGACACGTCTCCTGGCCGACACGTCTCCTGGCCGACACGTCTCCTGGCCGACACGTCTCCTGGCCGACACGTCTCCTGGCTGACACGTCTCCTGGCTGACACGTCTCCTGGCCGACACGTCTCCTGGCTGACATGTCTCCTGGTTGACACGTCTCCTGGCTGACACGTCTCCTGGCTGACACGTCTCCTGGCTGACACGTCTCCTGGCTGACACGTCTCCTGGCTGACACGTCTCCTGGCTGACACGTCTCCTGGCTGACACGTCTCCTGGCTGACACGTCTCCTGGCTGACACGTCTCCTGGCTGACACGTCTCCTGGCTGACACGTCTCCTGGCTGACACGTCTCCTGGCTGACACGTCTCCTGGCTGACACGTCTCCTGGCTGACACGTCTCCTGGCTGACACGTCTCCTGGCTGACACGTCTCCTGGCTGACACGTCTCCTGGCTGACACGTCTCCTGGCTGACACGTCTCCTGGCTGACACGTCTCCTGACTGACACGTCTCCTGGCTGACACGTCTCCTGACTGACACGTCTCCTGGCTGACACGTCTCCTGACTGACACGTCTCCTGGCTGACACGTCTCCTGGCTGACACGTCTCCTGGCTGACACGTCTCCTGGCTGACACGTCTCCTGGCTGACACGTCTCCTGACTGACACGTCTCCTGGCTGACACGTCTCCTGACTGACACGTCTCCTGGCTGACACGTCTCCTGGCTGACACGTCTCCTGACCGACACGTCTCCTGGCTGACACGTCTCCTGGCTGACACGTCTCCTGGCTGACACGTCTCCTGGCCGACACGTCTCCTGGCTGACACGTCTCCTGACCGACACGTCTCCTGGCTGACACGTCTCCTGGCCGACACGTCTCCTGGCTGACACGTCTCCTGGCCGACACGTCTCCTGGCTGACACGTCTCCTGGCTGACACGTCTCCTGGCTGACACGTCTCCTGGCTGACACGTCTCCTGGCTGACACGTCTCCTGGCTGACACGTCTCCTGGCTGACACGTCTCCTGGCTGACACGTCTCCTGGCTGACACGTCTCCTGGCTGACACGTCTCCTGGCTGACACGTCTCCTGGCTGACACGTCTCCTGGCTGACACGTCTCCTGGCTGACACGTCTCCTGGCTGACACGTCTCCTGGCTGACACGTCTCCTGGCCGACACGTCTCCTGGCTGACACGTCTCCTGGCTGACACGTCTCCTGGCTGACACGTCTCCTGGCTGACACGTCTCCTGGCTGACACGTCTCCTGGCTGACACGTCTCCTGGCTGACACGTCTCCTGGCCGACACGTCTCCTGGCTGACACGTCTCCTGGCTGACACGTCTCCTGGCTGACACGTCTCCTGGCTGACACGTCTCCTGGCTGACACGTCTCCTGGCTGACACGTCTCCTGGCTGACACGTCTCCTGGCTGACACGTCTCCTGGCTGACACGTCTCCTGGCCGACACGTCTCCTGGCTGACACGTCTCCTGGCTGACACGTCTCCTGACCGACACGTCTCCTGGCTGACACGTCTCCTGGCTGACACGTCTCCTGGCTGACACGTCTCCTGGCTGACACGTCTCCTGGCTGACACGTCTCCTGGCTGACACGTCTCCTGGCTGACACGTCTCCTGGCTGACACGTCTCCTGGCTGACACGTCTCCTGGCTGACACGTCTCCTGGCTGACACGTCTCCTGGCTGACACGTCTCCTGGCCGACACGTCTCCTGGCTGACACGTCTCCTGGCTGACACGTCTCCTGGCTGACACGTCTCCTGGCTGACACGTCTCCTGGCTGACACGTCTCCTGGCTGACACGTCTCCTGGCTGACACGTCTCCTGGCTGACACGTCTCCTGGCTGACACGTCTCCTGGCCGACACGTCTCCTGGCTGACACGTCTCCTGGCTGACACGTCTCCTGGCTGACACGTCTCCTGGCTGACACGTCTCCTGGCCGACACGTCTCCTGGCTGACACGTCTCCTGGCTGACACGTCTCCTGGCTGACACGTCTCCTGGCTGACACGTCTCCTGGCTGACACGTCTCCTGGCTGACACGTCTCCTGGCTGACACGTCTCCTGGCTGACACGTCTCCTGGCCGACACGTCTCCTGGCTGACACGTCTCCTGGCTGACACGTCTCCTGGCTGACACGTCTCCTGGCTGACACGTCTCCTGGCCGACACGTCTCCTGGCTGACACGTCTCCTGGCTGACACGTCTCCTGGCTGACACGTCTCCTGGCTGACACGTCTCCTGGCCGACACGTCTCCTGGCTGACACGTCTCCTGGCTGACACGTCTCCTGGCTGACACGTCTCCTGGCTGACACGTCTCCTGGCTGACACGTCTCCTGGCTGACACGTCTCCTGGCTGACACGTCTCCTGGCTGACACGTCTCCTGGCTGACACGTCTCCTGGCTGACACGTCTCCTGGCTGACACGTCTCCTGGCTGACACGTCTCCTGGCTGACACGTCTCCTGGCTGACACGTCTCCTGGCCGACACGTCTCCTGGCTGACACGTCTCCTGGCTGACACGTCTCCTGGCTGACACGTCTCCTGGCTGACACGTCTCCTGGCTGACACGTCTCCTGGCTGACACGTCTCCTGGCCGACACGTCTCCTGGCTGACACGTCTCCTGGCTGACACGTCTCCTGGCTGACACGTCTCCTGGCTGACACGTCTCCTGGCTGACACGTCTCCTGGCTGACACGTCTCCTGGCCGACACGTCTCCAGGCTGACACGTCTCCTGGCCGACACGTCTCCTGGCTGACACGTCTCTGGCTGGCTGACACGTCTCCTGGCTGACACGTCTCCTGGCTGACACGTCTCCTGGCTGACACGTCTCCTGGCTGACACGTCTCCTGGCTGACACGTCTCCTGGCTGACACGTCTCCTGGCTGACACGTCTCCTGGCTGACACGTCTCCTGGCTGACACGTCTCCTGGCTGACACGTCTCCTGGCTGACACGTCTCCTGGCTGACACGTCTCCTGGCTGACACGTCTCCTGGCTGACACGTCTCCTGGCCGACACGTCTCCTGGTTGACACGTCTCCTGGCTGACACGTCTCCTGGCTGACACGTCTCCTGGCTGACACGTCTCCTGGCTGACACGTCTCCTGGCTGACACGTCTCCTGGCTGACACGTCTCCTGGCTGACACGTCTCCTGGCTGACACGTCTCCTGGCTGACACGTCTCCTGGCTGACACGTCTCCTGGCTGACACGTCTCCTGGCCGACACGTCTCCTGGCTGACACGTCTCCTGGCTGACACGTCTCCTGGCTGACACGTCTCCTGGCTGACACGTCTCCTGGCTGACACGTCTCCTGGCTGACACGTCTCCTGGCCGACACGTCTCCTGGTTGACACGTCTCCTGGCTGACACGTCTCCTGGCTGACACGTCTCCTGGTCGACACATCTCCTGGCCGACACGTCTCCTGGCCGACACGTCTCCTGGCCGACACGTCTCCTGGAAGACACGTCTCCTGGCTTACACGTCTCCTAGCCGACACGTCTCCTGGCCGACACCTCTCCTGGCCGACACGTCTCCTGGCCGACACGTCTCCTTGCAGACACGTCTCCTGGCAAGCACCTCTCCTGGCTGACACGTCTCCTGGCCGACACGTCTCCTGGCCGACACGTCTCCTGGCTGACACGTCTCCTGGCCGACACGTCTCCTGGCCGACACGTCTCCTGGCCGACACGTCTCCTGGCTGACACGTCTCCTGGCCGACACGTCTCCTGGCTGACACGTCTCCTGGCTGACACGTCTCCTGGCTGACACGTCTCCTGGCTGACACGTCTCCTGGCCGACACGTCTCCTGGCTGGCATGTCTCCTGGCTGACACGTCTCCTGACCGACACGTCTCCTGGCTTACATGTCTCCTGGCCGACACGTCTCCTGGCTGACACGTCTCCTGGCCGACACGTCTCCTGGTTGACACGTCTCCTGGCCGAAACGTCTCCTGACCGTCACGTCTCCTGGCCGACACGTCTCCTGGCTGACACGTGTCGTGGCCGACACGTCTCCTGACCGACACGTCTCCTAGCTGACACGTCTTCTGGCCGACACGTCTCCTGGTTGACACGTCTCCTGGTTGACACGTCTCCTGGCTGACACGTCTCCTGGCTGACACGTCTCCTGGCTGACACGTCTCCTGGCCGACACGTCTCCTGGCTGACACGTCTCCTGGCCGACACGTCTCCTGGCTGACACGTCTCCTAGTCGACACATCTCCTGGCCGACACGTCTCCTGGCCGACACGTCTCCTGGCTGACACGTCTCCTGGCCAACACGTCTCCTGGCTGACACGTCTCCTGGCCGACACGTCTCCTGGCTGACACGTCTCCTGGCCGACACGTCTCCTGGCCGACACGTCTCCTGGCCGACACGTCTCCTGGCCAACACGTCTCCTGGCTGACACGTCTCCTGGCTGACACGTCTCCTGGCTGACACGTCTCCTGGCTGAGACACGTCTCCGGGCTGACACGTCTCACGTCTCCTGGCTGACACGTCGCCTGCCCGACGCGCCTCCTGGCTGACACGTCTCCTGGCTGACATGTCCCCTGGCTGACACGTCTCCTGGCCGAAACGTCTCCTGGCCGACACGTCTCCTGGCCTGACACGTCTCCTGGCTGACACGTGGCCGACACGTCTCCTGGCTGACACGTCTCCTGGCCGACACGTCTCCTGGCCGACACGTCTCCTGGCCGACACGTCTCCTGGCCGGTCTCCTGACACGTCTCCTGGCTGACACGTATCCTGGCTGACACGTCTCCTGGCCGACACGTCTCCTGGGACACGTCTCTGGCTGACACGTCTCTGATACGTCTCCTGTCTGACACGTCTCCTGGCCGACACGTCTCCTGGCTGACACGTCTCCTGGCCGACACGTCTCCTGGCTGACACGTCTCCTGGCTGACACGTCTCCTGGCCGACACGTCTCCTGGCTGACACGTCTCCTGGCCAACACGTCTCCTGGCTGGCCGACACGTCTCCTGGCCTGGTTGACACGTCTCCTGGCTGACACGTCTCCTGGCTGACACGTCTCCTGGCTGACACGTCTCCTGGCTGACACGTCTCCTGGCTGACACGTCTCCTGGCTGACACGTCTCCTGGCTGACACGTCTCCTGGCTGACACGTCTCCTGGCTGACACGTCTCCTGGCTGACACGTCTCCTGGCTGACACGTCTCCTGGCTGACACGTCTCCTGGCTGACACGTCTCCTGGCTGACACGTCTCCTGGTTGACACGTCTCCTGGCCGACACGTCTCCTGGCTGACACGTCTCCTGGCTGACACGTCTCCTGGCTGACACGTCTCCTGGCTGACACGTCTCCTGGTTGACACGTCTCCTGGCTGACACGTCTCCTGGCTGACACGTCTCCTTGTTGACACGTCTCCTGGCTGACACGTCTCCTGGCTGACACGTCTCCTGGCTGACACGTCTCCTGGCTGACACGTCTCCTGGCTGACACGTCTCCTGGCCGACACGTCTCCTGGCTGACACGTCTCCTGGCTGACACGTCTCCTGGCTGACACGTCTCCTGGCTGACACGTCTCCTGGCTGACACGTCTCCTGGCTGACACGTCTCCTGGCCGACACGTCTCCTGGCCGACACGTCTCCTGGCTGACACGTCTCCTGGCCGACACGTCTCCTGGCCGACACGTCTCCTGGCTGACACGTCTCCTGACCGACACGTCTCCTGGCCGACACGTCTCCTGGCTGACACGTCTCCTGGCCGACACGTCTCCTGGCTGACACGTCTCCTGGCTGACACGTCTCCTGGCTGACACGTCTCCTGGCCGACACGTCTCCTGGCTGACACGTCTCCTGGCTGACACGTCTCCTGGCCGACACGTCTCCTGGCTGACACGTCTCCTGGCTGACACGTCTCCTGGCCGACACGTCTCCTGGCCGACACGTCTCCTGGCTGACACGACACGTCTCCTGGCCGACACATCTCCTGGCCGACACGTCTCCTGGCCGACACGTCTCCTGGCCGACACGTCTCCTGATCGACACGTCTCCTAGCCGACACGTCTCCTGGTCGACACATCGCCTGGCCGACACTTCTCCTGGCCGACACGTCTCCTGGCCGACACGTCTCCTGGCCGACACGTCTCCTGGCTGATACGTCTCCTGGCCGACACGTCTCCTGGACGACACGTCTCCTGACACGTCTCCTGGCCGACATGTCTCCTGGCCGACACGTCTCCTGGCGAACACGTCTCCTGGCTCACACGACTCCTGGCCGACACGACTCCTGGCCGACACGTCTCCTGACACGTCTCCCGACACGTCTCCTGGCCGACACGTCTCCTGGCTGACACGTCTCCTGGCTAACACGCCTCCTGGCTGACACGTCTCCTGGCCGACACGTCTCCTGGCCGACACGTCTCCTGGCCGACACGTCTCCTGGCTGACACGTCTCCTGGCGGACACGTCTCCTGGCTGACACGTCTCCTGGCTGACACGTCTCCTGGCTGACACGTCTCCTGGCTGACACGTCTCCTGGACACGTCTCCTGGCTGACACGTCTCCTGGCTGACACGTCTCCTGGCTGACACGTCTCCTGGCTGACACGTCTCCTGGCTGACACGTCTCCTGGCTGACACGTCTCCTGGCTGACACGTCTCCTGGCTGACACGTCTCCTGGCTGACACGTCTCCTGGCTGACACGTCTCCTGGCTGACACGTCTCCTGGCTGACACGTCTCCTGGTTGACACGTCTCCTGGCTGACACGTCTCCTGGCTGACACGTCTCCTGGCTGACACGTCTCCTGGCCGACACGTCTTCTAGCCAACACGTCTCCTGGCCGACACGTCTCCTGGCTGACACGTCTCCTGGCTGACACGTCTCCTGGCTGACACGTCTCCTGGCTGACACGTCTCCTGGCTGACACGTCTCCTGGCTGACACGTCTCCTGGCCGACACGTCTCCTGGCCGACACGTCTCCTGGCCGACACGTCTCCTGGCTGACACGTCTCCTGGCTGACACGTCTCCTGGCTGACACGTCTCCTGGCTGACACGTCTCCTGGCTGACACGTCTCCTGGCTGACACGTCTCCTGGCCGACACGTCTCCTGGCTGACACGTCTCCTGGCCGACACGTCTCCTGGCTGACACGTCTCCTGGCTGACACGTCTCCTGGCTGACACGTCTCCTGGCTGACACGTCTCCTGGCTGACACGTCTCCTGGCTGACACGTCTCCTGGCTGACACGTCTCCTGGTTGACACGTCTCCTGACACGTCTCCTGACACGTCTCCTGGCTGACACGTCTCCTGACACGTCTCCTGGCTGACACGTCTCCTGGCTGACACGTCTCCTGGCTGACACGTCTCCTGGCTGACACGTCTCCTGGCTGACACGTCTCCTGGCTGACACGTCTCCTGGTTGACACGTCTCCTGGCTGACACGTCTCCTGGTTGACACGTCTCCTGGCTGACACGTCTCCTGGTTGACACGTCTCCTGGTTGACACGTCTCCTGGTTGACACGTCTCCTGGCTGACACGTCTCCTGGCTGACACGTCTCCTGGTTGACACGTCTCCTGGCTGACACGTCTCCTGGTTGACACGTCTCCTGGCTGACACGTCTCCTGGCTGACACGTCTCCTGGCTGACACGTCTCCTGGCTGACACGTCTCCTGGTTGACACGTCTCCTGGCTGACACGTCTCCTGGCTGACACGTCTCCTGGCTGACACGTCTCCTGGCTGACACGTCTCCTGGCTGACACGTCTCCTGGCTGACACGTCTCCTGGCCGACACGTCTCCTGGCTGACACGTCTCCTGGTTGACACGTCTCCTGGCCGACACGTCTCCTGGTTGACACGTCTCCTGGCTGACACGTCTCCTGGCTGACACGTCTCCTGGCTGACACGTCTCCTGGCTGACACGTCTCCTGGCTGACACGTCTCCTGGTTGACACGTCTCATAGCTGACACGTCTCCTGGCTGACACGTCTCCTGGTTGACACGTCTCCTGGCTGACACGTCTCCTGGTTGACACGTCTCCTGGTCGGCACGTCTCCTGGCCGACACGTCTCCTGGCTGACTCGTCTCCTGGCCGACACGTCTCCTGGCCGACACGTCTCCTGGACGACACGTCTCCTGGCCGACACGTCTCCTGGCCGACACGTCTCCTGGCTGACACGTCTCCTGGCTGACACGTCTCCTGGCCAACACGTCTCCTGGTCGACCCATCTCCTGGCCGGCAAGTCTCCTGGCCGACACGTCTCCTGGCCGACACGTCTCCTGGCCGACACGTCTCCTGGCCGACACGTCTCCTGGCCGACACGTCTCCTGGCCAACATCTCTCCTGGCCGACACGTCTCCTGGCCGACACGTCTCCTTGCCGACACGTCTCCTTACAAGCACCTCTCCTGGCCGACACGTCTCCTGGCTGACACGTCTCCTGGCCGACACGTCTCCTGGCCGACACGTCTCCTGGCCGACACGTCTCCTGGCCGACACGTCTAATGGCCGACACGTCTCCTGGCTGACACGTCTCCTGGTCGACACGTCTTCTGGCTGACATGTCTCCTGGCTGACACGTCTCGTGGCCAACACGTCTCCTGGCCAACACGTCTCCTGGCTGACATGTCTCCTGGCTGACACATCTTCTGGCTGACATGTCTCCTGGCCGACACGTCTCCTGCTGACATATCTCCTGGCCGACACGTTTCCTGGCTGACATGTCTCCTGGCTGACACGTCTCCTGGCAAACACGTCTCCTGGCTGACACGTCTCCTGGCTGACATGTCTCCTGGCCGACACATCTCCTGGCTGACATGTCTCCTGGCTGACACGTCTCCTGGCCGACACGTCTCCTGGCTGACACGTCTCCTGGCTGACACGTCTCCTGGCTGACACGTCTCCTGGCTGACACGTCTCCTGACCAACACGTCTCCTAGCCGACACGTCTCTGGCCGACACGTCTCCTGGCTGACACGTCTCCTGGCCGACACGTCTCCTGGCTGACACGTCTCCTGGCCGACACGTCTCCTGGCTGACATGTCTGCTGGCCGACACGTCTCCTGGAAGACATGTCTCATGGCTGATACGTCTCCTGGCTGATACGTCTCCTGGCTGACACGTCTCCTGGCTGACCCGTTTCCTGGCCGACACGTCTCCTGGCCGACACGTCTCCTAGCCGACACGTCTCCTGGCCGACATGTCTCCTGGCCGATGCGTCTCCTGGCGAGACACCTCTACTGGCCGACAAGTCTCCTGGCCGACACATCTGGCCGACACGTCTCCTGGCCGACACGTCTCCTGGCTGACACGTCTCCTGGCCGACACGTCTCCTGGCCGACACGTCTCCTGGCCGACACGTCTCCTGGCCGACACGTCTCCTGGCCGACACGTCTCCTGGTCGACACGTCTCCTGGCTGACACGTCTCCTGGTCGACACGTCTCCTGGCTGACACGTCTCCTGGTCGACACGTCTCCTGCTGACACGTTTCCTGGCCGACACGTCTCCTGGCTGACACGTCTCCTGGTTGACACGTCTCCAGGCTGACACGTCTCCTGGCTGACACGTCTCATGGCCGACACGTCTCCTGGCCGACACGTCTCCTGGCCGACACGTCTCCTGGCCGACACGTCTCCTGGCTGACACGTCTCCTGGGTGACACGTCTCCTGGCCGACACGTCTCCTGGCCGACACGTCTCCTGGCTGACACGTCTCCTGGCCGACACGTCTCCTGGCCGACACGTCTCCTGGCCGACACGTCTCCTGGCTGACACGTCTCCTGGCCGACACGTCTCCTGGTCGACACGTCTCCTGGCTGACACGTCTCCTGGTCGACACGTCTCCTGGCCGACACGTCTCCTGGCTGACACGTCTCCTGGCCGACACGTCTCCTGGCTGACACGTCTCCTGGCTGACACGTCTCCTGGCTGACACGTCTCCTGGCTGACACGTCTCCTGGCTGACACGTCTCCTGGCTGACACGTCTCCTGGCCGACACGTCTCCTGGCTGACACGTCTCCTGGCTGACACGTCTCCTGGCTGACACGTCTCCTGGCCGACACGTCTCCTGGCTGACACGTCTCCTGGCTGACACGTCTCCTGGCCGACACGTCTCCTGGCCGACACGTCTCCTGGCCGACACGTCTCCTGGCCGACACGTCTCCTGGCCGACACGTCTCCTGGCCGACACGTCTCCTGGCCGACACGTCTCCTGGCCGACACGTCTCCTGGCCGACACGTCTCCTGGCCGACACGTCTCCTGGCCGACACGTCTCCTGGCCGACACGTCTCCTGGCCGACACGTCTCCTGGCCGACACGTCTCCTGGCCGACACGTCTCCTGGCCGACACGTCTCCTGGTCGACACGTCTCCTGGTCGACACGTCTCCTGGTCGACACGTCTCCTGGCCGACACGTCTCCTGGCCGACACGTCTCCTGGCTGACACGTCTCCTGGTCGACACGTCTCCTGGCTGACACGTCTCCTGGCTGACACGTCTCCTGGCTGACACGTCTCCTGGTCGACACGTCTCCTGGCCGACACGTCTCCTGGCCGACACGTCTCCTGGCCGACACGTCTCCTGGCCGACACGTCTCCTGGCCGACACGTCTCCTGGCTGACACGTCTCCTGGCTGACACGTCTCCTGGCTGACACGTCTCCTGGCCGACACGTCTCCTGGCTGACACGTCTCCTGGCCGACACGTCTCCTGGCTGACACGTCTCCTGGCCGACACGTCTCCTGGCTGACACGTCTCCTGGCCGACACGTCTCCTGGCCGACACGTCTCCTGGCTGACACGTCTCCTGGCTGACACGTCTCCTGGCTGACACGTCTCCTGGCCGACACGTCTCCTGGCCGACACGTCTCCTGGATGACACGTCTCCTGGCTGACACGTCTCCTGGCTGACACGTCTCCTGGCTGACACGTCTCCTGGCTGACACGTCTCCTGGCTGACACGTCTCCTGGCTGACACGTCTCCTGGCCGACACGTCTCCTGGTCGACACGTCTCCTGGCCGACACGTCTCCTGGCCGACACGTCTCCTGGCTGACACGTCTCCTGGCTGACACGTCTCCTGGCTGACACGTCTCCTGGCTGACACGTCTCCTGGTTGACACGTTTTCTGGCTGACACGTCTCCTGGTCGACACGTCTCCTGGCCGACACGTCTCCTGGCTGACACGTCTCCTGGCTGACACGTCTCCTGGCCGACACGTCTCCTGGCCGACACGTCTCCTGGCTGACACGTCCCCTGGCTGACACGTCTCCTGGCTGACACGTCTCCTGGCCGACACGTCTCCTGGCCGACACGTCTCCTTGCGACACGTCTCCTGGTTAATACGTCTCCTGGCCGACACGTCTCCTGGCCGATACGTCTCCTGGCTGACACGTCTCCTGGCCGACACGTCTCCTGGCTGACACGTCTCCTGGCCAACATGTCTCCTGGCTCATACGTCTCCTGGATGACACGTCTCCTGGCCGACACATCTCCTGGTCGACACGTCTTCTGGCTGACACGTCTCCTGGCCGACACGTCTCCTGGCTGACACGTCTCCTGGCTGACACGTCTCCTGGCCAACACGTCTCCTGGTCGACCCATCTCCTGGCCGACAAGTCTCCTGGCCGACACGTCTTCTGGCCGACCCGTCTTCTGGCCGACACGTCTCCTGGTTGACACGTCTCCTGGCTGACACGTCTCCTGGCTGACACGTCTCCTGGCTGACACGTCTCCTGGTTGACACGTCTCCTGGCTGACACGTCTCCTGGCTGACACGTCTCCTGGTTGACACGTCTCCTGGCTGACACGTCTCCTGGTTGACACGTCTCCTGGACGACACGTCTCCTGGCCGACACGTCTCCTGGCTGACACGTCTCCTGGTTGACACGTCTCCTGGCTGACACGTCTCCTGGCTGACACGTCTCCTGGTTGACACGTCTCCTGGCTGACACGTCTCCTGGTTGACACGTCTCCTGGTTGACACGTCTCCTGGTTGACACGTCTCCTGGCTGACACGTCTCCTGGCTGACACGTCTCCTGGTTGACACGTCTCCTGGCTGACACGTCTCCTGGTTGACACGTTTCCTGGCCGACACGTCTCCTGGCTGACACGTCTCCTGGCTGACACGTCTCCTGGCTGACACGTCTCCTGGCTGACACGTCTCCTGGCTGACACGTCTCCTGGTTGACCCGTCTTCTGGCCGACACGTCTCCTGGTTGACACGTCTCCTGGCTGACACGTCTCCTGGCTGACACGTCTCCTGGCTGACACGTCTCCTGGCTGACACGTCTCCTGGCTGACACGTCTCCTGGTTGACACGTCTCATAGCTGACACGTCTCCTGGCTGACACGTCTCCTGGTTGACACGTCTCCTGGCTGACAGGTCTCCTGGTTGACACGTCTCCTGGTCGGCACGTCTCCTGGCCGACACGTCTCCTGGCTGACTCGTCTCCTGGCCGACACGTCTCCTGGCCGACACGTCTCCTGGACGACACGTCTCCTGGCCGACACGTCTCCTGGCCGACACGTCTCCTGGCTGACACGTCTCCTGGCTGACACGTCTCCTGGCCGACACGTCTCCTGGTCGACACGTCTCCTGGCCGACACGTCTCCTGGCCGACACGTCTTCTGGCCGACACGTCTCCTGGCCGACACGTCTCCTGGCTTACACGTCTCCTAGCCGACACGTCTTCTGGCCAACACGGCTCCTGGCCGACACGTCTCCTGGCCGACACGTCTCCTGGCAAACACGTCTCCTGGCCAACACGTCTCCTGGCCGACACGTCTCCTGGCTGACACGTCTCCTGGCCGACACGTCTCCTGGCCGACACGTCTCCTGGCCGACACGTCTCCTGGCTGACACGTCTTCTGGCTGACATGTCTCCTGGCTGACACGTCTCCTGGCCGACACGTCTCCTGGCCGACACGTCTCCTGGCTGACATGTCTCCTGGCTGACACGTCTCCTGGCCGACACGTCTCCTGGCTGACACGTCTCCTGGCTGACACGTCTCCTGGCTTACATGTCTCCTGGCCGACACGTCTCCTGCTGACATGTCTCCTGGCTGACACGTCTTCTGGCCAACACGTCTCCTGGCCGACACGTCTCCTAGTTGACACATCTCCTGGCTGACACGTCTTCTGGCCAACACGTCTCCTGGCCGACACGTCTCCTGGCCGACACGTCTCCTGGCCGACATGTCTCCTGGCTGATAAGTCTCCTGGGTGACACGTCTCCTGGCCGACACGTCTTCTGGCCGACACGTCTCCTGGCCGACACGTCTCCTGGCCGACACGTCTCCTGACTGACACGTCTCCTGGCTGACACGTCTCCTGGCTGACACGTCTCCTGGCCAACATGTCTCCTGGGCGACACGTCTCCTGGCCGACACATCTCCTGGCTGACATGTCTCCTGGCCGACACCTCTTCTGGCTTACACGTCTCCTGGCTGACATGTCTCTTGGCTCACACGTTTCCTGGCCGACACGTCTCCTGGCCGACACGTCTCATGGCCGACACGTCTCCTGGCCGACACGTCTCCTGGCCGACACGTCTTCTGGCCGACACGTCTCCTGGCTGACACGTCTCCTGGGTGACACGTCTCCTGGCCGACACGTCTCCTGGCCGACACGTCTCCTGGCCGACACGTCTCCTGGCCGACACGTCTCCTGGCCGACACGTCTCCTGGCCGACACGTCTCCTGGCCGACACGTCTCCTGGCCGACACGTCTAATGGCCGACACGTCTCCTGGCCGACACGTCTAATGGCCGACACGTCTCCTGGCCGACACGTCTCTTGGCTGACACGTCTCCTGCTGACATATCTCCTGGCCGACACGTCTCCTGGCTGACATGTCTCCTGGTTGACACGTCTCCAGGCTGACACGTCTCCTGGCTGACACATCTCCTGGTCGACACGTCTTCTGGCTGACACGTCTCCTGGCCGACACGTGTTCTGGCCAACATGTCTCCTGGCTGACACGTCTCCTGGCTGACACGTGTCCTGGCCGACACGTCTCCTGGTCGACACGTCTCCTGGCTGACACGTCTCCTGGTCGACACGTCTCCTGGCCGACACGTCTCCTGGCCGACACGTCTCCTGGCTGACACGTCTCCTGGCCGACACGTCTCCTGGTCGACACGTCTCCTGGCTGACACGTCTCCTGGTCGACACGTCTCCTGGCCGACACGTCTCCTGGCTGACACGTCTCCTGGCTGACACGTCTCCTGGCTGACACGTCTCCTGGCTGACACGTCTCCTGACTGACACGTCTCCTGGCTGACACGTCTCCTGGCTGACACGTCTCCTGGCTGACACGTCTCCTGGCTGACACGTCTCCTGGCTGACACGTCTCCTGGCCGACACGTCTCCTGGCTGACACGTCTCCTGGCCGACACGTCTCCTGGCTGACACGTCGCCTGGCTGACACGTCTCCTCCGACACGTCTCCTGGTCACCTGGCCGACACGTTTCCTGGCCGACGTCTCCTGGCCGACACGTCTCCTGGCCGACACGTCTCCTGGCCGACACGTCTCCTGACCGACACGTCTCCTGGCCGACACGTCTCCTGACCGACACGTCTCCTGGCCGACACGTCTCCTGACCGACACGTCTCCTGGCCGACACGTCTCCTGGCCGACACGTCTCCTGGCCGACACGTCTCCTGCCCGACACGTCTCCTGCCCGACACGTCTCCTGCCCGACACGTCTCCTGCCCGACACGTCTCCTGGCCGACACGTCTCCTGGCCGACACGTCTCCTGGCCGACACGTCTCCTGGGCGACACGTCTCCTGGCCGACACGTCTCCTGGCTGACATGTCTCCTGGCCGACACGTCTCCTGGCCGACACGTCTCCTGGCCGACACGTCTCCTGGCCGACACGTCTCCTGGCCGACACGTCTCCTGGCCGACACGTCTCCTGGCCAACACGTCTCCTGGCTGACACGTCTCCTGGCTGACACGTCTCCTGGCCGACACGTCTCCTGGCCGACACGTCTCCTGGCTGACACGTCTCCTGGCCGACACGTCTCCTGGCCGACACGTCTCCTGGCCGACACGTCTCCTGGCCGACACGTCTCCTGGCCGACACGTCTCCTGGCCGACACGTCTCCTGGCCGACACTTCTCCTGTTCGACACTTCTCCTGGCCGACACGTCTCCTGGCCGACACGTCTCCTGGCCGACACGTCTCCTGGCCGACACGTCTCCTGGCCGACACGTCTCCTGGTCGACACGTCTCCTGGCCGACACGTCTCCTGGCTGACACGTCTCCTGGCCGACACGTCTCCTGGTCGACACGTCTCCTGGCCGACACGTCTCCTGGCCGACACGTCTCCTGGCCGACACGTCTCCTGGCCGACACGTCTCCTGGCCGACACGTCTCCTGGCTGACACGTCTCCTGGTTGACACGTTTTCTGGCTGACACGTCTCCTGGTCGACACGTCTCCTGGCCGACACGTCTCCTGGCTGACACGTCTCCTGGCAGACACGTCTCCTGGCCGACACGTCTCCTGGCTGACACGTCTCCTGGCTGACACGTCTCCTGGCCGACACGTCTCCTGGCTGACACGTCTCCTGGCTGACACGTCTCCTGGCCGACACGTCTCCTGGCCGACACGTCTCCTGGCCGACACGTCTCCTGGCCGACACGTCTCCTGGCCGACACGTCTCCTGGCCGACACGTCTCCTGGCTGACACGTCTCCTGGCCGACACGTCTCCTGGCCGACACGTCTCCTGGCCGACACGTCTCCTGGCCGACACGTCTCCTGGCCGACACGTCTCCTGGCCGACACGTCTCCTGGCTGACACGTCTCCTGGCCGACACGTCTCCTGGCCGACACGTCTCCTGGCCGACACGTCTCCTGGCCGACACGTCTCCTGGCCGACACGTCTCCTGGCTGACACGTCTCCTGGCCGACACGTCTCCTGGCCGACACGTCTCCTGGCCGACACGTCTCCTGGCCGACACGTCTCCTGGCCGACACGTCTCCTGGCCGACACGACACGTCTCCTGGCCGACACGTCTCCTGGCGACACGTCTCTTGGTCGACACGTGTCCTGGCTGACACGTCTCCTGACACGTCTGACGACACGTCTCCTGGCTGACACGTCTCCTGGCGACACGTCTCCTGGTCGTCACGTCTCCTGGCTGACACGTCTCCTGTCCGACACGTCTCCTGGCCGACACGTCTCTCGACTGTCTCCTGGCCGACACGTCTCCTGGCTGACACGTCTCCTGGCCGACACGTCTCCTGGCTGACACGTCTCCTGGTCTCCTGGCTGACACGTCTCCTGGCTGACACGTCTCCTGGCCGACACGTCTCCTGGCCGACACGTCTCCTGGCCGACACGTCTCCTGGCCGACACGTCTCCTGGCCGACACGTCTCCTGGCCGACACGTCTCCTGGCCGACACGTCTCCTGGCCGACACGTCTCCTGGCCGACACGTCTCCTGGCTGACACGTCTCCTGGCTGACACGTCTCCTGGCTGACACGTCTCCTGGCTGACACGTCTCCTGGCTGACACGTCTCCTGGTTGACACGTCTCCTGGCTGACACGTCTCCTGGCTGACACGTCTCCTGGCTGACACGTCTCCTGGCTGACACGTCTCCTGGTTGACACGTCTCCTGGCTGACACGTCTCCTGGTTGACACGTCTCCTGGTTGACACGTCTCGTGGTTGACACCTCTCCTGGCCGACATGTCTCCTTTTTGACACGTCTCCTGGCAGACACGTCTCCTGGCTGACACGTCTCCTGGTTGACACGTCTCCTGGCTGACACGTCTCCTGGCCGACACGTCTCCTGGCCGACACGTCTCCTGGCTGACACGTCTCCTGGCTGACACGTCTCCTGGCTGACACGTCTCCTGGCTGACACGTCTCCTGGCTGACACGTCTCCTGGCCGACACGTCTCCTGGCTGACACGTCTCCTGGCTGACACGTCTCCTGGCTGACACGTCTCCTGGCTGACACGTCTCGTGGCCGACACGTCTCCTGGCCGACACGTCTCCTGGCCGACACGTCTCCTGGACAACACGTCTCCTGGTTGACACATCTCCTGGCCGACAAGTCTCTTGGCCGACAGGCCGACACGTCTTCTATCCGACACGTCTCCTTGCCGACACGTCTCCTGGCTGACACGTCTCCTGGCTGACACGTCTCCTGGCTGACACGTCTCCTGGCTGACACGTCTCCTGGTTGACACGTCTCCTGGCTGACACGTCTCCTGGTTGACACGTCTCCTGGCTGACACGTCTCCTGGTTGACACGTCTCCTGGCTGACACGTCTCCTGGTTGACACGTCTCCTGGTTGACACGTCTCCTGGTTGACACGTCTCCTGGCTGACACATCTCCTGGCTGACACGTCTCCTGGTTGACACGTCTCCTGGCTGACACGTCTCCTGGTTGACACGTTTCCTGGCCGACACGTCTCCTGGCTGACACGTCTCCTGGCTGACACGTCTCCTGGCTGACACGTATCCAGGCTGACACGTCTCCTGGCTGACACGTCTCCTGGTTGACCCGTCTTCTGGCCGACACGTCTCCTGGTTGACACGTCTCCTGGCTGACACGTCTCCTGGCTGACACGTCTCCTGGCTGACACGTCTCCTGGCTGACACGTCTCCTGGCTGACACGTCTCCTGGTTGACACGTCTCATAGCTGACACGTCTCCTGGCTGACACGTCTCCTGGTTGACACGTCTCCTGGCTGACAGGTCTCCTGGTTGACACGTCTCCTGGTCGGCACGTCTCCTGGCCGACACGTCTCCTGGCTGACTCGTCTCCTGGCCGACACGTCTCCTGGCCGACACGTCTCCTGGACGACACGTCTCCTGGCCGACACGTCTCCTGGCCGACACGTCTCCTGGCTGACACGTCTCCTGGCTGACACGTCTCCTGGCCAACACGTCTCCTGGTCGACCCATCTCCTGGCCGGCAAGTCTCCTGGCCGACACGTCTTCTGGCCGACACGTCTCCTGGCCGACACGTCTCCTGGCTTACACGTCTCGTAGCCGACACGTCTTCTGGCCAACATCTCTCCTGGCCGACACGTCTCCTGGCCGACACGTCTCCTTGCCGACACGTCTCCTTACAAGCACCTCTCCTGGCCGACACGTCTCCTGGCTGACACGTCTCCTGGCCGACACGTCTCCTGGCCGACACGTCTCCTGGCCGACACGTCTCCTGGTCGACACGTCTTCTGGCTGACATGTCTCCTGGCTGACACGTCTCGTGGCCAACACGTCTCCTGGCCAACACGTCTCCTGGCTGACATGTCTCCTGGCTGACACATCTTCTGGCTGACATGTCCCCTGGCTGACACGTCTCTTGGCCGACACGTCTCCTGGCTTATGTGTCTCCTGGCCGACACGTCTCCTGCTGACATGTCTCCTGGCTGACACGTCTCGTGGCCAACACGTCTCCTGGCCAACACGTCTCCTGGCTGACATGTCTCCTGGCTGACACATCTTCTGGCTGACTTGTCCCCTGGCTGACACGTCTTTTGGCCGACACGTCTCCTGGCTGACATGTCTCCTGGCTGATAAGTCTCCTGGGTAACACGTCACCTGGCCGACACGTCTCCTGACCATCACGTCTCCTGGCCGACACGTCTCCTGAACGACACGTCACCTGGCCGACACGTCTCCTGACCATCACGTCTCCTGGCCGACACGTCTCCTGAACGACACGTCTCCTAGCCGACACGTCTCCTGGCCGACACATCTCCTGGCTGACATGTCTCCTGGCCGACACCTCTTCTGGCTTACACGTCTCCTGGCTGACATGTCTCTTGGCTCACACGTTTCCTGGCCGACACGTCTCCTGGCCGACACGTCTCATGGCCGACACGTCTCCTGGCCGACACGTCTCCTGGCCGACACGTCTTCTGGCCAACATGTCTCCTGGCTGACACGTCTCCTGGGTGACACGTCACCAAGCCGACACGTCTCCTGGCCGACAAGTCTCCTGGCCGACACACGTCTCCTGGCCGACACGTCTCCTGGCCGACACGTCTCCTGGCTGACACGTCTCCTGGCCGACACGCGTCCTGGCCGACACGCCTCCTGGTCGACACGTCTCCTAGCTGACACGTCTCCTGGCTTACATGTCACCTGGCCGACACGTCTCCTGCTGACATATCTCCTGGCCGACACGTCTCCTGGCTGACATGTCTCCTGGTTGACACGTCTCCAGGCTGACACGTCTCCTGGCTGACACGTCTCATGGCCGACACATCTCCTGGCCGACACGTCTCCTGGCCGACACGTCTTCTGGCCAACATGTCTCCTGGCTGACACGTCTCCTGGGTGACACGTCACGAAGCCGACACGTCTCCTGGCCGACAAGTCTCCTGGCTGAAACGTCTCCTGGCCGACACGTCTCCTGGCCAACATGTCTCCCGGCCGATACGTCTCCTGGCTGACACGTGTCCTGGCCGACACGCCTCCTGGTCGACACGTCTCCTAGCTGACACGTCTCCTGGTCGATACGTCTCCTGGCCGACACGTCTCCTGGCTGACACGTCTCCTGGCCAATATGTCTCCTGGCTGACACTTCTCCTGGCTGACACGTCTCCTGACTGACACGTCTCCTGGCTGACACGTCTCCTGACTGACACGTCTCCTGACTGACACGTCTCCTGACTGACACGTCTCCTGGCTGACACGTCTCCTGGCCTACACGTCTCCTGGCTGACACGTCTCCTGGCCGACAAGTCTCCTGGCTGTCACGCCTCCTGTCTGACACGTCTTCTATCCAACACGTCTCCTGGCCGAAATGTCACCTGGCCGACACGTCTCCTGGCCGAAACGTCTCCTGGCCGAAACGTCTCCTGACCATCACGTCTCTTGGCCGACACGTCTCCTGACCGACACGTCTCCTAGCCGACACGTCTCCTGACCGACACGTCTCCTAGCCGACACGTCTCCTGGCCGAAATGTCTCCTGGCCGACACGTCTCCTGGCCGAAACGTCTCCTGACCATCACGTCTCTTGGCCGACACGTCTCCTGACCGACACGTCTCCTAGCCGACACGTCTCCTGGCCGACACATCTCCTGGCTGACATGTCTCCTTGCCGACACCTCTTCTGGCTGACACGTCTTCTGGCTGACATGTCTCTTGGCTCACACGTTTCCTGGCCGACACGTCTCCTGGCCGACACGTCTCATGGCCGACACGTCTCCTGGCCGACACGTCTCCTGGCCGACACGTCTTCTGGCCAACATGTCTCCTGGCTGACACGTCTCCTGGGTGACACGTCACCAAGCCGACACGTCTCCTGGCCGACAAGTCTCCTGGCTGAAACGTCTCCTGGCCGACACGTCTCCTGGCCAACATGTCTCCTGGCCGACACATCTCCTGGCTGACACGTGTCCTGGCCGACACGCCTCCTGGTCGACACGTCTCCTAGCTGACACGTCTCCTGGCTGACAAGTCTTCTGGCTGACACGTCTCCTGGTAAACATGTCTCCTGGCCGACACTTCTCCTGGCTGACACGTCTCCTGGCTGACACGTCTCCTGGCTGACACGTCTCCTGGCTGACACGTCTCCTGGCCAACACGTCTCCTGGTCGACCCATCTCCTGGCCGACAAGTCTCCTGGCCGACACGTCTTCTGGCCGACACGTCTCCTGGCCGACACGTCTCCTGGCTTACACGTCTCCTGGCTGACACGTCTCCTGGCTTACAAGTCTTCTGGCTGACACGTCTCCTGGTCGACACGTCTCCTTGCCGACACGTCTCCTGGATGACACGTCTCCTGGCCAACATGTCTCCTGGCCGACACTTCTCCTGGCTGACACGTCTCCTGGCTGACACGTGTCCTGGCCGACACGCCTCCTGGTCGACACGTCTCCTAGCTGACACGTCTCCTGGCTGACAAGTCTTCTGGCTGACACGTCTCCTGGTCGACACGTCTCCTGGCCGACACGTCTCCTGGCTGACACGTCTCCTGACTGACACGTCTCCTGGTTGACACGTCTCCTGGCTGACACGTCTCCTGGGCAACACGTCTCCTGGTCGACCCATCTCCTGGCCGACAAGTCTCCTGGCCGACACGTCTTCTGGCCGACACGTCTCCTGGCCGACACGTCTCCTGGCCAAGACGTCTCCTGGCCGACACGTCTCTTGGCTAACACGTCTCCAGGCCGACACGTCTCCTGGCCGACACCCCTCCTGCCGACACGTCTTCTGGCCGATACGTGTCCTGGCCAACACGTCTCCTGGCTGACACGTCTCATGGCCGTCAAGTCTCCTGGCAAAGACGTCTCCTGGCCGACACGTCTCCTGGCCGACACGTCTCCTGGCCGACACGTCTCCTGGCCGACACGTCTCCTGGCTGACACGTCTCCTGGTCAACACGTCTTCTGGCTGACATGTCTCCTGGATGACACGTCTCGTGGCCAACACGTCTCCTGGCCAACACGTCTCCTGGCTGACATGTCTCCTTGCTGACACATCTTCTGGCTGACATGTCCCCTGGCTGACACGTCTCTTGGCCGACACGTCTCCTGGCTTACATGTCTCCTGGCCGACACGTCTCCTGCTGACATATCTCCTGGCCGACACGTTCCTGGCTGACATGTCTCCTGGTTGACACGTCTCCAGGCTGACACGTCTCCTGGCTGACACATCTCCTGGCTGACACGTCTCCTGGTCGGCACGTCTCCTGGCCGACACGTCTCCTGGTTGACACGTCTCCTGGTTAATACGTCTCCTGGCCGACACGTCTCCTGGCCGACACGTCTCCTGGTCGGCACGTCTCCTGGCTGACACGTCTCCTGGCTGACACGTCTCCTGGCTGACACGTCTCCTGGCTGACACGTCTCCTGGCTGACACGTCTCCTGGCTGACACGTCTCCTGGTTGACACGTCTCCTGGCTGACACGTCTCCTGGCTGACACGTCTCCTGGCTGACACGTCTCCTGGCTGACACGTCTCCTGGCTGACACGTCTCCTGGCTGACACGTCTCCTGGTTGACACGTCTCCTGGTTGACACGTCTCCTGGCTGACACCTCTCCTGGCCGACATGTCTCCTTTTTGACACGTCTCCTGGCAGACACATCTGGCTGACACGTCTCCTGGTTGACACGTCTCCTGGCTGACACGTCTCCTGGTTGACACGTTTCCTGGCCGACACGTCTCCTGTCTGACACGTCTCCTGGCTGACACGTCTCCTGGCTGACACGTATCCTGGCTGACACGTCTCCTGGCTGACACGTCTCCTGGCTGACACGTCTCCTGGTTGACACGTCTCCTGGCTGACACGTCTCCTGGTTGACACGTCTCCTGGCTGACACGTCTCCTGGCTGACACGTCTCCTGGTTGACACGTCTCCTGGTTGACACGTCTCCTGGTTGACACGTCTCCTGGTCGGCACGTCTCCTGGCCGACACGTCTCCTGGCAGACACGTCTCCTGGACGACACGTCTCTTGGCCGACACGTCTCCTGGCCGACACGTCTCCTGGCTGACACGTCTCCTGGCTGACACGTCTCCTGGCCAACACGTCTCCTGGTCGACCCATCTCCTGGCCGACAAGTCTCCTGGCCGACACGTCTTCTGGCCGACACGTCTCCTGGCCGACACGTCTCCTGGCTTACACGTCTCGTAGCCGACACGTCTTCTGGCCAACATCTCTCCTGGCCGACACGTCTCCTGGCCGACACGTCTCCTTGCCGACACGTCTCCTTACAAGCACCTCTCCTGGCCGACACGTCTCCTGGCTGACACGTCTCCTGGCCGACACGTCTCCTGGCCGACACGTCTCCTGGCCGACACGTCTCCTGGCCGTCACATCTAATGGCCGACACGTCTCCTGGCTGACATGTCTCCTGGCTGACACGTCTCGTGGCCAACACGTCTCCTGGCCAACACGTCTCCTGGCTGACATGTCTCCTGGCTGACACATCTTCTGGCTGACATGTCCCCTGGCTGACACGTCTCTTGGCCGACACGTCTCCTGGCTTATATGTCTCCTGGCCGACACGTCTCCTGCTGACATGTCTCCTGGCTGACACGTCTCGTGGCCAACACGTCTCCTGGCCAACACGTCTCCTGGCTGACATGTCTCCTGGCTGACACATCTTCTGGCTGACTTGTCTCCTGGCTGACACGTCTCTTGGCCGACACGTCTCCTGGCTGACATGTCTCCTGGCTGATAAGTCTCCTGGGTGACACGTCACCTGGCCGACACGTCTTCTGGCCAACACGTCTCCTGGCCGAAACGTCTCCTGGCCGACACGTCTCCTGGCCGAAACGTCTCCTGACCATCACGTCTCCTGGCCGACACGTCTCCTGACCGACACGTCTCCTAGCCGACACGTCTCCTGGCCGACACATCTCCTGGCTGACATGTCTCCTGGCCGACACCTCTTCTGGCTTACACGTCTCCTGGCTGACATGTCTCTTGGCTCACACGTTTCCTGGCCGACACGTCTCCTGGCCGACACGTCTCATGGCCGACACGTCTCCTGGCCGACACGTCTCCTGGCCGACACGTCTTCTGGCCAACATGTCTCCTGGCTGACACGTCTCCTGGGTGACACGTCACCAAGCCGACACGTCTCCTGGCCGACAAGTCTCCTGGCTGAAACGTCTCCTGGCCGACACGTCTCCTGGCCAACATGTCTCCTGGCCGACACGTCTCCTGGCTGACACGTGTCCTGGCCGACACGCCTCCTGGTCGACACGTCTCCTAGCTGACACGTCTCCTGGTCGACACGTCTCCTGGCTTACATGTCTCCTGGCCGACACGTCTCCTGCTGACATATCTCCTGGCCGACACGTCTCCTGGCCGACACGCCTCCTGGCTTACACGTCTCCTGGCTGACACGTCTCCTGGCTGACACGTCTCCTGGCCGACACGTCTCCTGGCCGACACGTCTCCTGGCCGACACGTCTCCTGGAAAACATGTCTCCTGGCTGACACGTCTCCTGGGTGACACGTCTCGAAGCCGACACGTCTCATAGTCGACACGTCTCCTGGCTGACACGTCTCCTGGCCGACACGTCTTCTGGCCAACATGTCTCCTGGCTGACACATCTCCTGGCTGACACGTGTCCTGGCCGACACGCCTCCTGGTCGACACGTCTCCTAGCTGACACGTCTACTGGCTGACAAGTCTTCTGGCTGACACGTCTCCTGGTCGACACGTCTCCTGGCCGACACGTCTCCTGGATGACACGTCTCCTGGTAAACATGTCTCCTGGCCGACACTTCTCCTGGCTGACACGTCTCCTGACTGACACGTCTCCTGGCTGACACGTCTCCTGGCTGACACGTCTCCTGGCAGACACGTCTCCTGGTCGACACGTCTCCTTGCCGACACGTCTCATGGATGACACGTCTCCTGGCCGACACGTCTCCTGGCCGACACGTCTCCTGGCTTACACGTCTCCTAGCCGACACGTCTTCTGGCCAACACCTCTCCTGGCCGACACGTCTCCTGGCCGACACGTCTCCTTGCCGACACGTCTCCTGGCAAGCACCTCTCCTGGCCGACACGTCTCCTGGCTGACACGTCTCCTGGCCGACACGTCTCCTGGCCGACACGTCTCCTGGCCGACACGTCTCCTGGCTGACACGTCTCCTGGCTGACACGTATCCTGGCTGACACGTCTCCTGGCCAACACGTCTCCTGGTCAACACGTCTTCTGGCTGACATGTCTCCTGGATGACACGTCTCGTGGCCAACACGTCTCCTGGCCAACACGTCTCCTGGCTGACATGTCTCCTTGCTGACACATCTTCTGGCTGACATGTCCCCTGGCTGACACGTCTCTTGGCCGACACGTCTCCTGGCTTACATGTCACCTGGCCGAAACGTCTCCTGGCCGACACGTCTCTTGGCCGAAACGTCTCCTGACCATCACGTCTCCTGGCCGACACGTCTCCTGACCGACACGTCTCCTAGCCGACACGTCTCCTGGCCGACACATCTCCTGGCTGACATGTCTCCTGGCCGACACCTCTTCTGGCTGACACGTCTTCTGGCTGACATGTCTCTTGGCTCACAAGTTTCCTGGCCTACACGTCTCCTGGCCGACACGTCTCCTGACCGACACGTCTCCTTGCCAACACGTCTCCTGGTCGACCCATCTCCTGGCCGACAAGTCTCCTGGCTGACACGTCTCCTGGGTGACACGTCACCAAGCCGACACGTCTCCTGGCCGACAAGTCTCCTGGCTGAAACGTCTCCTGGCCGACACGTCTCCTGGCCAACATGTCTCCTGGCCGACACGTCTCCTGGCTGACACGTGTCCTGGCCGACACGCCTCCTGGTCGACACGTCTCCTAGCTGACACGTCTCCTGGTCGACACGTCTCCTGGCAGACACGTCTCCTGGCCGACACGTCTCCTGGCTGACATGTCTCCTGGCCGACACGTCTCCTGGCCGACACGTCTCCTGGCTGACACGTCTCCTGGCTGACACGTCTCCTGGCTGACACGTCCCCTGGCTGACACGTCTCCTGGCCGACACGTCTCCTGGGTGACACGTCTCCTGGCCGACACGTCTCCTGGCCGACACGTCTCCTGGCTGACACGTCTCCTGGCTGACACGTCTCCTGGCTGACACGTCTCCTGGCTGACACGTCTCCTGGCCGACACGTCTCCTGGCCGACACGTCTCCTGGCTGACACGTCTCCTGGCTGACACGTCTCCTGGCCGACACGTCTTCTGGCTGACACGTCTCCTGGCCGACACGTCTTCTGGCTGACACGTCTCCTGGTCGACACGTCTCCTGGTCGACACGTCTCCTGGCCGACACGTCTCCTGGCCGACACGTCTCCTGGCCGACACGTCTCCTGGCCGACACGTCTCCTGGCTGACACGTCTCCTGACTGACACGTCTCCTGGCTGACACGTCTCCTGGCTGACACGTCTCCTGGCCAACACGTCTCCTGGTCGACCCATCTCCTGGCCGACAAGTCTCCTGGCCGACACGTCTTCTGGCCGACACGTCTCCTGGCCGACACGTCTCCTGGCATACACGTCTCCTAGCCGACACGTCTTCTGGCCAACACCTCTCCTGGCCGACACGTCTCCTGGCCGACACGTCTCCTTGCCGACACGTCTCCTGGCAAGCACCTCTCCTGGCTGACACGTCTCCTGGCTGACACGTCTCCTGGCCGACACGACTCCTGGCCGACACGTCTAATGGCCGACACGTCTCCTGGCCGACACGTCTAATGGCCGACACGTCTCCTGGCCGACACGTCTCCTGGCTGACACGTCTCCTGGTCAACACGTCTTCTGGCTGACATGTCTCCTGGATGACACGTCTCGTGGCCAACACGTCTCCTGGCCAACACGTCTCCTGGCTGACATGTCTCCTTGCTGACACATCTTCTGGCTGACATGTCCCCTGGCTGACACGTCTCTTGGCCGACACGTCTCCTGGCTTACATGTCTCCTGGCCGACACGTCTCCTGGCTGACATGTCTCCTGGTTGACACGTCTCCAGGCCGACACGTCTCCTGGCTGACACATCTCCTGGCTGACACGTCTCCTGGTTGACACGTCTCCTGGCTGACACGTCTCCTGGCTGAGACGACTCCTGGCTGACACGTCTCCTGGCTGACACGTCTCCTGGCTGACACGTCTCCTGGCTGACACGTCTCCTGGCTGACACGTCTCCTGGCTGACACGTCTCCTGGCTGACACGTCTTCTGTTTGACACGTCTCCTGGAAGACACGTCTCCTGGTTGACACGTCTCCTGGCTGACACGTCTCCTGGCCGACACGTCTCCAGGCTGACACGTCTCCTGGTTGACACGTCTCCTGGCTGACACGTCTCCTTGCTGACACGTCTCCTTGTTGACACGTCTCCTGGCTGACACGTCTCCTGGTTGACACGTCTCCTGGTCGGCACGTCCCCTGGCCGACACGTCTCCTGGTGGGCATGTCTCCTTGCCGACACGTCTCCTGGCCGACACGTCTCCTGGCCGACACGTCTCCTGGTCGGCACGTCTCCTGGCCGACACGTCCCCTGGCTGACACGTCTCCTGGCTGACACGTCTCCTGGCTGACACGTCTCCTGGCTGACACGTCTCCTGGCTGACACGTCTCCTGGTTGACACGTCTCCTGGCTGACACGTCTCCTGGCTGACACGTCTCCTGGCTGACACGTCTCCTGGTTGACACGTCTCCTGGCTGACACGTCTCCTGGCTGACACGTCTCCTGGTTGACACGTCTCCTGGCTGACACGTCTCCTGGTTGACACGTCTCCTGGCCGACACGTCTCCTGGCTGACACGTCTCCTGGCTGACACGTCTCCTGGCTGACACGTCTCCTGGCTGACACGTCTCCTGGCTGACACGTCTCCTGGTTGACCCGTCTTCTGGCCGACACGTCTCCTGGTTGACACGTCTCCTGGCTGACACGTCTCCTGGCTGACACGTCTCCTGGCTGACACGTCTCCTGGCTGACACGTCTCCTGGCTGACACGTCTCCTGGTTGACACGTCTCATAGCTGACACGTCTCCTGGCTGACACGTCTCCTGGTTGACACGTCTCCTGGCTGACAGGTCTCCTGGTTGACACGTCTCCTGGTCGGCACGTCTCCTGGCCGACACGTCTCCTGTCTGACTCGTCTCCTGGCTGACACGTCTCCTGGCCGACACGTCTCCTGGCTGACACGTCTCCTGGCTGACACGTCTCCTGGCCAACACGTCTCCTGGTCGACCCATCTCCTGGCCGACAAGTCTCCTGGCCGACACGTCTTCTGGCCGACACGTCTCCTGGAAGACACGTCTCCTGGCTTACACGTCTCCTAGCCGACACGTCTTGTGGCCAACACCTCTCCTGGCCGACACGTCTCCTGGCCGACACGTCTCCTTGCCGACACGTCTCCTTACAAGCACCTCTCCTGGCCGACACGTCTCCTGGCTGACACGTCTCCTCACCGACACGTCTCCTGGCCGACACGTCTCCTGGCCGGCACGTCTCCTGGCCGTCATATCTAATGGCCGACACGTCTCCTGGCTGACACGTCTCCTGGTCGACACGTCTTCTGGCTAACATGTCTTCTGGCTGACACGTCTCGTGGCCAACACGTCTCCTGGCCAACACGTCTCCTGGCTTACATGTCTCCTGGCCGACACGTCTCCTGCTGACATATCTCCTGGCCGACACGTCTCCTGGCTGACATGTCTCCTGGCTGATAAGTCTCCTGGGTGACACGTCTCCTGCTGACACGTCTCCTGGCCGGCACGTCTCCTGGCCGTCATATCTAATGGCCGACACGTCTCCTGGCTGACACGTCTCCTGGTCGACACGTCTTCTGGCTGACATGTCTCCTGGCTGACACGTCTCGTGGCCAACACGTCTCCTGGCCAACACGTCTCCTGGCTGACATGTCTCCTGGCTGACACATCTTCTGGCTGACATGTCCCCTGGCTGACACGTCTCTTGGCCGACACGTCTCCTGGCTTATATGTCTCCTGGCCGACACGTCTCCTGCTGACATGTCTCCTGGCTGACACGTCTCGTGGCCAACACGTCTCCTGGCCAACACGTCTCCTGGCTGACATGTCTCCTGGCTGACACATCTTCTGGCTGACATGTCCCCTGGCTGACACGTCTCTTGGCCGACACGTCTCCTGGCTGACATGTCTCCTGGCTGATAAGTCTCCTGGGTGACACGTCACCTGGCCGACACGTCTTCTGGCCAACACGTCTCCTGGCCGAAACGTCTCCTGGCCGACACGTCTCTTGGCCGAAACGTCTCCTGACCATCACGTCTCCTGGCCGACACGTCTCCTGACCGACACGTCTCCTAGCCGACACGTCTCCTGGCCGACACATCTCCTGGCTGACATGTCTCCTGGCCGACACCTCTTCTGGCTTACACGTCTCCTGGCTGACATGTCTCTTGGCTCACACGTTTCCTGGCCGACACGTCTCCTGGCCGACACGTCTCATGGCCGACACGTCTCCTGGCCGACACGTCTCCTGGCCGACACGACTTCTGGCCAACATGTCTCCTGGCTGACACGTCTCCTGGGTGACACGTCACCAAGCCGACACGTCTCCTGGCCGACAAGTCTCCTGGCTGAAACGTCTCCTGGCCGACACGTCTCCTGGCCAACATGTCTCATGGCCGACACGTCTCCTGGCTGACACGTGTCCTGGCCGACACGCCTACTGGTCGACACGTCTCCTAGCTGACACGTCTCCTGGTCGACACGTCTCCTGGCTTACATGTCACAACCTGTCGGTATTGTATACCATTTTGATGTTTACATGTCTCCTGGCCGACACGTCTCCTGCTGACATATCTCCTGGCCGACTCGTCTCCTGGCCGACACGTCTCCTGGCTTACACGTCTCCTGGCTGACACGTCTCCTGGCTGACAAGTCTTCTGGCTGACACGTCTCCTGGTCGACACGTCTCCTGGATGACACGTCTCCTGGCCAACATGTCTCCTGGCCGACACTTCTCCTGGCTGACACGTCTCCTGACTGACACGTCTCCTGGCTGACACGTCTCCTGGCTGAAACGTCTCCTGGCCGACACGTCTCCTGGCCAACATGTCTCCTGGGCGACACGTCTCCTGGCTGACACGTGTCCTGGCCGACACGCCTCCTGGTCGACACGTCTCCTAGCTGACACGTCTCCTGGCTGACAAGTCTTCTGGCTGACACGTCTGCTGGTCGACACGTCTCCTGGCCGACACGTCTCCTGGATGACACGTCTCCTGGCCAACATGTCTCCTGGCCGACACTTCTCCTGGCTGACACGTCTCCTGACTGACACGTCTCCTGGCTGACACGTCTCCTGGCTGACACGTCTCCTGGCCAACACGTCTCCTGGTCGACCCATCTCCTGGCCGACAAGTCTCCTGGCCGACACGTCTTCTGGCCGACACGTCTCCTGGCCGACACGTCTCCTGGCATACACGTCTCCTAGCCGACACGTCTTCTGGCCAACACCTCTCCTGGCCGACACGTCTCCTGGCCGACACGTCTCCTTGCCGACACGTCTCCTGGCTATAACCTCTCCAGGCCGACACGTCTCCTGGCCGACACGTCTCCTGGCCGACACGTCTCCTGGCCGACACGTCTCCTGGCCGACACGTCTCCTGGCCGACACGTCTCCTGGCCGACACGTCTCCTGGCTGACACGTCTCCTGGTCAACACGTCTTCTGGCTGACATGTCTCCTGGATGACACGTCTCGTGGCCAAGACGTCTCCTGGCCAACACGTCTCCTGGCTGACATGTCTCCTTGCTGACACATCTTCTGGCTGACATGTCCCCTGGCTGACACGTCTCTTGGCCGACACGTCTCCTGGCTTACATGTCTCCTGGCCGACACGTCTCCTGGCTGACATGTCTCCTGGTTGACACGTCTCCAGGCTGACACGTCTCCTGGCTGACACATCTCCTGGCTGACACGTCTCCTGGTTGACACGTCTCCTGGCTGACACGTCTCCTGGCTGACACGACTCCTGGCTGACACGTCTCCTGGCTGACACGTCTCCTGGCTGACACGTCTCCTGGCTGACACGTCTCCTGGCTGACACGTCTCCTGGCTGACACGTCTCCTGGCTGACACGTCTCCTGGTTGACACGTCTCCTGGCCGACACGTCTCCTGGTTGACACGTCTCCTGGCTGACACGTCTCCTGGCTGACACTTCTCCAGGCTGACACGTCTCCTGGTTGACACGTCTCCTGGCTGACACGTCTCCTTGCTGACACGTCTCCTGGTTGACACGTCTCCTGGCTGACACGTCTCCTGGTTGACACGTCTCCTGGTCGGCACGTCCCCTGGCCGACACGTCTCCTGGTGGGCATGTCTCCTAGCCGACACGTCTCCTGGCCGACACGTCTCCTGGCCGACACGTCTCCTGGTCGGCACGTCTCCTGGCCGACACGTCCCCTGGCTGACACGTCTCCTGGCTGACACGTCTCCTGGCTGACACGTCTCCTGGCTGACACGGCTCCTGGCTGACACGTCTCCTGGTTGACACGTCTCCTGGCTGACACGTCTCCTGGCTGACACGTCTCCTGGCTGACACGTCTCCTGGTTGACACGCCTCCTGGCTGACACGTCTCCTGGCTGACACGTCTCCTGGTTGACACGTCTCCTGGCTGACACGTCTCCTGGTTGACACGTCTCCTGGTTGACACGTCTCGTGGTTGACACCTCTCCTGGCCGACATGTCACCTGGTTGACACGTCTCCTGGCTGACACATCTCCTGGCTGACACGTCTCCTGGTTGACACGTCTCCTGGTTGACACGTCTCCTGGCTGACACGTCTCCTGGCTGACACGTCTCCTGGTTGACACGTCTCCTGGCTGACACGTCTCCTGGTTGACACGTTTCCTGGCCGACACGTCTCCTGGCTGACACGTCTCCTGGTTGACCCGTCTTCTGGCCGACACGTCTCCTGGTTGACACGTCTCCTGGCTGACACGTCTCCTGGCTGACACGTCTCCTGGCTGACACGTCTCCTGGCTGACACGTCTCCTGGCTGACACGTCTCCTGGTTGACACGTCTCATAGCTGACACGTCTCCTGGCTGACACGTCTCCTGGTTGACACTTCTCCTGGCTGACAGGTCTGCTGGTTGACACGTCTCCTGGTCGGCACGTCTCCTGGCCGACACGTCTCCTGGCTGACTCGTCTCCTGGAAGACACGTCTCCTGGCCGACACGTCTCCTGGCCGACACGTCTCCTGGCTGACTCGTCTCCTGGCCGACACGTCTCCTGGCCGACACGTCTCCTGGCTGACACGTCTCCTGGCTGACACGTCTCCTGGCCAACACGTCTCCTGGTCGACCCATCTCCTGGCCGGCAAGTCTCCTGGCCGACACGTCTTCTGGCCGACACGTCTCCTGGCCGACACGTCTCCTGGCTTACATGTCTCGTAGCCGACACGTCTTCTGGCCAACACCTCTCCTGGCCGACACGTCTCCTGGCCGACACGTCTCCTTGCCGACACGTCTCCTTACAAGCACCTCTCCTGGCCGACACGTCTCCTGGCTGACTCGTCTCCTGGCCGACACGTCTCCTGGCCGACACGTCTCCTGGCCGACACGTCTCCTGGCCGACACGTCTCCTGGCCGACACGTCTAATGGCCGACACGTCTCCTGGCTGACACGTCTCCTGGTCGACACGTCTTCTGGCTGACATGTCTCCTGGCTGACACGTCTCGTGGCCAACACGTCTCCTGGCCAACACGTCTCCTGGCTGACATGTCTCCTGGCTGATACATCTTCTGGCTGACATGTCCCCTGGCTGACACGTCTCTTGGCCGACACGTCTCCTGGCTTATATGTCTCCTGGCCGACACGTCTCCTGCTGACATGTCTCCTGGCTGACACGTCTCGTGGCCAACACGTCTCCTGGCCAACACGTCTCCTGGCTGACATGTCTCCTGGCTGACACATCTTCTGGCTGACATGTCCCCTGGCTGACACGTCTCTTGGCCGACACGTCTCCTGGCTGACATGTCTCCTGGCTGATAAGTCTCCTGGGTGACACGTCACCTGGCCGACACGTCTTCTGGCCAACACGTCTCCTGGCCGAAACGTCTCCTGGCCGACACGTCTCCTGGCCGAAACGTCTCCTGACCATCACGTCTCCTGGCCGACACGTCTCCTGACCGACACGTCTCCTAGCCGACACGTCTCCTGGCCGACACATCTCCTGGCTGACATGTCTCTTGGCCGACACCTCTTCTGGCTTACACGTCTCCTGGCTGACACGTCTCCTGGCTGACACGTCTCCTGGCCAACACGTCTCCTGGTCGACCCATCTCCTGGCCGACAAGTCTCCTGGCCGACACGTCTTCTGGCCGACACGTCTCCTGGCCGACACGTCTCCTGGCATACACGTCTCCTAGCCGACACGTCTTCTGGCCAACACCTCTCCTGGCCGACACGTCTCCAGGCCGACACGTCTCCTTGCCGACACGTCTCCTGGCAAGCACCTCTCCTGGCCGACACGACTCCAGGCTGACACGTCTCCTGGCCGACACGACTCCTGGCCGACACGTCTCCTGGCCGACACGTCTCCTGGCCGACACGTCTAATGGCGGACACGTCTCCTGGCCGACACGTCTCCTGGCTGACACGTCTCCTGGTCAACACGTCTTCTGGCTGACATGTCTCCTGGATGACACGTCTCGTGGCCAAGACGTCTCCTGGCCAACACGTCTCCTGGCTGACATGTCTCCTTGCTGACACATCTTCTGGCTGACATGTCCCCTGGCTGACACGTCTCTTGGCCGACACGTCTCCTGGCTTACATGTCTCCTGGCCGACACGTCTCCTGGCTGACATGTCTCCTGGTTGACACGTCTCCAGGCTGACACGTCTCCTGGCTGACACATCTCCTGGCTGACACGTCTCCTGGTTGACACGTCTCCTGGCTGACACGTCTCCTGGCTGACACGACTCCTGGCTGACACGTCTCCTGGCTGACACGTCTCCTGGCTGACACGTCTCCTGGCTGACACGTCTCCTGGCTGACACGTCTCCTGGCTGACACGTCTCCTGGCTGACACGTCTCCTGGCCGACACGTCTCCTGGTTGACACGTCTCCTGGCTGACACGTCTCCTGGCCGACACGTCTCCAGGCTGACACGTCTCCTGGTTGGCACGTCTCCTGGCTGACACGTCTCCTTGCTGACACGTCTCCTGGTTGACACGTCTCCTGGCTGACACGTCTCCTGGTTGACACGTCTCCTGGTCGGCACGTCCCCTGGCCGACACGTCTCCTGGTGGGCATGTCTCCTAGCCGACACGTCTCCTGGCCGACACGTCTCCTGGCCGACACGTCTCCTGGTCGGCACGTCTCCTGGCCGACAAGTCCCCTGGCTGACACGTCTCCTGGCTGACACGTCTCCTGGCTGACACGTCTCCTGGCTGACACGTCTCCTGGCTGACACGTCTCTTGGTTGACACGTCTCCTGGCTGACACGTCTCCTGGCTGACACGTCTCCTGGCTGACACGTCTCCTGGTTGACACGCCTCCTGGCTGACACGTCTCCTGGCTGACACGTCTCCTGGTTGACACGTCTCCTGGCTGACACGTCTCCTGGTTGACACGTCTCCTGGTTGACACGTCTCGTCGTTGACACCTCTCCTGGCCGACATGTCTCCTGGTTGACACGTCTCCTGGCTGACACATCTCCTGGCTGACACGTCTCCTGGTTGACACGTCTCCTGGCTGACACGTCTCCTGGTTGACTCGTTTCCTGGCCGACACGTCTCCTGGCTGACACGTCTCCTGGCTGACACGTCTCCTGGCTGACACGTATCCTGGCTGACACGTCTCCTGGCTGACACGTCTCCTGGTTGACCCGTCTTCTGGCCGACACGTCTCCTGGTTGACACGTCTCCTGGCTGACACGTCTCCTGGCTGACACGTCTCCTGGCTGACACGTCTCCTGGCTGACACGTCTCCTGGCTGACACGTCTCCTGGTTGACACGTCTCATAGCTGACACGTCTCCTGGCTGACACGTCTCCTGGTTGACACTTCTCCTGGCTGACAGGTCTGCTGGTTGACACGTCTCCTGGTCGGCACGTCTCCTGGCC
This sequence comes from Cherax quadricarinatus, assembly GCF_038502225.1. Classification (NCBI taxonomy): domain Eukaryota; kingdom Metazoa; phylum Arthropoda; class Malacostraca; order Decapoda; family Parastacidae; genus Cherax; species Cherax quadricarinatus. The sequence goes on from NW_027195117.1 coordinate 174,950, forward strand.
GACACGTCTCCTGGCTGACTCGTCTCCTGGAAGACACGTCTCCTGGCCGACACGTCTCCTGGCCGACACGTCTCCTGGCTGACTCGTCTCCTGGCCGACACGTCTCCTGGCCGACACGTCTCCTGGCTGACACGTCTCCTGGCTGACACGTCTCCTGGCCAACACGTCTCCTGGTCGACCCATCTCCTGGCCGGCAAGTCTCCTGGCCGACACGTCTTCTGGCCGACACGTCTCCTGGCCGACACGTCTCCTGGCTTACATGTCTCGTAGCCGACACGTCTTCTGGCCAACACCTCTCCTGGCCGACACGTCTCCTGGCCGACACGTCTCCTTGCCGACACGTCTCCTTACAAGCACCTCTCCTGGCCGACACGTCTCCTGGCTGACTCGTCTCCTGGCCGACACGTCTCCTGGCCGACACGTCTCCTGGCCGACACGTCTCCTGGCCGACACGTCTAATGGCCGACACGTCTCCTTGCTGACACTTCTCCTGGTCGACACGTCTTCTGGCTGACATGTCTCCTGGCTGACACGTCTCGTGGCCAACACGTCTCCTGGCCAACACGTCTCCTGGCTGACATGTCTCCTGGCTGATACATCTTCTGGCTGACATGTCCCCTGGCTGACACGTCTCTTGGCCGACACGTCTCCTGGCTTATATGTCTCCTGGCCGACACGTCTCCTGCTGACATGTCTCCTGGCTGACACGTCTCGTGGCCAACACGTCTCCTGGCCAACACGTCTCCTGGCTGACATGTCTCCTGGCTGACACATCTTCTGGCTGACATGTCCCCTGGCTGACACGTCTCTTGGCCGACACGTCTCCTGGCTGACATGTCTCCTGGCTGATAAGTCTCCTGGGTGACACGTCACCTGGCCGACACGTCTTCTGGCCAACACGTCTCCTTGCCGAAACGTCTCCTGGCCGACACGTCTCCTGGCCGAAACGTCTCCTGACCATCACGTCTCCTGGCCGACACGTCTCCTGACCGACACGTCTCCTAGCCGACACGTCTCCTGGCCGACACATCTCCTGGCTGACATGTCTCTTGGCCGACACCTCTTCTGGCTTACACGTCTCCTGGCTGACATGTCTCTTGGCTCACACGTTTCCTGGCCGACACGTCTCCTGGCCGACACGTCTCATGGCCGACACGTCTCCTGGCCGACACGTCTCCTGGCCGACACGTTTTCTGGCCAACATGTCTCCTGGCTGACACGTCTCCTGGGTGACACGTCACCAAGCCGACACGTCTCCTGGCCGACAAGTCTCCTGGCTGAAACGTCTCCTGGCCGACACGTCTCCTGGCCAACATGTCTCCTGGCCGACACGTCTCCTGGCTGACACGTGTCCTGGCCGACACGCCTCCTGGTCGACACGTCTCCTAGCTGACACGTCTCCTGGTCGACACGTCTCCTGGCTTACATGTCTCCTGGCCGACACGTCTCCTGCTGACATATCTCCTGGCCGACACGTCTCCTGGCTGACATGTCTCCTGGTTGACACGTCTCCAGGCTGACACGTCTCCTGGCTGACACGTCTCATGGCCGACACGTCTCCTGGCCGACACGTCTCCTGGCCGACACGTCTTCTGGCCAACATGTCTCCTGGCTGACACGTCTCCTGGGTGACACGTCACCAAGCCGACACGTCTCCTGGCCGACAAGTCTCCTGGCTGAAACGTCTCCTGGCCGACACGTCTCCTGGCCAACATGTCTCCTGGCCGACACGTCTCCTGGCTGACACGTGTCCTGGCCGACACGCCTCCTGGTCGACACGTCTCCTAGCTGACACGTCTCCTGGTCGACACGTCTCCTGGCAGACACGTCTCCTGGCTGACACGTCTCCTGGCCAACATGTCTCCTGGCTGACACTTCTCCTGGCTGACACGTCTCCTGACTGACACGTCTCCTGGCTGACACGTCTCCTGACTGACACGTCTCCTGACTGAAACGTGTCCTGACTGACACGTCTCCTGGCTGACACGTCTCCTGGCCTACACGTCTCCTGGCTGACACGTCTCCTGGCCGACAAGTCTCCTGGCTGTCGCGCCTCCTGTCTGACACGTCTCCTGGCTGACACGTCTCCTGGCTGACACGTCTCTTGGCTGACACGTCTCCTGGCTGACACGTCTCCTGGCCGACAAGTCTCCTGGCTGTCGCGCCTCCTGTCTGACACGTCTCCTGGCTGACACGTCTCCTGGCTGACACGTCTCTTGGCTGACACGTCTCCTGACTGACACGTCTCCTGACTGACACGTCTCCTGACTGACACGTCTCCTGGCCGACACGTCTCCTGACTGACACGTCTCCTGGCCGACAAGTCTCCTGACTGACACGTCTCCTGGCCGACAAGTCTCCAGGCTGTCACGTCTCCTGTCTGACACGTCTCCTGGCTGTCACGTCTCCTGGCTGACACGTCTCCTTACTGACACGTCTCCTGGCCGACACGTCTCCTGACTGACACGTGTCCTGGCCGAGAAGTCTCCTGGCTGTCACGTCTCCTGTCTGACACGTCTCCTGGCTGTGACGTCTCCTGGCTGACACGTCTCCTGACTGACACGTCTCCTGGCTGACACGTCTCCTGGCCAACACGTCTCCTGACCGACACGTCTCCTTGTTAATGTCTCGGATAAACTTCCATTAATGAACATCATCTGATGTATAAAGTAGTTTAGCTGGAAAATCTGTGACCTTTAATATTGATTAACAAAGCAACATCAAAAACCGTACCAACCCTAAAGACTTAAGTTGCTAAAGAATCAAGTTCCCTATTTGCTTAGTGCAATAACTACTGTTAACTTAACTCTGTGAAGTCGTGCCCACTATGAAGCGTAACAAAAATATATAATAGAATATAAATAATTACGAAATGTTAATTAATCCTTATAAAACTAATACAAAATACAAATATTATGTAATAAGGTAAGGAAATTAAGTTTATAATGTTAAAGTAATAAAATCATTATTAAAAATAATTATTATACAAAATTAATACAATTATCAAGTATAATGATCACTGAATATATTTTATATTTAATATTTTATGAAATATATTTATACATTTCAGATTAATATGAATATACTGATGTCATCTACTTTCTGAATTTGATATTATTGCGCAAATTATTTACATAAAAATCAAATGAAAAGAAATGCGAAATTAAAACACCTGTTTCGTCATGTATGTTAACCTGCTGGTGTCTGCTAACAAACCTGCTGGTGTCTGCTAACAAACCTGCTGGTGTCTGCTAACAAACCTGCTGGTGTCTGCTAACAAACCTGCTGGTGTCTGCTAACAAACCTGCTGGTGTCTGCTGACAAACCTGCTGGTGTCTGCTAACAAACCTGCTGGTGTCTGCTAACAAACTTGCTGGTGTCTGCTAACAAACTTGCTGGTGTCTGCTAACAAACCTGCTGGTGTCTGCTAACAAACCTGCTGGTGTCTGCTAACAAACCTGCTGGTGTCTGCTAACAAACCTGCTGGTGTGTGCTAACAAACCTGCTGGTGTCTGCTGACAAACCTGCTGGTGTCTGCTAACAAACTTGCTGGTGTCTGCTAACAAACCTGCTGGTGTCTGCTAACAAACCTGCTGGTGTCTGCTAACAAACCTGCTGGTGTCTGCTAACAAACCTGCTGGTGTGTGCTAACAAACCTGCTGGTGTCTGCTGACAAACCTGCTGGTGTCTGCTAACAAACCTGCTGGTGTCTGCTAACAAACTTGCTGGTGTCTGCTAACAAACTTGCTGGTGTCTGCTAACAAACCTGCTGGTGTCTGCTAACAAACCTGCTGGTGTCTGCTAACAAACTTGCTGGTGTCTGCTAACAAACTTGCTGGTGTCTGCTGACAAACCTGCTGGTGTCTGCTAACAAACTTGCTGGTGTCTGCTGACAAACTTGCTGGTGTCTGCTAACAAACTTGCTGGTGTCTGCTGACAAACTTGCTGGTGTCTGCTAACAAACTTGCTGGTGTCTGCTAACAAACTTGCTGGTGTCTGCTGACAAACTTGCTGGTGTCTGCTAACAAACTTGCTGGTGTCTGCTGACAAACTTGCTGGTGTCTGCTGACAAACTTGCTGGTGTCTGCTAACAAACTTGCTGGTGTCTGCTAACAAACTTGCTGGTGTCTGCTGACAAACTTGCTGGTGTCTGCTAACAAACTTGTTGGTGTCTGCTGACAAACTTGCTGGTGTCTGCTGACAAACTTGCTGGTGTCTGCTAACAAACTTGCTGGTGTCTGCTGACAAACTTGCCGGTGCCTGCTAACAAACTTGCTGGTGTCTGCTAACAAACTTGCTGGTGTCTGCTGACAAACTTGCTGGTGTCTGCTGACAAACTTGCTGGTGTCTGCTAACAAACTTGCTGGTGTCTGCTGACAAACTTGCTGGTGTCTGCTAACAAACTTGCTGGTGTCTGCTGACAAACTTGCTGGTGTCTGCTAACAAACATGATGTACAACTCACTAGTACAAGTACCCGGAAGTACAACTCACTAGCACATGTATCATGATGTACAACTCACTAGCACAACTACCATGATGTACAACTCACTAGCACATGTATCATGATGTACAACTCACTAGCACAACTACCATGATGTACAACTCACTAGCACAAGTACCATGATGTACAACTCACTAGCACAACTACAATGATGTACAACTAACTAGCACAAGTACCATGATGTACAAATCACTAGCACAAGTACCATGATGTACAACTCACTAGCACAAGTACCATGATGAACAACTCACTAGCACAAGTACCATGATGTACAACTCACTAGCACAAGTACCATGATGTACAACTCACTAGCACAAATACCATAACGTACAACTCAATAGCACAAGTACCATGATGTACAACTCACTATCACAACTACCATGATGTACAACTCATTAGCACAAGTACCATGATGAACAACTCACTAGCACAACTACCATGATGTACAACTCACTAGTACAAGTACCATGAAGAAACACTCACTAGCACAAGTACCATGATGTACAACTCACTAGCACAAGAAACATGTTGTACAACTCACTAGCACAAGTACCATAACGTACAACTCAATAGCACAAGTACCATGATGCACAACTCACTAGCACAACTACCATGATGAACAAATCACTAGCAGAACTACCATGATGTACAACTCACTAGCACATCTACCATGATGTACAACTCACTAGCACAACTACCATGATGTACAACTCACTAGCACAAGTACCATGATGTACAACTCAATAGCACAACTACCAAGGTGCACATCTTAGGAAATATGTCAACCTGGGCAGACTCAAGCACTTTGTGAGAAGGTACAAGGCATCGTGGGTGTCCAGATTGCCTATTCGTTGTTCCATTCTCCTTAACTCTTCCAATTTCTCCCTGAGAATTGTGTCAATGGCATTGCTTCCCAGAGGTGCTCCTAGCAAGACACTATTTGTTGGGGCAATGACTGCTGCTCCTGGTAGTTTTGATCTCACTGCATTTATCACTTGTTGACTGACTGAGATGATTTCACATTTGGATGGATTCAGGATGAGACCCATTTCCTGTCCCCGTGTCATATATATATATATATATATATATATATATATATATATATATATATATATATATATATATATATATATATATATATATATATATATATATATGTCGTGCCGAATAGGCAGCACTTGCGATCTTGGCTTAAATAGCAACGCTCATCTTGCCATATAGGACAAGTGAAAATTTGTGTATGCAATAAGTTCGCCAAAATCATTCAGAACCTAACGAAAAAAATATATTTCACTGTGTTTGTTTAGTATTAAATTATTGTAAACAAATGTAAAGTATATTTAGTTGGGTTAGGCTAAAATAAATTGTTCTTGTTATAATAAGGTTAGGTAAGTTTTCTAAGTTTCTTTTGGTGCAAAATTATAAATTTTTACACTAACATTAATGAAAAAAATATATCTTTAAACGTATAAGAGAAAAATATAGAAAGGACTTAATTTTAAATGAGTTCTTGCTAATTGACCAGTTTTACATATTCGGCACGACATATATATATATATATATATATATATATATATATATATATATATATATATATATACAGGTAGTAGGTTGGTAGACAGCAACCACCCAGGGAAGTACTACCGTCCTGCCAGATGACTGTGAAACAAAAACCTGTAACTGTTTTGCATGATGGTAGGATTGCTGGTTTCTTTTTCTGTCTCATAAACACGCTAAGATAACAGGGATATCTTGCTACTCCTACTTACACTTTGGTCACACTTCACAGACACGCACATGCATATATATATATACATACATCTAGGTTTTTCTCCTTTTTCTAAATAGCTCTTGTTCTTTTTTATTTCTTCTATTGTCCATGGGGAAGTGGAAAAGAATCTTTCCTCCGTAAGCCATGCGTGTCGTATGAGGCGACTAAAATGCCGGGAGCAATGGGCTAGTAACCCCTTCTCCTGTATACAATTACTAAAAAAGAGAAGAAGAAAAACTTTATAAAACTGGGTTGCTTAAATGTGCGTGGATGTAGTGCGGATGACAAGAAACAGATGATTGCTGATGTTATGAATGAAAAGAAGTTGGATGTCCTGGCCCTAAGCGAAACAAAGCTGAAGGGGGTAGGAGAGTTTCAGTGGGGGGAAATAAATGGGATTAAATCTGGAGTATCTGAGAGAGTTAGAGCAAAGGAAGGGGTAGCAGTAATGTTAAATGATCAGTTATGGAAGGAGAAAAGAGAATATGAATGTGTAAATTCAAGAATTATGTGGATTAAAGTAAAGGTTGGATGCGAGAAGTGGGTCATAATAAGCGTGTATGCACCTGGAGAAGAGAGGAATGCAGAGGAGAGAGAGAGATTTTGGGAGATGTTAAGTGAATGTATAGGAGCCTTTGAACCAAGTGAGAGAGTAATTGTGGTAGGGGACTTGAATGCTAAAGTAGGAGAAACTTTTAGAGAGGGTGTGGTAGGTAAGTTTGGGGTGCCAGGTGTAAATGATAATGGGAGCCCTTTGATTGAACTTTGTATAGAAAGGGGTTTAGTTATAGGTAATACATATTTTAAGAAAAAGAGGATAAATAAGTATACACGATATGATGTAGGGCGAAATGACAGTAGTTTGTTGGATTATGTATTGGTAGATAAAAGACTGTTGAGTAGACTTCAGGATGTACATGTTTATAGAGGGGCCACAGATATATCAGATCACTTTCTAGTTGTAGCTACACTGAGAGTAAAAGGTAGATGGGATACAAGGAGAATAGAAGCATCAGGGAAGAGAGAGGTGAAGGTTTATAAACTAAAAGAGGAGGCAGTTAGGGTAAGATATAAACAGCTATTGGAGGATAGATGGGCTAATGAGAGCATAGGCAATGGGGTCGAAGAGGTATGGGGTAGGTTTAAAAATGTAGTGTTAGAGTGTTCAGCAGAAGTTTGTGGTTACAGGAAAGTGGGTGCAGGAGGGAAGAGGAGCGATTGGTGGAATGATGATGTAAAGAGAGTAGTAAGGGAGAAAAAGTTAGCATATGAGAAGTTTTTACAAAGTAGAAGTGATGCAAGGAGGGAAGAGTATATGGAGAAAAAGAGAGAAGTTAAGAGAGTGGTGAAGCAATGTAAAAAGAGAGCAAATGAGAGAGTGGGTGAGATGTTATCAACAAATTTTGTTGAAAATAAGAAAAAGTTTTGGAGTGAGATTAACAAGTTAAGAAAGCCTAGAGAACAAATGGATTTGTCAGTTAAAAATAGGAGAGGAGAGTTATTAAATGGAGAGTTAGAGGTATTGGGAAGATGGAAGGAATATTTTGAGGAATTGTTAAATGTTGATGAAGATAGGGAAGCTGTGATTTCGTGTATAGGGCAAGGAGGAATAACATCTTGTAGGAGTGAGGAAGAGCCAGTTGTGAGTGTGGGGGAAGTTCGTGAGGCAGTAGGTAAAATGAAAGGGGGTAAGGCAGCCGGGATTGATGGGATAAAGATAGAAATGTTAAAAGCAGGTGGGGATATAGTTTTGGAGTGGTTGGTGCAATTATTTAATAAATGTATGGAAGAAGGTAAGGTACCTAGGGATTGGCAGAGAGCATGCATAGTTCCTTTGTATAAAGGCAAAGGGGATAAAAGAGAGTGCAAAAATTATAGGGGGATAAGTCTGTTGAGTGTACCTGGTAAAGTGTATGGTAGAGTTATAATTGAAAGAATTAAGAGTAAGACGGAGAATAGGATAGCAGATGAACAAGGAGGCTTTAGGAAAGGTAGGGGGTGTGTGGACCAGGTGTTTACAGTGAAACATATAAGTGAACAGTATTTAGATAAGGCTAAAGAGGTCTTTGTGGCATTTATGGATTTGGAAAAGGCGTATGATAGGGTGGATAGGGGGGCAATGTGGCAGATGTTGCAAGTGTATGGTGTAGGAGGTAGGTTACTGAAAGCAGTGAAGAGTTTTTACGAGGATAGTGAGGCTCAAGTTAGAGTATGTAGGAAAGAGGGAAATTTTTTCCCAGTAAAAGTAGGCCTTAGACAAGGATGTGTGATGTCACCGTGGTTGTTTAATATATTTATAGATGGGGTTGTAAGAGAAGTAAATGCGAGGGTCTTGGCAAGAGGCGTGGAGTTAAAAGATAAAGAATCACACACAAAGTGGGAGTTGTCACAGCTGCTCTTTGCTGATGACACTGTGCTCTTGGGAGATTCTGAAGAGAAGTTGCAGAGATTGGTGGATGAATTTGGTAGGGTGTGCAAAAGAAGAAAATTAAAGGTGAATACAGGAAAGAGTAAGGTTATGAGGATAACAAAAAGATTAGGTGATGAAAGATTGAATATCAGATTGGAGGGAGAGAGTATGGAGGAGGTGAACGTATTCAGATATTTGGGAGTGGACGTGTCAGCAGATGGGTCTATGAAAGATGAGGTGAATCATAGAATTGATGAGGGAAAAAGAGTGAGTGGTGCACTTAGGAGTCTGTGGAGACAAAGAACTTTGTCCTTGGAGGCAAAGAGGGGAATGTATGAGAGTATAGTTTTACCAACGCTCTTATATGGGTGTGAAGCGTGGGTGATGAATGTTGCAGCGAGGAGAAGGCTGGAGGCAGTGGAGATGTCATGTCTGAGGGCAATGTGTGGTGTGAATATAATGCAGAGAATTCGTAGTTTGGAAGTTAGGAGGAGGTGCGGGATTACCAAAACTGTTGTCCAGAGGGCTGAGGAAGGGTTGTTGAGGTGGTTCGGACATGTAGAGAGAATGGAGCGAAACAGAATGACTTCAAGAGTGTATCAGTCTGTAGTGGAAGGAAGGCGGGGTAGGGGTCGGCCTAGGAAGGGTTGGAGGGAGGGGGTAAAGGAGGTTTTGTGTGCGAGGGGCTTGGACTTCCAGCAGGCATGCGTGAGCGTGTTTGATAGGAGTGAATGGAGACAAATGGTTTTTAATACTTGACGTGCTGTTGGAGTGTGAGCAAAGTAACATTTATGAAGGGATTCAGGGAAACCGGCAGGCCGGACTTGAGTCCTGGAGATGGGAAGTACAGTGCCTGCACTCTGAAGGAGGGGTGTTAATGTTGCAGTTTAAAAACTGTAGTGTAAAGCACCCTTCTGGCAAGACAGTGATGGAGTGAATGATGGTGAAAGTTTTTCTTTTTCGGGCCACCCTGCCTTGGTGGGAATCGGCCGGTGTGATAATAAAAAAAAAAAAAATATATATATATATATATATATATATATATATATATATATATATATATATATATATATATATATATATATTATTGTGTGTCTACTCACCTAATTCACCTGTGTTTGCAGGGGTCGAATCATAGCTCCTGACCCAGCCTGTTCACTGGTCGCTACTAGGTCCACTCTCTCCCTGCTCCATGAGCTTTGTCATACTTCTTCTTAAAGCTGTGTTTGGATCCTGCCTCCATTACATCACTCTCCAGAGTGATGTAGTGGAATGACTGAAGAAATACCTCCTAACACCCATGTGATTCATCTGAGTTTTCAACTTCCGGTTGTGACCCCTTGTTGCTGTGTCCCATCTCTGGAACATCCTGTCTCTGTCCACCTTGTCAAATACTCTCAGTATTTTATATGTCGTTACCATGTCCCTTTTTCTCTCTATCCTGTCCTCCAATGTCATCAGGTCGATTTCCTTTAATCTCTCCTAGCTCCGGGACTAGTCTCGTTGCAAATCTTTGCACTTTGTCTAATTTTTTGAAGGTGCTTGACTAGGTGTGGGTTCCAAACAGGTGCTGCATACTCCAGTGTTGAACTGACGTATACTGTGTACGGAGTCCTGAACGATTCCTTACCTAGGTGTCGGAAGGCTATAATTAGGTTTGCTAGGCGCCCATATACTGCAGCAGTTATTTGCTTGATGTGCGCCACAGGAGATGTGCCTGGCATTATGCTCACTCCATGATCCTTTTCATTAAGGGAAGTTTGCAGTCTTTGGTCCCCTAGACCAACACCCAGGTACCAACCCCGATTTTCATAAGTCGCTGTGTCTGACTTTTTTGGGTTATCCTAGGTTCTCTACACATATGCTGCTATGTATGATAATTCTGTGTAACTGTATTTGTGTATACCTGAATAAACTTACTTACTTACTTACTATTCATGACTTTGCACTTGGTGTAGTTAAACGGTAGGAGCCAGTTGCTGGACCAGGTTTGCTGCCTGTGCAGATCCTTTTGTAGTTCTGCCTGATCCTCGTCCGATTGAATTCTCCTCATTAGCTTCACATCGTTTGTAAACAGGTGCACTTCAGAGTCTATCCCTTCCGTCACATCATTCACATATACCAGAAACAGCACTGGTCCTAAGACCGACTCCCGTGGAACCCCGCTCGTCACAGGCGCACAGTCTGACGTCTCTTCGCGTACCAATCTTCCGGTCAGGTATTCTTTGATCCATTGCAGTGCCTTTCCTGTTATACCTGCCATGTCTCTTTTTAGTGAAAAAATGGGTATCCTATGAATATTTTAATGAAAATATAGGGTATCCTATGAATATTTTAATGAGAAGGTATTGTAACCTATGAATATTTTCATGAAAATTTAAAGGTGATAGTGATGGTGCTAATACTGCTGATTGAGGGGGATGGTGTTGGTATAGTGTGGTGGTAGTGCCGGTGGTAGTAGTGCCGGTGGTAGTAGTGCCGGTGGTAGTAGTGCCGGTGGTAGTAGTGCCGGTGGTAGTAGTGCCGGTGGTAGTAGTGCCGGTGGTAGTAGTGCCGGTGGTAGTAGTGCCGGTGGTAGTAGTGCCGGTGGTAGTAGTGCCGGTGGTAGTAGCAGTGATGGTGGTACCAGTAATGGTAGCGAAGGTGGTAGTGGTGTTAGTAGTGATGGTGGTAGTGATGGTGGTGGTGCTGCTGGTAGTGCTATTGCATATGTGTCTTATCTAACATGATGGTGTTAGTTTTGGTAGTGGTTGTGGTGGTGTTGTGGTGGTGTTGTGGTGGTGTTGTGGTGGTGTTGTGGTGGTGTTGTGGTGGTGTTGTGGTGGTGTTGTGGTGTACAGTAACATAGAACTGTACAATAACATAGTATTGTACAACAACATGAAACTGTACAATAACATAGAACTGTACATTAACATTGAGCTGACACACACATGGGTGTCAGTTGCTTTAATAATGACGATTCACATTGAACAGCTGACACTACATTTATGTTTTCAGCTGACAGATATATTGATACCAACAACACAGATCAAAAGAAACAAGTTTAAATACGTTCGACATCTTTATTGTATTCATTTCTGTCATGTGACTTTGGACACTTATATAAAGTAACTAAGGTGGTGTGACCTTGGCTACTTATATAAAGTAACTAAGGTGGTGTGACCTTGGCTACTTATATAAAGTAACTAAGGTTAGTTTACTTGTCTACAGTGAGCTGCGTCTGCCACCGTTCAGACCATAACTTTAATTGGTCTAGCGTACAGAGTATGGAATCAAAATGTCCTGACACAAGTGTCTGGTGACACTAGTTGCTATATCCTCACTGGTCTATGAAACAATCAGTCTGAACAAAATTCACTTTTCCCAAACTTTTCAAGAAATATAGTTGTGCAATACAGAGATGTGTGTTGGCTTGTGTGCACTCTGCGTTGCCAAGTGTTGGCTTGTGTACACTCTGGGTTGCCAGGTGTTGGCTTGAGTGCACTCTGGGTTGCCAAGTGTTGGCTTGTGTGCACTCTGGGTTGCCAAGTGTTGACTTGTGTACACTCTGGGTTGCCAGGTGTTGGCTTGTGTACACTCTGGGTTGCCAAGTGTTGGCTTGTGTACACTCTGGGTTGCCAAGTGTTGGCTTGTGTACACTCTGGGTTGCCAAGTGTTGGCTTGTGTGCACTCTGGGTTGCCAAGTGTTGACTTGTGTACACTCTGGGTTGCCAGGTGTTGGCTTGTGTACACTCTGGGTTGCCAAGTGTTGGCTTGTGTACACTCTGGGTTGCCAAGTGTTGGCTTGTGTGCACTCTGGGTTGCCAAGTGTTGGCTTGTGTACACTCTGGGTTGCCAAGTGTTGGCTTGTGTACACTCTGGGTTGCCAAGTGTTGGCTTGTGTGCACTCTGGGTTGCCAAGTGTTGGCTTGTGTACACTCTGGGTTGCCAAGTGTTGGCTTGTGTACACTCTGGGTTGCCAGGTGTTGGCTTGTGTACACTCTGGGTTGCCAAGTGTTGGCTTGTGTACACTCTGGGTTGCCAAGTGTTGGCTTGTGTGCACTCTGGGTTGCCAAGTGTTGGCTTGTGTACACTCTGGGTTGCCAAGTGTTGGCTTGTGTACACTCTGGGTTGCCAGGTGTTGGCTTGTGTACACTCTGGGTTGCCAAGTGTTGGCTTGTGTACACTCTGGGTTGCCAAGTGTTGGCTTGTGTGCACTCTGGGTTGCCAAGTGTTGGCTTGTGTACACTCTGGGTTGCCAAGTGTTGGCTTGTGTACACTCTGGGTTGCCAAGTGTTGGCTTGTGTACACTCTGGGTTGTCAAGTGTTGGCTTGTGTACACTCTGGGTTGCCAGGTGTTGGCTTGTGTACACTCTGGGTTGCCAAGTGTTGGCTTGTGTGCACTCTGGGTTGCCAAGTGTTGGCTTGTGTACACTCTGGGTTGCCAAGTGTTGGCTTGTGTACACTCTGGGTTGCCAAGTTTTGGCTTGTGTACACTCTGGGTTGCCAAGTGTTGGCTTGTGTACACTCTGGGTTGCCAAGTGTTGGCTTGTGTACACTCTGGGTTGCCAAGTGTTGGCTTGTGTACACTCTGGGTTGCCAAGTGTTGGCTTGTGTACACTCTGGGTTGCCAAGTGTTGGCTTGTGTGCACTCTGGGTTGCCAAGTGTTGGCTTGTGTACACTCTGGGTTGCCAAGTGTTGGCTTGTGTACACTCTGGGTTGCCAAGTGTTGGCTTGTGTACACTCTGGGTTGCCAAGTGTTGGCTTGTGTACACTCTGGGTTGCCAGGTGTTGGCTTGTGTACACTCTGGGTTGCCAAGTGTTGGCTTGTGTGCACTCTGGGTTGCCAAGTGTTGGCTTGTGTACACTCTGGGTTGCCAAGTGTTGGCTTGTGTACACTCTGGGTTGCCAAGTGTTGGCTTGTGTACACTCTGGGTTGCCAGGTGTTGGCTTGTGTGCACTCTGGGTTGCCAAGTGTTGGCTTGTGTACACTCTGGGTTGCCAAGTTTTGGCTTGTGTACACTCTGGGTTGCCAAGTGTTGGCTTGTGTACACTCTGGGTTGCCAAGTGTTGGCTTGTGTACACTCTGGGTTGCCAAGTGTTGGCTTGTGTACACTCTGGGTTGCCAAGTGTTGACTTGTGTACACTCTGGGTTGCCAAGTGTTGACTTGTGTACACTCTGGGTTGCCAAGTGTTGACTTGTGTACACTCTGGGTTGCCAAGTGTTGGCTTGTGTACACTCTGGGTTGCCAAGTGTTGGCTTGTGTGCACTCTGGGTTGCCAAGTGTTGACTTGTGTACACTCTGGGTTGCCAAGTGTTGGCTTGTGTACACTCTGGGTTGCCAAGTGTTGGCTTGTGTGCACTCTGGGTTGCCAAGCCGTGTAAATGAAACTAATACAAATAATTGCCTGGTATCATTTACTTACTAGGTTCACTGGTCTCAAAAATATCACTTAGATTCAGGGTTTTTTATACTTGAAAGTTTATAGCAAAACAGTGACAATGATAACTAATTTCCATAATTTTAAACAGCCTCTGAAAAAATAATGAAAATGGTATATAGGGCGATTATTAAACTGAGTCAACATATATCTTCACAATGAATAATTAACAGAGCTAAAAAATAAATTTGTGTCCATAATTCATATAAAACAATATAATTTTTGAACAAAAACCACTAAGCAAATAACCTGTTAACTGAAAGTGTTTTTAGACAAAAATGCAAATATGTCTAAAAACAACATTAGTGAACAGTGTTTTTGGACACAATTGAATGTTGTCATTCATCCAGACTGGCATACATAACCACTATTTATCCGTGTCTTCAGTGCTATTGTTACTTGATCCGTGTCTTCACTATTGTTATCCGTGTCTTCAGTGCTATTGTTATCCGTGTCTTCAGTGCTATTGTTATCCGTGTCTTCAGTGCTATTGTTATCCGTGTCTTCAGTGCTATTGTTATCCGTGTCTTCAGTGCTATTGTTATCCGTGTCTTCAGTGCTATTGTTATCCGTGTCTTCAGTGCTATTGTTATCCGTGTCTTCAGTGCTATTGTTATCCGTGTCTTCAGTGCTATTGTTATCCGTGTCTTCAGTGCTATTGTTATCCGTGTCTTCAGTGCTATTGTCATGGAAGTTGAGGGTAGTGCACACCTCCATACCCGGTCACAGGTAAATCGATACTGGTGAAAATGAGATGTGTATTTGGTCATTTACAGGTAAGGGAAGGTTAAGGGCTAGAGTTCAGGTCTTGTTTGATTATCCGGTTCAACCGGACCTGACCAAATTTCTCTGGGGTATCTTGACTGGCCTCAACATCAATATGGATCCAGTGTACTCAGTGTACTTGGGTATTCTGCTGATTTGTCTCGTTGCCGATTCTCAGAAAGTTGTTATCGCGAATCTTCATAAGAGGCTACGTTGATATCTCGTCTTCAGGGCGGATGTCCCTGGTCCAGGCGGAGGGACTATGAGATAACAGTGACATATAACATGCTTCCAGCACCTCTCTTCATGCGCTGAGAAGTAACCGTCCCGGACTCGGTGAACTTGTTATTGTGGACTGCGGAGACATCTGGCTTAGCACGGGTCGTGGGATGGGAAGTTGACCTGACCTGGCGATCTACTGATCGACCCAACCTAAAATAAAAACATGATGTAGGTGTATTATATTATTTTCTTAACACATCAGCACCAACTTGCTTCAGCTAGTGAGACGTGATATAGGAAGAAAACCAAGACTTGATTAGTCGGTTAAAACTGGCGAAGTTAATCCCAAACGTTTGGACATGCGGAACGTAGAGAGGAGGCTTAACGTAGCTCAATCAGCAATACAGTTCTCACATGGAAAAGAGATTAATGAGAGGTTACCATTTTCCAGCGTCTTCATCTTCAGCGCAGGTAACATCCTAAAATTCTAGGTCTACAGCAAGCTAATACATAAATATGATCTCACACACTTTGACCCCAGTCCATATAGAAAGACAGCATCAGGCATCATCATCGACTTGTTTCCTGAGAGCGAAACGAATTTGTAGCCCCAAGTTTCTTGACGAAGAGTGCGCTTACAAACACAAAACCTTCACCGAGCTACATTTTTCCTCCCTTTTCAATAAAAACTGTAAGATCATCAATTAGTCAAGCACTAACGCCATTCTAAGACAGTTATAATCCTCCTCAAGAGTAGATTCTCTTCTCAGTAGATTCTCCAAAGTACTCGCAAATACCAACACTAGAGTCACCACTGAAAACAGTACATCTTTCAGAGACCTCACCAGGATCAAAGTGGTGAATCCTAAACCAGTCAACGCAGGTATTTACATAATGCTTTGTGGATGCACGAAGCTTAGGAACATGTTTGAAGCAAATCAATGCATGTAGAAGCGACAACGTAAACAACCCATGTGTACAACACCGATATGCCGGTAACCAATTGATGAGACTCAATGACGCCAAATTTCTGATGAAAGAACCAAATACTCGCATACGAAATGCCTTGAATCATTAATCTCTATTTCAGACACAATCATCTTTCTTCTGATTGTAGATGCCAGGTAATTCTGGCTCAGTCTTGGCTTTTACTGCTATGTCATTTTAAATACAAGTATCATGCTCTTAAACCAGTTAAAAACAGTAACACCAACACTTATGTCTTGCACTCACACGTACAGTTAAACATAGTAACACCAACACTTATGTCTTGCACTCACACGTACAGTTAAACATAGTAACACCAACACTTATGTCTTGCACTCACACGTACAGTTAAACATAGTAACACCAACACTTATGTCTTGCACTCACACGTACAGTTAAACATAGTAACACCAACACTTATGTCTTGCAAGGAGCGAATGGAGACAAATGGTTTTTAGGACTTGACGTGCTGTTGGAGTGTGAGCAAGGTAGTATTTATGAAGGGATTCAGGGACACTTACAAGTCGAACTTGAGTCCTGGAGATGGGAAGTACAGTGCCTGCACTCTGAAGCAGGGATGTTAATTTTGGAGTTTAATAATTAGCGTGAGTGCTCCTCTGGAAAGACAGTGATGGAGTGAATGATGATGAAAGATTTTTTTTTTTATCGGGCCACCCTACCTTGGTGGGAAAGGGCCGATGTGTAAAAATATTAAAAAATTATTATTATTATTATTATTATTATTATTATTATTATTATTATTATTATTATTACACTGGAAAGAGACATTTTCAGATACTGTGTACACTAGTTTTGCTATGTAAATTTTCAGCTAACTCATGTACTATTAACTGTTAGTGTTGCAATCTAGGTTATGTTTCTTGTAGATTATTGATGTCATATTCCTGTTTGTGTTTCTTTCGACGTTGTGTTGTTGTACAATACTTGTACTACAGTATTTATTCCTCTTAAGTGTGATGTACTTTAAATGTTACTCATAACATTACTACAGTCTGGTGCTGTCAGTTTCTGCTGTCACCATTAATTTTGTTTTTAATATTGCCGAATATCCTCAGTGCACTAGTTAATTATCCAAGTTGAAGGGAAACGCCGTCTTAAATTTTTCTTCCATGTGAAGGTTATTTGTGTATAATCCTCATAATTCATTCACCATGTTAATTATTTTTCTGTCTAGAACTTTAGGTTTTGTTTTGAAAGTCTCAGCAACACCTCTCGGTAGATTCTTCTTTTGAGAATTAAATACCCATGAAGTATGTGGTTCCCTGTTTTATATGACACGTTGAGGGTAAAAAAGCTTCTTATATGTTCCTGTTAAGTCTATCACACAGGATGGGTCTGATATAGGATTTAGTGAAATATGTTGCCCTGAGATGTAACACTTCCTTCGGACGATTACAATATCGTCTAGTAGGTCACTGTGGGTTCTTTATCTACGGGAGTTTGAAATATTTCGTTCCAGCTGGAATAAAGAAACTTTTATTTATGAATAACCATCTCTCATGATTGTACAGAGAAGGTGGGTATAATGTTTGTTTCATGACAGTGTTGTTAGTCTTATGATGACCCACAGCTAGAGCTCTTGGTCATCTGACAGAGAACTTCCGCTGGCTTACCACTACATTTCTTTAAAAATCGTGGTTATCATTATAACTATTACAGAGAGGGATAACCCAGTTCTCCTGAATATCTATCTTCATCCCACCATACCACCTCAAGCGTGACATATGTAACACTGTCACCACGTCCTCAGAGTACCTACGTAACCTTCACAGGCAATACAAATACCATATCGACCCCTGTCATTAAATCACTACTCTTACCCCATTTACACCTGTTCCCCAAATTTCTACCCCTTCCAGCACATACACATCATGTTGTGGTATGTTATCAGCACGCAGACATGGCACTTACGAGACGCAAGTGTTTTTCCTAGCTTATCCCATACTCATGTTACTTCAAAAACTACCAAGTGATAGTAACTCTGGTTCTGCTGAAGAGAAGCCTTAGTTTGTCTCTGGTAGTTATTATGTTGGAGATAAATGATATAAAATACCGACACGATGGTAAAATAAACACAAATGCAGTACACTGGAACCCTTGTTGACTACGTTTCGCCCACACAGTGGGCTTTTTCAAGTCATAAACGGATCTGTTTGTGAATTGATAAAGCCCACTGTGTGGGCGAAATGTAGTTAATGAAATATCGCATTATACTGCATTTCTGTCAAGTTATTATGCTTCTTGACGATATCGTCATCGCCTTACTGAAGTCTTCCAGCTGAGGTTGACAGTTTTCATTGTCTTTTGTTTCCATATTTGATTTCTTATAAAATATGTTAGTAGTTTCAAAGACATTTTAAAGAGAAAGATTGGTAATATACGACGTTTAACCCAAAATGGAACCGAATCACAGTACCCGATTCCTAAATATGTTTCTCCTTAAAATATCTTTGAAATTATCTTTTATCTTTTTACTCAATTGCCAACCTTGAATAAGCTTCACTCCTTAGTTCTCTCATCCCAAAAACACAACGAAATTTCCCCTTTTTAATGCTTACACACACACTCACTGACAACACTTGCCTCTACTCACTCCAGTCTAACATACTCATGAGTATTTCATGTCCTGTCCATTTCCTGTCAAAATCTACTTCACAGCTTTTATCCAACCATCTTCTGATTTTACCTCCTATCAACATTATCATCAAATCTTTCTGAGCTCTACCTCTCCCATTTTCACACTATCTTCTAGTTTCTTCACTCTTTATTCTCAGTATAATATTCACACTAAACACTGATCACAAGGCTCATATATTCTACGAAATTCAAAGATCATGTTTCAAAATACAAAATCTTTGAAAAATGTTTAAGGTGATGACAAGATTATTACTGAAGACGCCAGTCGTAGCGGACCGTTTCCTCTAGTATATGTCCAGTACTGTACATAACAGTCTTTCTCCACACTAAATCTTTGGTACAGTACCTCAACTATATTCTAATTGATGTTTTGCGTTCACTGTCACCTTACTGTCCACAAGCTCCCCAGGACTATTCACTGTCACCGTACTTTCCACAAGCTCCCCAGGACCATTCACTGTCACCTTACTGTCCACAAGCTCCCCAGGACTATTCACTGTCACCGTACTTTCCACAAGCTCCCCAGGACCATTCTCTGTCACCATACTGTCCACAAGCTCCCCAGGACCATTCACTTTCACAGTACTGTCCACAAGCTCTCAAGGACCATTCACTGTCACCGTACTGTCCACAAGCTCCCAAGGACCATTCACTGTCACAGCACTGTCCACAAGCTCCCCAGGACCATTCACTGTCACCGTACTGTCCACAAGCTCCTCAGGATCATTCACTGCCACCGTATTGTCCACAAGCTCCCAAGGATCATTCACTCCCACCGTATTGTCCACAAGCTCCCAAGGATCATTCACTGTCACCGTACTGTCCACAAGCTCCCCAGGACCATTCACTGTCACCGTGCTGTCCACAAGCTCCCCAGGACCATTCACTGTCACCGTGCTGTCCACAAGCTCCCCAGGACCATTCACTGTCACCGTGCTGTCCACAAGCTCCCTAGGACCATTCACTGTCACCGTACTATCCACAAGCTCTAAAAGACCATTCACTGTCACTGTACTGTCCACAAGCTCCCAAGGACCATTCACTGTCACCGTACTGTCCACAAGCTCCTCAGGATCATTGACTGCCACCGTATTGTCCACAAGCTCCCAAGGATCATTCACTCCCACCGTATTGTCCACAAGCTCCCAAGGATCATTCACTGTCACCGTACTGTCCACAAGCTCCCCAGGACCATTCACTGTCACCGTACTGTCCACAAGCTCCACAGGACCATTCACTGTCACCGTACTGTCCACAAGCTCCCCAGGACCATTCACTGTCACCGTACTGTCCACAAGCTCCCCAGGACCATTCACTGTCACCGTGCTGTCCACAAGCTCCCCAGGACCATTCACTGTCACCGTGCTGTCCACAAGCTCCCCAGGACCATTCACTGTCACCGTACTGTCCACAAGCTCCCCAGGACCATTCACTGTCACCGTACTGTCCACAAGCTCCCAGGACCATTCACTGTCACCGTACTGTCCACAAGCTCCCCAGGACCATTCACTGTCACCGTACTGTCCACAAGCTCCCCAGGACCATTCACTGTCACCGTACTGTCCACAAGCTCCCCAGGACCATTCACTGTCACCGTACTGTCCACAAGCTCCCCAGGACCATTCACTGTCACCGTACTGTCCACAAGCTCCCCAGGACCATTCACTGTCACCGTACTGTCCACAAGCTCCCCAGGACCATTCACTGTCACCGTACTGTCCACAAGCTCCCCAGGACCATTCACTGTCACCGTACTGTCCACAAGCTCCCCAGGACCATTCACTGTCACCGTACTGTCCACAAGCTCCCCAGGACCATTCACTGTCACCGTACTGTCCACAAGCTCCCCAGGACCATTCACTGTCACCGTACTGTCCACAAGCTCCCCAGGACCATTCACTGTCACCGTACTGTCCACAAGCTCCCCAGGACCATTCACTGTCACCGTACTGTCCACAAGCTCCCCAGGACCATTCACTGTCACCGTACTGTCCACAAGCTCCCCAGGACCATTCACTGTCACCGTACTGTCCACAAGTCACCGTACTGTCCACAAGCTCCCCAGGACCATTCACTGTCACCGTACTGTCCACAAGCTCCCCAGGACCATTCACTGTCACCGTACTGTCCACAAGCTCCCCAGGACCATTCACTGTCACCGTACTGTCCACAAGCTCCCCAGGACCATTCACTGTCACCGTACTGTCCACAAGCTCCCCAGGACCAGTCACTGTCACACTGTCCACAAGCTCAGGACCATTCACTGTCACTGTCCACAAGCTCCCCATGAGCTTTCACTGTCACCGTAATGTCCACAAGCTCCCCAGGACCATTCACTGTCACCGTACTGTCCACAAGCTCCCCAGGACCATTCACTGTCATCGTACTGTCCACAAGCTCCCCAGGACCATTCACTGTCACCGTACTGTCCACAAGCTCCCCAGGACCATTCACTGTCAGCTGTCCACAGGACCATTCACTGTCACCGTACTGTCCACAAGCTCCCCAGGACCATTCACTGTCACCGTACTGTCCACAAGCTCCCCAGGACCATTCACTGTCACCGTACTGTCCACAAGCTCCCCAGGACCATTCACTGTCACCGTACTGTCCACAAGCTCCCCAGGACCATTCACTGTCACCGTACTGTCCACAAGCTCCCCAGGACCATTCACTGTCATCGTACTGTCCACAAGCTCCCCAGGACCATTCACTGTCACCGTACTGTCCACAAGCTCCCCAGGTCACCGTATTCTACAAGCTCCCCAGGACCATTCACTGTCACCGTGCTGTCCACAAGCTCCCCAGGACCACTCACTGTCACCGTAATGTCCACAAGCTCCCCAGGACCATTCACTGTCACCGTACTGTCCACAAGCTCCCCAGGACCATTCACTGTCACCGTACTGTCCACAAGCTCCCCAGGACCATTCACTGTCACCGTACTGTCCACAAGCTCCCCAGGACCATTCACTGTCACCGTACTGTCCACAAGCTCCCCAGGACCATTCAACCGCTGTCCACCCAGGACCATTCATTCACTGTCCACAACCGTACTGTCCACAAGCTCATTCCTGTCAGGACCATTCACTGTCACCGTACTGTCCACAAGCTCCCCAGGTCCATTCACTGTCACCGTACTGTCCACAAGCTCCCCAGGACCATTCACTGTCACCGTACTGTCCACAAGCTCCCCAGGACCATTCACTGTCACCGTACTGTCCACAAGCTCCCCAGGACCATTCACTGTCACCGTACTGTCCACAAGCTCCCCAGGACCATTCACTGTCACCGTACTGTCCACAAGCTCCCCAGGACCATTCACTGTCACCGTACTGTCCACAAGCTCCCCAGGACCATTCACTGTCACCGTACTGTCCACAAGCTCCCCAGGACCATTCACTGTCACCGTACTGTCCACAAGCTCCCCAGGACCATTCACTGTCACCGTACTGTCCACAAGTTCCCCAGGACCATTCACTGTCACCGTACTGTCCACAAGCTTCCCAGGACCATTAACTGTCACCGTACTGTCCACAAGCTCCCCAGGACCATTCACTGTCACCGTGCTGTCCACAAGCTCCCCAGGACCACTCACTGTCACCGTAATGTCCACAAGCTCCCCAGGACCATTCACTGTCACCGTACTGTCCACAAGCTCCCCAGGACCATTCACTGTCATCGTACTGTCCACAAGCTCCCCAGGACCATTCACTGTCACCGTACTGTCCACAAGCTCCCCAGGACCATTCACTGTCACCGTACTGTCCACAAGCTCCCCAGGACCATTCACTGTCACCGTACTGTCCACAAGCTCCCCAGGACCATTCACTGTCGCCGTACTGTCCACAAGCTCCCCAGGATCATTCACTGTCACCGTACTGTCCACAAGTTCCCCAGGACCATTCACTGTCACCGTACTGTCCACAAGCTCCCCAGGACCATTCACTGTCACCGTACTGTCCACAAGCTCCCCAGGACCATTCACTGTCACCGTACTGTCCACAAGCTCCCTAGGGCCATTCACTGTCACGTACTGTCCACAAGCTCCCCAGGACCACTCACTGTCACCGTACTGTCCACAAGTTCCCAGGACCATTCACTGTCACCGTACTGTCCACAAGCTCCCCAGGACCATTCACTGTCACCGTACTGTCCACAAGCTCCCCAGGACCATTCACTGTCACCGTACTGTCCACAAGCTCCCCAGGACCATTCACTGTCACCGTACTGTCCACAAGCTCCCATTCAGGTACTGTCCACAAGCTTCATTCACTGTCACTGTACTGTCCACAAGCTCCCCAGGACCATTCACTGTCACCGTACTGTCCACAAGCTCCCCAGGACCATTCACTGTCACCGTACTGTCCACAAGCTCCCCAGGACCATTCACTGTCACCGTACTGTCCACAAGCTCCCCAGGACCATTCACTGTCACCGTACTGTCCACAAGCTCCCCAGGACCATTCACTGTCACCGTACTGTCCACAAGCTCCCCAGGACCATTCACTGTCACCGTACTGTCCACAAGCTCCCCAGGACCATTCACTGTCACCGTACTGTCCACAAGCTCCCCAGGACCATTCACTGTCACAGTACTGTCCACAAGCTCCCCAGGACCATTCACTGTCACCGTACTGTCCACAAGCTCCCCAGGACCATTCACTGTCACCGTACTGTCCACAAGCTCCCCAGGACCATTCACTGTCACCGTACTGTCCACAAGTTCCCAGGACCATTCACTGTCACCGTACTGTCCACAAGCTCCCCAGGACCATTCACTGTCACCGTACTGTCCACAAGCTCCCCAGGACCATTCACTGTCACCGTACTGTCCACAAGCTCCCCTGGACCATTCACTGTCACAGTACTGTCCACAAGCACTCCAGGACCATTCACTGTCACCGTAGTGTCCACAAGCTCCCCAGGACCACTCACTGTCAACGTACTGTCCACAAGCTCCTCAGGACCATTCACTGTCACCGTACTGTCCACAAGCTCCTCAGGACCATTCACTGTCACCGTACTGTCCACAAGCTCCCCAGGACCATTCACTGTCACCGTACTGTCCACAAGCTCCCCAGGACCATTCACTGTCACCGTACTGTCCACAAGCTCCCCAGGACCATTCACTGTCACCGTACTGTCCACAAGCTCCCCAGGACCATTCACTGTCACCGTACTGTCCACAAGCTCCCCAGGACCATTCACTGTCACCGTACTGTCCACAAGCTCCACAGGACCATTCACTGTCACCGTACTGTCCACAAGCTCCCCAGGACCATTCACTGTCACCGTACTGTCCACAAGCTCCCCAGGAACATTCACTGTCACCGTACTGTCCATAATCTCCCCAGGGCCATTCTCTGTCACCGTACTGTCCACAAGCTCCTCAGGACCATTCACTGTCACTGTACTGTCCACAAGCTCCCCAGGACCATTCACTGTCACCGTACTGCCCACATGCTCCCCAGGAACATTCACTGTCACCGTACTGTCCATAATCTCCCCAGGGCCATTCACTGTCACCGTACTGTCCACAGGCTCCACAGGAACATTTACTGTCACCGTACTGTCCACAAGCTCCCCAGGAACATTCACTGTCGCCGTACTGTCCACAAGCTCCCCAGGACCATTCACTGTCACCACACTGTCCACAAGCTCCCCATGATCATTCACTGTCACCGTACTGTCCACAAGCTCCCCAGGACCATTCACTGTCACCGTACTGTCCCCAAGCTCCCCAGGACCATTCTCTGTCACCGTACTGTCCACAAGCTCCCCTGGACCATTCACTGTCACCGAACTGTCCACAAGCTCCCAAGGACCATTCACTGTCACCGTACTGTCCACAAGCTCCCCAGGACCATTCACTGTCACCGTACTGTCTACAAGCTCCATAGGACCATTCACTGTCACCGTACTGTCCACAAGCTCCCCAGGAATATTCACTGTCACCGTACTGTCTACAAGCTCCCCAGGATCATTCACTGTCACCGTACTGTCCACAAGCTCCCCAGGACCATTCACTGTCACCGTACTGTCCACAAGCTCCCCAGGAATATTCACTGTCACCGTACTGTCTACAAGCTCCCCAGGACCATTCACTGTCACCGTACTGTCCACAAGCTCCCCAGGACTATTCACTGTCACAGCACTGTCCACCAGCTCCCCAGGACCATTTACTGTCACCGTACTGTCCACAAGCTCCTCAGGATCATTCACTGTCACCGTATTGTCCACAAGCTCCCCAGGACCATTCACTGTCACCGTACTGTCCACAAGCTCCACAGGACCATTCACCGTCACCGTACTGTCCACAAGCTCCCCAGGGCCATTCACTGTCACCGTACTGTCTACAAGCTCCATAGGACCATTTACTGTCACCGTACTGTCCACAAGCTCTCCAGGACCATTCACTGTCACCGTACTGTCCACAAGCTCCCCAGGACCATTCACTGTCAACGTACTGTCCACAGCTCCTCAGGACCATTCACTGTCACCGTACTGTCCACAAGCTCCCCAGGAATATTCACTGTCACCGTACTGTCCACAAGCTCCCCAGGACCATTCACTGTCACCGTACTGTCCACAAGCTCCCCAGGACCATTCACTGTCACCGTACTGTCCACAGGCTCCCCAGGAACATTTACTGTAACCGTACTGTCCACAAGCTCCACAGGAACATTCACTGTCACCGCACTGTCCACAAGCTCCCCAGGAATATTCACTGTCACCGTACTGTCCACAAGCTCCCCAGGAATATTCACTGTCCCGTACTGTCCACAAGCTCCGCAGGACCGTTCACTGTCACCATACTGTCCAAAAGCTCCCCAGGGTCATTCACTGTCACCGTACTGTCCACAAGCTCCCCAGGACCATTCACTGTCACCGTACTGTCCACAAGCTCCCCAGGACCATTCACTGTCACCGTACTGTCCACAAGCTCCCAAGGACCATTCACTATCACCGTACTGTCCATAAGCTCCCAGGACCATTCACTGTCACCGTACTGTCCACAAGCTCCCCAGGAACATTCAATGTCACCGTACTGTCCAGAAGCTCCCCAGGACCATTCACTGTCACCGTGCTGTCCACAAGCTCCCCAGGACCATTCACTGTGACCGTGCTGTCCACAAGCTCCACAGGACCATTCACTGTCACCATCCTATCCACAAGCTCTCCAGGACCATTCACTGTCACCGTACTGTCCACAAACTCCCCAGGAACATTCAATGCCACCGTACTGTCTACTAGCTCCCCTGGACCATTCACTGTCACCGTGCTGTCCACAAGCTCCCCAGAACCATTCACTGTCACCGTACCGTCCACAAGCTCCCGAGGACAATTCTCTGTCACCGTACTGTCCACAAGCTCCCCTGGACCATTCACTGTCACCGTGCTGTCCACAAGCTCTACAGGACCATTCACTGTCACCGTACTGTCCACAAGCTCCCCAGGGCCATTCACTGTCACCGTACTGTCCACAAGCTCCCCAGGACCATTCACTGACACCGTAGTTTCCACAAGCTCCCCAGAACCATTCACTGTCACAGTAGTGTCCACAAGCTTGCCATGACCATTCACTGTCACCGTACTGTCCACAAGCTCCCAAGAAACATTCACTGTCACTCTACTGTCCACAAGCTCCCCAGGACCATTCACTGTCACCGTACTGTCCACAAACTCCCCAGGACCATTCACTGTCACCGTACTGTCCACAAGCTCTCCAGGACCATTTCCTGTCACTGTACTGTCCACAAGCTCCTCAGGACCATTCACTGTCACCGTACTGTCCACAAGCTCTCCAGGACCATTCACTGTCACCGTACTGTCCACAACCTCCTCAGGACCATTCACTGACACCGTACTGTCCACAAGCTCCCCAGGACCATTCACTGTCACCGTACTGTCCACAAGCTCCCCAGGATCATTCACTCTCACCGTACTGTCCACAAGCTCCTCAGGGCCATTCACTGTCACCGTACTGTCCATTAGCTCCCCAGGACCATTCACTGTCACCGTACTGTCCACAAGCTCTCCAGGACCATTCACTGTCACCATACTGTCCACCTGCTCCCCAGGAACATTCAATGCCACCGTACTGTCCGCAAGCTTCCCAGGACCATTCACTGCCACTGTGCTGTCCACAAGCTCCCCAGGACCATTCACTGTCACCGTACTGTCCACAAGCTCCTCAGGGCCATTCACTGTCACCGTACTGTCCATAAGATCCCCAGGACCATTCACTGTCACCGTACTGTCCACAAGCTCCCCAGAACCATTCACTGTCACCGTACTGTCCACAAGCTCCCCAGGACCATTCACTGTCACCGTACTGTCCACAAGCTCCCCAGGACCATTCACTGTCACCGTACTGTCCACAAGCTCCCCAGGAACATTCACTGTCACCGTACTGTCCACAAGCTCCCCAGGACCATTCACTGTCACCGTACTGTCCACAAGCTCCCAAGGACCATTCACTGTCACCGTACTGTCCACAAGCTCCCCAGGACCATTCACTGTCACCGTACTGTCCACAAGCTCCCCAGGACCATTCACTGTCACTGTACTGTCCACAAGCTCCCCAGGACCATTCACTGTCACCGTACTGTCCACAAGCTCCCCAGGAACATTCACTGTCACCGTACTGTATATAATCTCTCCATGGCCATTCACTGTCACCGTACTGTCCACAGGCTCCGCAGGAATATTTACTGTAACCGTGCTGTCCACAAGCTCCCCAGGAACATTCTCTGTCTCCATACTGTCCACAAGGTCCGCAGGACCATTCACTGTCACCGTACTGTCCACAGGCTCCCAAGGACCATTCACTGTCACCGTACTGTCCACAAGCTCCCCAGGACTATTCACTGTCACCGTACTGTCCACAAGCTCCCCAGGACCATTCACTGTCACCGTACTGTCCACAAGCTCCCCAGGACCATTCACTGTCACCGTACTGTCCACAAGCTCCCCAGGACCATTCACTGTCACCGTACTGTCCACAAGCTCCCCAGGACCATTCACTGTCACCGTACTGTCCACAAGCTCCCCAGGACCATTCACTGTCACCGTACTGTCCACAAGCTCCCCAGGACCATTCACTGTCACCGTACTGTCCACAAGCTCCCCAGGACCATTCACTGTCACCGTACTGTCCACAAGCTCCCCAGGACCATTCACTGTCACCGTACTGTCGACAAGCTCCCCAGGACCATTCACTGTCACCGTACTATCACCGTACTGTCCACAAGCTCCCCAGGACCATTCACTGTCACCGTACTGTCCACAAGCTCCCCAGGACCATTCACTGTCACCGTACTGTCCACAAGCTCCCCAGGACCATTCACTGTCACCGTACTGTCCACAAGCTCCCCAGGACCATTCACTGTCACCGTACTGTCCACATGCTCCCCAGGACCATTCACTGTCACCGTACTGTCCACAAGACCATTCACGTTCACCGTACGGTCCACAAGCTCCCCAGGACCATTCACTGTCACCGTACTGTCCACAAGCTCCCCAGGACCATTCACTGTCACCGTACTGTCCACAAGCTCCCCAGGACCATTCACTGTCACCGTACTGTCCACAAGCTCCCCAGGACCATTCACTGTCACTGTACTGTCCACAAGCTCCCCAGGACCATTCACTGTCACCTGTACTGTCCACAAGCTCCACTGTCAGGACCATTCACTGTCACCGTACTGTCCACAAGCTCTCCAGGACCATTCACTGTCACCGTACTGTCCACAAGCTCCCCAGGACCATTCACTGTCACCGTACTGTCCACAAGCTCCCCAGGACCATTCACTGTCACCGTACTGTCCACAAGCTCCCCAGGACCATTCACTGTCACCGTACTGTCCACAAGCTCCCCAGGACCATTCACTGTCACCGTACTGTCCACAAGTTCCCAGGACCATTCACTGTCACCGTACTGTCCACAAGCTCCCCAGGACCATTCACTGTCACCGTACTGTCCATAAGCTCCCCAGGACCATTCACTGTCACCGTACTGTCCACAAGCTCCCCAGGACCATTCACTGTCACCGTACTGTCCACAAGCTCCCCAGGACCATTCACTGTCACCGTACTGTCCACAAGCTCCCCAGGACCATTCACTGTCACCGTACTGTCCACAAGCTCCCCAGGACCATTCACTGTCACCGTACTGTCCACAAGCTCCCCAGGACCATTCACTGTCACCGTACTGTCCACAAGCTCCCCAGGACCATTCACTGTCACCGTACTGTCCACAAGCTCCCCAGGACCATTCACTGTCACCGTACTGTCCACAAGCTCCCCAGGACCATTCACTGTCACCGTACTGTCCACAAGCTCCCCAGGACCATTCACTGTCACCGTACTGTCCACAAGCTCCCAAGAACCATTCACTGTCACCGTACTGTCCACAAGCTCCCCAGGACTATTCACTGTCACCGTACTGTCCACAAGCTCCCCAGGACCATTCACTGTCACCGTGCTGTCCACAAGCTCCCCAGGACCATTCACTGTGACCGTGCTGTCCACAAGCTCCACAGGACCATTCACTGTCACCGTACTATCCACAAGCTCTCCAGGACCATTCACTGTCACCGTACTGTCCACAAGCTCCCCAGGAACATTCAATGCCACCGTACTGTCTACTAGCTCCCCTGGACCATTCACTGTCATCGTGCTGTCCACAAGCTCCCCAGAACCATTCACTGTCACCGTACTGTCCACAAGCTCCCCAGGACCATTTTCTGTCACCGTACTGTCCACAAGCTCCCCAGGATCATTCACATCCACCGTGCTGTCCACAAGCTCTACAGGACCATTCACTGTCACCGTACTGTCCACAAGCTCCCCAGGGCCATTCACTGTCACCGTACTGTCCACAAGCTCCCCAGGACCATTCACTGTCACCGTACTTTCCATAAGCTCCCCAGGACCATTCACTGTCACAGTACTGTCCACAAGCTTCCCATGACCATTCACTGTCACCGTACTGTCCACATGCTCCCCTGAAACATTCACTGTCACTGTACTGTCCACAAGCTCCCCAGGACCATTCACTTTCACCGTACTGTCCACAAGCTCCCCAGCACCATTCACTGTCAACGTACTGTCCACAAGCTCTCCAGGACCATTCACTGTCACTGTACTGTCCACAAGCTCCCCAGGACCATTCACTGTCACCGTACTGTCCACAAGCTCTCCAGGACCATTCACTGTCACCGTACTGTCCACAAGCTCCTCAGGACCATTCACTGTCACCGTACTGTCCACAAGCTCCCCAGGACCATTCACTGTCACCGTACTGTCCACAAGCTCCCCAGGACCATTCACTGTCACCGTACTGTCCACAAGCTCCCCAGGACCATTCACTGTCACCGTACTGTCCACAAGCTCCCCAGGACCATTCACTGTCACCGTACTGTCCACAAGCTCTCCAGGACCATTCACTGTCACCGTACTGTCCACAAGCTCCCCAGGACCATTCACTGTCACCGTACTGTCCACAAGCTCCCCAGGACCATTCACTGTCACCGTACTGTCCACAAGCTCCCCAGGACCATTCACTGTCACCGTACTGTCCACAAGCTCCCCAGGACCATTCACTGTCACCGTACTGTCCACAAGCTCCCCAGGACCATTCACTGTCACCGTACTGTCCACAAGCTCCCCAGGACCATTCACTGTCACCGTACTGTCCACAAGCTCCCCAGGACCATTCACTGTCACCGTACTGTCCACAAGCTCCCCAGGACCATTCACTGTCACCGTACTGTCCACAAGCTCCCCAGGACCATTCATTCACTGTCACCTGTGTACTGTCCTCAAGCTCCCCAGGACCATTCACTGTCACCTTACTGTCCACAAGCTCCCCAGGACCATTCACTGTCACCGTACTGTCCACAAGCTCCCCAGGACCATTCACTGTCACCGTACTGTCCACAAGCTCCCCAGGACCATTCACTGTCACCGTACTGTCCACAAGCTCCCCAGGACCATTCACTGTCACCGTACTGTCCACAAGCTCCCCAGGACCATTCACTGTCACCGTACTGTCCACAAGCTCCCCAGGACCATTCACTGTCACCGTACTGTCCACAAGCTCCCCAGGACCATTCACTGTCACCGTACTGTCCACAAGCTCCCCAGGACCATTCACTGTCACCGTACTGTCCACAAGCTCCCCAGGACCATTCACTGTCACCGTACTGTCCACAAGCTCCCCAGGACCATTCACTGTCACCGTACTGTCCACAAGCTCCCCAGGACCATTCACTGTCACCGTACTGTCCACAAGCTCCCCAGGACCATTCACTGTCACCGTACTGTCCACAAGCTCCCCAGGACCATTCACTGTCACCGTACTGTCCACAAGCTCCCCAGGACCATTCACTGTCACCGTACTGTCCACAAGCTCCCCAGGACCATTCACTGTCACCGTACTGTCCACAAGCTCCCCAGGACCATTCACTGTCAACGTACTGTCCACAAGATCCCCACCGTACTGAGCTCACTGTCACAGGACCATTCACTGTCACCGTACTGTCCACAAGCTCCCCAGGACCATTCACTGTCATCGTACTGTCCACAAGCTCCCCAGGACCATTCACTGTCACCGTACTGTCCACAAGCTCCCCAGGACCATTCACTGTCACTGTACTGTCCACAAGCTCCCCAGAACCATTCGTACTGTCCACAAGCTCCCCAGGACCATTCACTGTCACCGTACTGTCCACAAGCTCCCCAGGACCATTCACTGTCACCGTACTGTCCACAAGCTCCCCAGGACCATTCACTGTCACCGTACTGTCCACAAGCTCCCCAGGACCATTCACTGTCACCGTACTGTCCACAAGCTCCCCAGGACCATTCACTGTCACCGTACTGTCCACAAGCTCCCCAGGACCATTCACTGTCACCGTACTGTCCACAAGCTCCCCAGGACCATTCACTGTCACCGTACTGTCCACAAGCTCCCCAGGACCATTCACTGTCACCGTACTGTCCACAAGCTCCCCAGGACCATTCACTGTCACCGTACTGTCCACAAGCTCCCCAGGACCATTCACTGTCACCGTACTGTCCACAAGCTCCCCAGGACCATTCACTGTCACCGTACTGTCCACAAGCTCCCCAGGACCATTCACTGTCACCGTACTGTCCACAAGCTCCCCAGGACCATTCACTGTCACCGTACTGTCCACAAGTTCCCCAGGACCATTCACTGTCACCGTACTGTCCACAAGTTCCCCAGGACCATTCACTGTCACCGTAATGTCCACAAGCTCCCCAGGACCATTCACTGTCACTTTCGCCGTACTGTCCACAAGCTCCCCAGGATCATTCACTGTCACCGTACTGTCCACAAGCTCCCCAGGACCATTCACTGTCACCGTACTGTCCACAAGCTCCCCAGGACCATTCACTGTCACCGTACTGTCCACAAGCTCCCCAGGACCATTCACTGTCACCGTACTGTCCACAAGCTCCCCAGGACCATTCACTGTCACCGTACTGTCCACAAGCTCCCCAGGACCATTCACTGTCACCGTACTGTCCACAAGCTCCCCAGGACCATTCACTGTCACCGTACTGTCCACAAGCTCCCCAGGACCATTCACTGTCACCGTACTGTCCACAAGCTCCCCAGGACCATTCACTGTCACCGTACTGTCCACAAGCTCCCCAGGACCATTCACTGTCACCGTACTGTCCACAAGCTCCCCAGGACCATTCACTGTCACCGTACTGTCCACAAGCTCCCCAGGACCATTCACTGTCACCGTACTGTCCACAAGCTCCCCAGGACCATTCACTGTCACCGTACTGTCCACAAGCTCCCCAGGACCATTCACTGTCACCGTACTGTCCACAAGCTCCCCAGGACCATTCACTGTCACCGTACTGTCCACAAGCTCCCCAGGACCATTCACTGTCACCGTACTGTCCACAAGCTCCCCAGGACCATTCACTGTCACCGTGCTGTCCACAAGCTCCCCAGGACCATTCACTGCCACCGTACTGTCCACAAGCTCCCTAGGACCATTCACTGTCACCGTACTGTCCACAAGCTCTCCAAGACCATTCACTGTCACCGTACTGTCCACAAGCTCCCCAGGACCATTCACTGTCACCGTGCTGTCCACAAGCTCCCCAGGACCATTCACTGTCACCGTACTGTCCACAAGCTCCCCAGGACCATTCACTGTCACCGTACTGTCCACAAGCTCCCCAGGACCATTCACTGTCACCGTACTGTCCACAAGCTCCCCAGGACCATTCACTGTCACCGTACTGTCCACAAGCTCCCCAGGACCATTCACTGTCACCGTACTGTCCACAAGCTCCCCAGGACCATTCACTGTCACTGTACTGTCCACAAGCTCCCCAGGACCATTCACTGTCACCGTACTGTCCACAAGCTCCCCAGGACCATTCACTGTCACCGTACTGTCCACAAGCTCTCCAGGACCATTCACTGTCACTGTACTGTCCACAATCTCCCCAGGACCATTCACTGTCACCGTACTTTCCACAAGCTCTCCAGGACCATTCACTGTCGCTGTACTGTCCACAAGGTAGTCAGGACCATTCAATTTCACCGTACTGTCCACAAGCTCCCCAGGACCATTCACTGTCACCGTACTGTCCACAAGCTCCCCAGGACCATTCACTGTCACCGTACTGTCCACAAGCTCCCCAGGACCATTCACTGTCACTGTTCTGTCCACAAGCTTCCCAGGACCATTCACTGTCACCGTACTGTCCACAAGCTCCCCAGAACCATTCACTGTCACTGTACTGTCTACAAGCTCGTCAGCACCATTCACTATCACCGTACTGTCCACAAGCTCCCCAGGGCCAATCACTGACACCGTACTGTCCACAAGCTCTCCAGGACCATTCGCTGTCACTGTACAGTCCACAAGCTCCCCAGGACCATTCACTGTCACCGTACTGTCCACAATCTCCCCAGGGCCATTCACTGTCACCGTACTGTCCACAAGCTCCCCAGGACCATTCGCTGTCACTGTACTGTCCACAAGCTCCTCAGGACCTTTCACTGTCACCGTACTGTCCACAAGCTCCCCTGGACCATTCACTGTCACCGTACTGTCCACAAGCTCCCCAGGACCATTCACTGTCACCGTACTGTCCACAAGCTCCCTATTACCATTCACTGTCACCGTTCTGTCCACAAGCTCCCCTGAACCATTCACTGTCACTGTACTGTCCAACAGCTTCCCATGACCATTCACTGTCACCGTACTGTCCACAAGCTCCCCAGAACCATTCACTGTCACTGTACTGTCCACAAGCTGCCCAGAACCATTCACTGTCACCGTACTGTCCACAAGCTCCCCAGGACCATTCACTGTCACCGTACTGTCCACAAGCTCTCCAGGACCATTCACTGTCACTGTACTGTCCACAAGCTCCCCAGGACCATTCACTGTCACCGTACTTTCCACAAGCTCTCCAGGACCATTCACTGTCGCTGTACTGTCCACAAGGTCCTCAGGACCATTCACTGTCACCGTACTGTCCACAAGCTCCCCAGGACCATTCACTGTCACCGTACTGTCCACAAGCTCCCCAGGACCATTCACTGTCACCGTACTGTCCTCAAGCTCCCCAGGACCATTCACTGTCACTGTACTGTCCACAAGCTTCCCAGGACCATTCACTGTCACCGTACTGTCCACAAACTCCCCAGAATTATTCACTGTCACTGTACTGTCTACAAGCTCGTCAGCACGATTCACTGTCACCGTACTGTCCACAAGCTCCCCAGGGCAATTCACTGTGACCGTACTGTCCACAAGCTCTCCAGGACCATTCGCTGTCACTGTACTGTCCACAAGCTCCCCAGGACCATTCACTGTCACCGTACTGTCCACAAACTCTCCAGGACCATTCACTGTCACTGTACTGTCCACAAGCTCCTCAGGACCTTTCACTGTCACCGTACTGTCCACAAGCTCCCCAGGACCATTCACTGTCACTGTACTGTCCACAAGCTTCCCAGGATCATTCACTGTCACCGTACTGTCCACAAGCTCTCCAGGACCATTCACTGTCACTGTACAGTCCACAAGCTCCTTAGGACCATTCTCTGTCACCGTACTGTCCACAAGCTTTCCAGGACCATTCACTGTCAGTGTACTGTCCACAAGCTCCTCAGGACCATTCACTGTCACCGTACTGTCCACAAGCTCTCCAGGACCATTCACTGTCACTGTACTGTCCACAAGCTCCCCAGGAACATTCAATGCCACCGTACTGTCCACAAGCTCCCCAGGACCATTAACTGTCACCGTACTGTCCACAAGCTCCCCAGGACCTTTCACTGTGACGGTACTGTCCGCAAGCTCCCCAGGACCATTCACTGTCACCGTGCTGTCCACAAGCTCCCCAGGACCATTCACTGTCACCGTGCTGTCCACAATCTCCACAGGATCATTCACTGTCACCGTACTGTCCACAAGCTCCCCAGGACCATTCACTGTCACCGTACTGTCCACAAGCTCCCCAGAACCATTCACTGTCACCGTGCTGTCCACAAGCTCCCCAGGACCATTCACTGTCACCGTGCTGTCCACAATCTCCACAGGATCATTCACTGTCACCGTACTGTCCACAAGCTCCCCAGGACCATTCACTGTCACCGTACTGTCCACAAGCTCCCCAGAACCATTCACTGTCACGGTACTGTCCACAAGCTCCCCAGGACCATTCACTGTCACCGTGCTGTCCACAAGCTCCCCAGGACCATTCACTGTCACCGTGCTGTCCACAATCTCCACAGGATCATTCACTGTCACCGTACTGTCCACAAGCTCCCCAGGACCATTCACTGTCTCTGTACTGTCCACAAGCTCCCCAGAACCATTCACTGTCTCTGTACTGTCCACAAGCTCGCCAGGACCACTCACTGTCACCGTACTGTCCACAAGCTCCCCAGGGCCATTCACTGTCACCGTGCTTTCCACAAGCTCTCCAGGACCATTCACTGTCACTGTACTGTCCACAAGCTCCCCAAGACCATTCACTGTCACCGTACTGTCCACAAGCTCTCCATGACCATTCACTGTCACTGTACTGTCCACAAGCTCCTCAGGACCATTCACTGTCACCGTACTGTCCACAAGCTCCTCAGGACCATTCACTGTCACCGTACTGTCCACAAGCTCTCCATGACCATTCACTGTCATTGTACTGTCCACAAGCTCCTCAGGACCATTCACTGTCACCGTACTGTCCACAAGCTCCTCAGGACCATTCACTGTCACTGTACTGTCCACAAGCTTCCCATTACCATTCACTGTCACCGTACTGTCCACAAACTCCCCAGAACCATTTACTGTCACTGTACTGTCCACAAGCTCCCCAGGACCATTCACTGTCACCGTACTGTCCACAAGCTCCCCAGGGCCATTCACTGTCACCGTTCTGTAAACAAGCTCTCAAGCATCATTCACTGTCACTGTACTGTCCACAAGCTCCCCAGGACCATTCACTGTCACCGTACTGTCCACAAGCACTCCAGGATCATTCACTGTCACTGTACTGTCCACAAGCTCCTCAGGACCATTCACTGTCACCGTACTGTCCACAAGCTCCCCAGGGCCATTCACTGTCACTGTACTGTCCACAAGCTCCCCAGGACCATTCACTGTCACCGTACTGTCCACAAGCTCCCCAGGCCCATTCACTGTCACGGTACTGTCCACAAGCTCACCAGGTCCATTCACTGCCACCGTACTGTCCACAAGCTCTCCAGGACCATTCACTGTCACCGTACTGTCCACAAGCTCCCCAGAACCATTCACTGTCACCGTACTGTCCACAAGCTCCCCAGGACCATTCACTGTCACCGTACTGTCCACAAACTGCCTATTACCATTCACCGTCACAGTACTGTCCACAAGCTCCCCTGGACCATTCACTGTAAATGTACTGTCCAAAAGCTTCCCTTGACCATTCACTGTCACCGTACTGTCCACAAGCTCCCCAGAACCATTCACTGTCACTGTACTATCCTCAAGGTCCCCGGGACCATTCCTTGTCACCGTACTGTCCACAAACTCCCCAGAAGCATTCACTGTCACCGTACTGTCCACGAGCTCTCCAGGACCATTCACTGTCACTGTACTGTCCACAAGCTCCCCAGGACCATTCACTGTCACCGTACTGTCCACAAGCTCTCCAGGACCATTCACTGTCGCTGTACTCTCCACAAGGTCCTCAGGACCATTCACTGTCACCGTACTGTCCACAAGCTCCCTTGGACCATTCACTCTCACCGTACTGTCCACAAGCTCCCCAGGACCATTCACTGTCACCGTACTGTCCAAAAGGTCCCCAGGACCACTCACTGTCACCGTTCTGTCCACATGCTCCCCAGGACCATTCACTGTCACCGTGCTGTCCACATGCTATCCAGGACCATTCACTGTCACCGTACTGTCCACAAGCTCTCCAGGACCATTCACTGTCATCGTACTGTCCACAAGCTCCCCAGGACAATTCACTGTCACCGTGCTGTCCACAAGCTCCCCAGGACCATTCACTGTCACCGTACTGTCCACAAGCTCCCCAGGACCATTCACTGTCACCGTACTGTCCACAAGCTCCCCAGGACCATTCACTGTCACCGTACTGTCCACAAGCTCCCCAGGACTATTCACTGTCACAGTACTGTCCACAAGCTCCCCAGGAACATTCAATGTTACTGTACTGTCCACAAGCTCCCCAGGACCATTCACTGTAACCGTGCTATCCACAAGCTCCCCAGACCATTCACTGTCACCGTACTGTCCACAAGCTCGTCAGGACCATTCACTGTCACCGTACTGTCCACAAGCTCCCCAAAGCCATTCACTATCACCGTTCTGCCCAAAAGCTCTCCAGGACCATTCACTGTCACTGTACTGTCCACAAGCTCCCCAGGACCATTCACTGTCACCGTACTGTCCACAAGCTCCCCAGGACCATTCACTGTCACCGTACTGTCCACAAGCTCCCCAGGACCATTCACTGTCACCGTACTGTCCACAAGCTCCCCAGGACCATTCACTGTCACCGTACTGTCCACAAGCTCCCCAGGACCATTCACTGTCACCGTACTGTCCACAAGCTCCCCAGGACCATTCAATGTCACCGTCCTGACCATTCACTGTCACTGTACTGTCCACAAGCTCCCCAGGACCATTCACTGTCACCGTACTGTCCACAAGCTCCCCAGGACCATTCACTGTCACTGTACTGTCCACAAGCTCCAGGACCATTCACTGTCACCGTACCATTCACTGTCACCGTACTGTCCACAAGCTCCCCAGGACCATTCACTGTCACCGTACTGTCCACAAGCTCCCCAGGACCATTCACTGTCACCGTACTGTCCACAAGCTCCCCAGGACCATTCACTGTCACCGTACTGTCCACAAGCTCTCCAGAACCATTCACTGTCACCGTACTGTCCACAAGCTCCCAGGACCATTCACTGTCATCGTACTGTCCACAAGCTCCCCAGGACCATTCACTGTCACCGTACTGTCCACAAGCTCCCCAGGACCATTCACTGTCACCGTACTGTCCACAAGCTCCCCAGGACCATTCACTGTCACCGTACTGTCCACAAGCTCCCCAGGACCATACACTGTCACCGTACTGGCCACAAGCTCCCCAGCATTCCCCAGGACCATTCACTGTACTGTCCACAAGCTCCCCAGTACCATTCACTGTCACCGTACTGTCCACAAGCTCCCCAGGACCATTCACTGTCACCGTACTGTCCACAAGCTCCCCAGGACCATTCACTGTCACCGTACTGTCCACAAGCTCCCCAGGACCATTCACTGTCACCGTACTGTCCACAAGCTCCCCAGGACCATTCACTGTCACCGTACTGTCCACAAGCTCCCCAGGACCATTCACTGTCACTGTACTGTCCACAAGCTCCCCAGGACCATTCACTGTCACCGTACTGTCCACAAGCTCCCCAGGACCATTCACTGTCACCGTACTGTCCACAAGCTCCCCAGGACCATTCACTGTCACTGTACTGTCCACAAGCTCCCCAGGACCATTCACTGTCACCGTACTGTCCACAAGCTCCCTAGGACCATTCACTGTCACTGTACTGTCCACAAGCTCCCCAGGACCATTCACTGTCACCGTACTGTCCACAAGCTCCCCAGGACCACTCACTGTCACCGTAATGTCCACAAGCTCCCCAGGACCATTCACTGTCACCGTACTGTCCACAAGCTCCCCAGGACCATTCACTGTCACCGTACTGTCCACAAGCTCCCCAGGACCATTCACTGTCACCGTACTGTCCACAAGCTCCCCAGGACCATTCACTGTCACCGTACTGTCCACAAGCTCCCCAGGACCATTCACTGTCACCGTACTGTCCACAAGCTCCCCAGGACCATTCACTGTCACCGTACTGTCCACAAGCTCCCCAGGACCATTCACTGTCACCGTACTGTCCACAAGCTCCCCAGGACCATTCACTGTCACCGTACTGTCCACAAGCTCCCCAGGACCATTCACTGTCACCATACTGTCCACAAGCTCCCCAGGACCATTCACTGTCACCCTACTGTCCACAAGCTCCCCAGGACCATTCACTGTCACCGTACTGTCCACAATCTCCACAGGATCATTCACTGTCACCGTACTGTCCACAAGCTCCCCAGGACCATACACTGTCACCGTACTGTCCACAAGCTCCCCAGGACCATTCACTGTCACCGTACTGTCCACAAGCTCCCCAGGTCCATTCACTGTCACTGTACTGTCCACAAGCTTCCCATTACCATTCACTGTCACCGTACTGTCCACAAACTCCCAAGCATCATTCACTGTCACTGTACTGTCCACAAGCTCCCCAGGACCATTCACTGTCACCGTACTGTCCACAAGCTCCCCAGGACCATTCACTGTCACCGTACTGTCCACAAGCTCTCCAGGACCATTCACTGTCACTGTACTGTCAACAAGCTCCCCAGGACCATTCATTGTCACCGTACTTTCCACAAGCTCTCCAGGACCACTCACTGTCCCTGAACTGTCCACAAGGTCCTCAGGACCATTCACTGTCACCGTACTGTCCACAAGCTCCCCAGGACCATTCACTGTCACCGTACTGTCCAAAAGCTCCCAAGGACCATTCACTGTCACCGTGCTGTCCACAAGCTCCCCAGGACCATTCACTGTCACTGTACTGTCCACAAGCTTCCCAGGACCATTCACTCTCACCGTACTGTCCACAAACTCCCCAGAACCATTCACTGTCACTGTACTGTCTACAAGCTCGTCAGCACCATTCACTGTCACCGTACTGTCCACAAGCTCCCCAGGTCCATTCACTGTCACCGTACTGTCCACAAGCTCTCCAGGACCATTCGCTGTCACTGTACTGTCCACAAGCTCCCCAGGACCATTCACTGTCACCGTACTGTCCACAAGCTCTCCAGGACCATTCGCTGTCACTGTACTGTCCACAAGCTCCTCAGGCCCTTTCACTGTCACCGTACTGTCCACAAGCTCCCCAGGACCATTCACTGTCACTGTACTGTCCACAAGCTCCCCAGGATCATTCACTGTCACCGTACTGTCCACAAGCTCTCCTGGACCATTCACTGTCACTGTACTGTCCACAAGCTCCCCAGGAACATTCAATGCCACCGTACTGTCCACAAGCTCCCCAGGACCATTCACTGTCACCGTGCTGTCCACAAGCTCCCCAGGACCTTTCACTGTCACGGTACTGTCCACAAGCTCCCCAGGACCATTCACTGTCAACGTGTTGTCCACAAGCTCCCCAGGACCATTCACTGTCACCGTGCTGTCCACAAGCTCCACAGGACCATTCACTGTCACCGTACTGTCCACAAGCTCCCCAGGACCATTCACTGTCACCGTACTGTCCACAAGCTCCCCAGGACCATTCACTGTCACCGTGCTGTCCACAAGCTCCCCAGGACCATTCACTGTCACCGTGCTGTCCACAATCTCCACAGGATCATTCACTGTCACCGTACTGTCCACAAGCTCCCCAGGACCATTCACTGTCACCGTACTGTCCACAAGCTCCCCAGAACCATTCACTGTCACCGTACTGTCCACAAGCTCCCCAGGACCATTCACTGTCACCATACTGTCCACAAGCTCCCCAGGACCATTCACTGTCACCGTGCTGTCCACAATCTCCACAGGACCACTCACTGTCACCGTACTGTCCACAAGCTCCATAGGACCATTCACTGTCACCGTACTGTCCACAAGCTCCCCAGGACCATTCACTGTCACCGTACTGTCCACAAGCTCCCCAGGACCATTCACTGTCACCGTACTGTCCACAAGCTCCCCAGGACCATTCACTGTCACCGTACTGTCCACAAGCTCCCCAGAACCATTCACTGTCACTGTACTGTCCACAAGCTCCCCAGGACCATTCACTGTCACCGTACTGTCCACAAGCTCCCCAGGACCATTCACTGTCACCGTACTGTCCACCCAGGACCATTCACTGTCACCGTACTGTCCACAAGCTCCCCAGGGCCATTCACTGTCACCGTACTGTCCACAAGCTCCCCAGGACCATTCACTGTCACTGTACTGTCCACAAGCTCCTCAGGACCATTCACTGTCACCGTACTGTCCACAAGCTCCCCAGGACCATTCACTGTCACCGTACTGTCCACAAGCTCTCCAGGACCATTCACTGTCACCGTACTGTCCACAAGCTCCCCAGGACCATTCACTGTCACCGTACTGTCCATTCAAGTACTGTCCACAAGCTCCCCAGGTCCATTCACTGTCACCGTACTGTCCACAAGCTCCCCAGGACCATTCACTGTCACCGTACTGTCCACAAGCTCCCCAGGACCATTCACTGTCACCGTACTGTCCACAAGCTCCCCAGGACCATTCACTGTCACCGTACTGTCCACAAGCTCCCCAGGACCATTCACTGTCACCGTACTGTCCACAAGCTCCCCAGGACCATTCACTGTCACTGTACTGTCCACAAGCTCCCCAGGACCATTCACTGTCACCGTACTGTCCACAAGCTCCCCAGAACCATTCACTGTCACTGTACTGTCCACAAGCTCCCCAGGACCATTCACTGTCACCGTACTGTCCACAAGCTCCCCAGGACCATTCACTGTCACCGTACTGTCCACAAGCTCTCCAGGACCATTCACTGTCACTGTACTGTCCACAAGCTCCCCAGGACCATTCACTGTCACCGTACTGTCCACAAGCTCTCCAGGACCATTCACTGTCACTGTACTGTCCACAAGCTCCTCAGGACCATTCACTGTCACCGTACTGTCCACAAGCTCCCCAGGACCATTCACTGTCACCGTACTGTCCACAAGCTCCCCAGGACCATTCACTGTCACCGTACTGTCCACAAGCTCCCCA
The DNA here is from genome assembly GCF_038502225.1 of Cherax quadricarinatus. NCBI lineage: Eukaryota > Metazoa > Arthropoda > Malacostraca > Decapoda > Parastacidae > Cherax > Cherax quadricarinatus. Next base: position 217,142 of record NW_027195117.1, read on the forward strand.
GGACCATTCACTGTCACTGTACTGTCCACAAGCTTCCCAGGACCATTCACTGTCACCGTACTGTCCACAAGCTCCCCAGAACCATTCACTGTCACTGTACTGTCCACAAGCTCCCCAGGACCATTCACTGTCACCGTACTGTCCACAAGCTCCCCAGGACCATTCACTGTCACCGTACTGTCCACAAGCTCCCCAGGACCATTCACTGTCACCGTACTGTCCACAAGCTCCCCAGGACCATTCACTGTCACCGTACTGTCCACAAGCTCCCCAGGACCATTCACTGTCACCGTACTGTCCACAAGCTCAAGCTCCCCAGGACCATTCACTGTCACCGTACTGTCCACAAGCTCCCCAGGACCATTCACTGTCACCGTACTGTCCACAAGCTCCCCAGGACCATTCACTGTCACCGTACTGTCCACAAGCTCTCCAGGACCATTCACTGTCACCGTACTGTCCACAAGCTCCCCAGGACCATTCACTGTCACCGTACTGTCCACAAGCTCCCCAGGACCATTCACTGTCACCGTACTGTCCATTCAAGCTGTCCACAAGCTCCCCAGGACCATTCACTGTCACCGTACTGTCCACAAGCTCCCCAGGACCATTCACTGTCACCGTACTGTCCACAAGCTCCCCAGGACCATTCACTGTCACCGTACTGTCCACAAGCTCCCCAGGACCATTCACTGTCACCGTACTGTCCACAAGCTCCCCAGGACCATTCACTGTCACCGTACTGTCCACAAGCTCCCCAGGACCATTCAATGTCACCGTACTGTCCACAAGCTCCCCAGGACCATTCACTGTCACCGTACTGTCCACAAGCTCCCCAGGACCATTCACTGTCACCGTACTGTCCACAAGCTCCCCAGGACCATTCACTGTCACCGTACTGTCCACAAGCTCCCCAGGACCATTCACTGTCACCGTACTGTCCACAAGCTCCCCAGGACCATTCACTGTCACTGTACTGTCCACAAGCTCCCCAGGACCATTCACTGTCACCGTACTGTCCACAAGCTCCCCAGGACCATTCACTGTCACCGTACTGTCCACAAGCTCCCCAGGACCATTCACTGTCACCGTACTGTCCACAAGCTCCCCAGGACCATTCACTGTCACCGTACTGTCCACAAGCTCCCCAGGACCATTCACTGTCACCGTACTGTCCACAAGCTCGCCAGGACCATTCACTGTCACCGTACTGTCCACAAGCTCCCCAGGACCATTCACTGTCACCGTACTGTCCACAAGCTCCCCAGGACCATTCACTGTCACCGTACTGTCCACAAGCTCCCCAGGACCATTCACTGTCACCGTACTGTCCACAAGCTCCCCAGGACAATTCACTGTCACCGTACTGTCCACAAGCTCCCCAGGACCATTCACTGCCACCGTACTGTCCACAAGCTCCCCAGGACCATTCACTGTCACCGTACTGTCCACAAGCTCCTCAGGACCATTCACTGTCACCGTACTGTCCACAAGCTCCCCTGGACCATTCATTGTCACCGAACTGTCCACAAGCTCCCAGGACCATTCACTGTCACCGTACTGTCCACAAGCTCCCAAGGACCACTCACTGTCACCGTACTGTCCACAAGCTCCCCAGGACCATTCACTGTCACCGTACTGTCCACAAGCTCCCCAGGACCATTCACTGTCACCGTACTGTCCACAAGCTCCCCAGGACCATTCACTGTCACCGTACTGTCCACAAGCTCTCCAGGACCATTCACTGTCACTGTACTGTCCACAAGCTCCCCAGGACCATTCACTGTCACCGTACTGTCCACAAGCTCTCCAGGACCATTCACTGTCACTGTACTGTCCACAAGCTCCTCAGGACCATTCACTGTCACCGTACTGTCCACAAGCTCCTCAGGACCATTCACTGTCACTGTACTGTCCACAAGCTCCCCAGGACCATTCACTGTCACCGTACTGTCCACAAGCTCCCCAGGACCATTCACTGTCACTGTACTGTCCACAAGCTTCCCAGGACCATTCACTGTCACCGTACTGTCCACAAGCTCCCCAGGACCATTCACTGTCACCGTACTGTCCACAAGCTCCCCAGGACCATTCACTGTCACTGTACTGTCCACAAGCTCCCCAGGACCATTCACTGTCACCGTACTGTCCACAAGCTCCCCAGGACCATTCACTGTCACTGTACTGTCCACAAGCTCCCCAGGACCATTCACTGTCACCGTACTGTCCACAAGCTCCCCAGGACCATTCACTGTCACCGTACTGTCCACAAGCTCCCCAGGACCATTCACTGTCACCGTACTGTCCACAAGCTCCCCAGGACCATTCACTGTCACCGTACTGTCCACAAGCTCCCCAGGACCAATCACTGTCACCGTACTGTCCACAAGCTCCCCAGGACCATTCACTGTCACCGTACTGTCCACAAGCTCCCCAGGACCATTCACTGTCACCGTACTGTCCACAAGCTCCCCAGGACCATTCACTGTCACCGTACTGTCCACAAGCTCCCCAGGACCATTCACTGTCACCGTACTGTCCACAAGCTCCCCAGGACCATTCACTGTCACCGTACTGTCCACAAGCTCCCCAGGACCATTCACTGTCACCGTACTGTCCACAAGCTCCCCAGGACCATTCACTGTCACCGTACTGTCCACAAGCTCCACAGGACAATTCACTGTCACGTGTCCACAACCGGACCATTCTGTCTGTCCACAAGCTGCCTAGGACCATTCACTGTCACCGTACTGTCCACAAGCTCCCCAGGACCATTCACTGTCACCGTACTGTCCACAAGCTCCCCAGGACCATTCACTGTCACCGTACTGTCCACAAGCTCCCCAGGACCATTCACTGTCACCGTACTGTCCACAAGCTCCCCAGAACCATTCACTGTCACCGTACTGTCCACAAGCTCCCCAGGACCATTCACTGTCACCGTACTGTCCACAAGCTCCCCAGGACCATTCACTGTCACCGTACTGTCCACAAGCTCCCCAGGACCATTCACTGTCACCGTACTGTCCACAAGCTCCCCAGGACCATTCACTGTCACCGTACTGTCCACAAGCTCTCCAGAACCATTCACTGTCACCGTACTGTCCACAAGCTCCCCAGGACCATTCACTGTCACCGTACTGTCCACAAGTTCCCCAGGACCATTCACTGTCACCGTACTGTCCACAAGCTCCCCAGGACCATTCACTGTCACCGTACTGTCCACAAGCTCCCCAGGACCATTCACTGTCACCGTACTGTCCACAAGCTCCCCAGGACCATTCACTGTCACCGTACTGTCCACAAGCTCCTCAGGACCATTCACTGTCACCGTACTGTCCACAAGCTCCCCAGGAATATTCACTGTCACCGTACTGACCACAAGCTATCCAGGACCACTCACTCTCACCGTACTGTCCACAAGCTCCCCAGGACGATTCGCTGTCATCGTACTGTCCACAAGCTCCCCAGGACAATTCACTGTCACCGTGCTGTCCACAAGCTCCCCAGGACCATTCACTGTCACCGTACTGTCCACAAGCTCCCCAGGACCATTCACTGTCACCGTGCTGTCCACAAGCTCTACAGGACCATTCACTGTCACCGTAAAGTCCACAAGCTCCCCAGGACCATTCACTGTCACCGTACTGTCCACAAGCTACCCAGGACCATCCACTGTCACCGTACTGTCCACAAGCTTCCCAGGACCATTCACTGTCACCGTACTGTCCACAAGCTCCCCAGAACCATTCACTGTCACTGTACTATCCACAAGCTCGTCAGGACCATTCACTGTCACCGTACTGTCCACAAGCTCCCCAGGGCCATTCACTGTCACCGTACTGTCCACAAGCTCTCCAGGACCATTCACTGTCACTGTACTGTCCACAAGCTCCCAAGGACCATTCGCTGTCACCGTACTGTCCACAAGCTCCCCAGGACCATTCGCTGTCACTGTACTGTCCACAAGCTCCTCAGGACCTTTCACTGTCACCGTACTGTCCACAAGCTTCCCTGGACCATTCACTGTCACCGTACTGTCCACAAGCTCCCCAGGACCATTCACTGTCACCGAACTGTACACAAGCTCCCTATTACCATTCACTGTCACCGTACTGTCCACAAGCTCCAATGAACCATTCACTGTCACTGTACTGTCCACAAGCTTCCCATGACCATTCACTGTCACCGTACTGTCCACAAGCTCCCCAGAACCATTCACTGTCACTGTACTGTCCACAAGCTCCCCAGAACCATTCACTGTCACCGTACTGTCCACAAGCTCCCCAGGACCATTCACTGTCACCGTACTGTCCACAAGCTCTCCAGGACCATTCACTGTCACTGTACTGTCCACAAGCTCCCCAGGACCATTCACTGTCACCGTACTTTCCACAAGCTCTCCAGGACCATTCACTGTCGCTGTACTGTCCACAAGGTCCTCAGGACCATTCACTGTCACCGTACTGTCCACAAGCTCCCCAGGACCATTCACTGTCACCGTACTGTCCACAAGCTCCCCAGGACCATTCACTGTCACCGTACTGTCCACAAGCTCCCCAGGACCATTCACTGTCACTGTACTGTCCACAAGCTTCCCAGGACCATTCACTGTCACCGTACTGTCCACAAGCTCCCCAGAACCATTCACTGTCACTGTACTGTCTACAAGCTCGTCAGCACCATTCACTGTCACCGTACTGTCCACAAGCTCCCCAGGGCCATTCACTGTCACCGTACTGTCCACAAGCTCTGCAGGATCATTCTCTGTCACTGTACTGTCCACAAGCTCCCCAGGACCATTCACTGTCACCGTACTGTCCACAAGCTCTCCAGGACCATTCACTGTCACTGTACTGTCCACAAGCTCCTCAGGACCTTTCACTGTCACCGTACTGTCCACAAGCTCCCCAGGACCATTCACTGTCACCGTACTGTCCACAAGCTCTCCAGGACCATTCACTGTCACTGTACTGTCCACAAGCTCCTCAGGAACATTCAATGCCACCGTACTGTCCACAAACTCCCCAGGAACATTCAATGCCACCGTTCTGTCCACAAGCTCCCCAGGACCATTCACTGTCGCCGTGCTGTCCACAAGCTCCCCAGGACCTTTCACTGTCACGGTACTGTCCACAAGCTCCCCAGGACCACTCACTGTCACCGTTCTGTCCACAAGCTCCCCAGGACCATTCACTGTCACCGTGCTGTCCACAATCTCCACAGGATCATTCACTGTCACCGTACTGTCCACAAGCTCCCCAGGACCATTCACTGTCACCGTACTGTCCACAAGCTCCCCAGAACCATTCACTGTCACCGTGCTGTCCACAAGCTCCCCAGGACCATTCACTGTCACCGTGCTGTCCACAATCTCCACAGGATCATTCACTGTCACCGTACTGTCCACAAGCTCCCCAGGACCATTCACTGTCACCGTACTGTCCACAAGCTCCCCAGAACCATTCACTGTCACGGTACTGTCCACAAGCTCCCCAGGACCATTCACTGTCACCGTGCTGTCCACAAGCTCCCCAGGACCATTCACTGTCACCGTGCTGTCCACAATCTCCACAGGATCATTCACTGTCACCGTACTGTCCACAAGCTCCCCAGGACCATTCACTGTCTCTGTACTGTCCACAAGCTCCCAAGAACCATTCACTGTCTCTGTACTGTCCACAAGCTCGCCAGGACCATTCACTGTCACCGTACTGTCCACAAGCTCCCCAGGGCCATTCACTGTCACCGTACTGTCCACAAGCTCTCCAGGACCATTCACTGTCACTGTACTGTCCACAAGCTCCCCAAGACCATTCACTGTCACCGTACTGTCCACAAGCTCTCCATGACCATTCACTGTCACTGTACTGTCCACAAGCTCCTCAGGACCATTCACTGTCACCGTACTGTCCACAAGCTCCACAGGACCATTCACTGTCACCGTACTGTCCACAAGCTCCACAGGACCATTCACTGTCACCGTTCTGTCCACAAGCTCCCCATCACCATTCACTGTCACTGTACTGTCCACAAGCTCCCCAGGACCATTCACTGTCACCGTACTGTCCACAAGCTCCCCAGGACCATTCACTGTCACCGTACTGTCCACAAGCTCCCCAAGAACATTCACTGTCACCGTACTGTCCACAAGCTCCTCAGGACCATTCACTGTCACCGTACTGTCCACAAGCTCCTCAGGACCATTCACTGTCACCGTACTGTCCACAAGCTTCCCAGGACCATTCACTGTCACCGTACTGTCCACAAGCTCACCAAGATCATTCACTGTCACCGTACTGTCCACAAGCTTCCCAGGACCATTCACTGTCACCGTACTGTCCACAAGCTCCCCAAGATCATTCACTGTCACCGTACTCTCCACAAGCTCTCCAGGACCATTCACGTTCACCGTACGGTCCACAAGCTCCCCAGGACCATTCACTGTCACCGTACTGTCCACAAGCCCAGGATCATTCACTGTCACCGTACTGTCCACTGACCATTCACTGTCACCGTACTCTCCACAAGCTCCCCAGGACCATTCACTGTCACCGTACTGTCCACAAGCTCCCCAGGACCATTCACTGTCACCGTACTGTCCACAAGCTCCCCAGGACCATTCACTGTCACCGTACTGTCCACAAGCTCCCCAGGACCATTCACTGTCACCGTACTGTCCACAAGCTCCCCAGGACCATTCACTGTCACCGTACTGTCCACAAGCTCCCACATTCACTGTCACCGTACTGTCCACAAGCTCCCCAGGACCATTCACTGTCACCGTACTGTCCACAAGCTCCCCAGGACCATTCACTGTCACCGTACTGTCCACAAGCTCCCCAGGACCATTCACTGTCACCGTACTGTCCACAAGCTCCCCAGGACCATTCACTGTCACCGTACTGTCCACAAGCTCCCCAGGACCATTCACTGTCACCGTACTGTCCACAAGCTCCCCAGGACCATTCACTGTCACCGTACTGTCCACAAGCTCCCCAGGACCATTCACTGTCACCGTACTGTCCACAAGCTCCCCAGGACCATTCACTGTCACCGTACTGTCCACAAGCTCCCCAGGACCATTCACTGTCACCGTACTGTCCACAAGCTCCCCAGGACCATTCACTGTCACCGTACTGTCCACAAGCTCCCCAGGACCATTAACTGTCACCGTACTGTCCACAAGCTCCCCAGGACCATTCACTGTCACCGTACTGTCCACAAGCTCCCCAGGACCATTCACTGTCACCGTACTGTCCACAAGCTCCCCAGGACCATTCACTGTCACCGTACTGTCCACAAGCTCCCCAGGACCATTCACTGTCACCGTACTGTCCACAAGCTCCCCAGGACCATTCACTGTCACCGTACTGTCCACAAGCTCCCCAGGACCATTCACTGTCACCGTACTGTCCACAAGCTCCCCAGGACCATTCACTGTCACCGTACTGTCCACAAGCTTCCCAGGACCATTAACTGTCACCGTACTGTCCACAAGCTCCCCAGGACCATTCACTGTCACCGTACTGTCCACAACCTCTCTAGGACCATTCACTGTCACTGTACTGTCCACAAGCTCCCCAGGACCATTCACTGTCACCGTACTGTCCACAAGCTCCCCAGGACCACTCACTGTCACCGTAATGTCCACAAGCTCCCCAGGACCATTCACTGTCACCGTACTGTCCACAAGCTCCCCAGGACCATTCACTGTCACCGTACTGTCCACAAGCTCCCCAGGACCATTCACTGTCACCGTACTGTCCACAAGCTCCCCAGGACCATTCACTGTCACCGTACTGTCCACAAGCTCCCCAGGACCATTCACTGTCACCGTACTGTCCACAAGCTCCCCAGGACCATTCACTGTCACCGTACTGTCCACAAGCTCCCCAGGACCATTCACTGTCACTGTACTGTCCACAAGCTCCCCAGGACCATTCACTGTCACCGTACTGTCCACAAGCTGCCCAGGACCATTCACTGTCACCGTACTGTCCACAAGCTCCCCAGGACCATTCACTGTCACCGTACTGTCCACAAGCTCCCCAGGGCCATTCACTGTCACCGTACTGTTCACAAGCTCCCCAGGACCATTCACTGTCACCGTACTGTCCACAACCTCTCTAGGACCATTCACTGTCACTGTACTGTCCACAAGCTCCCCAGGACCATTCACTGTCACCGTACTGTCCACAAGCTCCCCAGGACCACTCACTGTCACCGTACTGTCCACAAGCTCCCCAGGACCATTCACTGTCACCGTACTGTCCACAAGCTCTCCAGGACCATTCACTGTCACTGTACTGTCCACAAGCTCCCCAGGACCATTCACTGTCACCGTACTGTCCACAAGCTCCCCAGGAACATTCACTGTCACCGTACTGTCCACAAGCTCCCCAGGACCATTCACTGTCACCGTACTGTCCACAAGCTCCCCAGGACCATTCACTGTCACGGTACTGTCCACAAGCTCCCCAGGACCATTCACTGTCACCGTACTGTCCACAAGCTCCCCAGGACCATTCACTGTCACCGTGCTGTCCACAAGCTCCACAGGACCATTCACTGTCACCGTACTGTCCACAAGCTCCCCAGGACCATTCACTGTCACCGTACTGTCCACAAGCTCCCCAGAACCATTCACTGTCACCGTGCTGTCCACAAGCTCCCCAGGACCATTCACTGTCACTGTACTGTCCACAATCTCCACAGGATCATTCACTGTCACCGTACTGTCCACAAGCTCCCCAGGACCATTCACTGTCACCGTACTGTCCACAAGCTCCCCAGAACCATTCACTATCACTGTACTGTCCACAAGCTCCCCAGGATAATTCACTGTCACCGTACTGTGCGCAAGCTCCCCAGGACAATTCACTGTCACCGTGCTGTCCACAATCTCCACAGGACCAGCCACTATCACCGTACTGTCCACAAGCTCACCAGGACCATTCACTGTCACCGTACTGTCCACAAGCTCCCCAGGACCATTCACTGTCACTGTACTGTCCACAAGCTCCCCAGGACCATTCACTGTCACCGTACTGTCCACAAGCTCCCCAGGACCATTCACTGTCACCGTACTGTCCACAAGCTCCCCAGGGCCATTCACTGTCACCGTACTGTCCACAAGCTCTCCATGACCATTCACTGTCACTGTACTGTCCACAAGCTCCTCAGGACCATTCACTGTCACCGTACTGTCCACAAGCTCCTCAGGACCATTCACTGTCACCGTACTGTCCACAAGCTTCCCAGGACCATTCACTGTCACCGTACTGTCCACAAGCTCCCCAGGACCATTCACTGTCACCGTACTGTCCACAAGCTCCCCAGGACCATTCACTGTCACCGTACTGTCCACAAGCTCCCCAGGACCATTCACTGTCACCGTACTGTCCACAAGCTCCCCAGGACCATTCACTGTCACCGTACTGTCCACAAGCTCCCCAGGACCATTCACTGTCACCGTACTGTCCACAAGCTCCCCAGGACCATTCACTGTCACCGTACTGTCCACAAGCTCCCCAGGACCATTCACTGTCACCGTACTGTCCACAAGCTCCCCAGGACCATTCACTGTCACCGTACTGTCCACAAGCTCCCCAGGACGATTCACTGTCACCGTACTGTCCACAAGCTCCCCAGGACCATTCACTGTCACCGTACTGTCCACAAGCTCCCCAGGACCATTCACTGTCACCGTACTGTCCACAAGCTCCCCAGGACCATTCACTGTCACCGTACTGTCCACAAGCTCCCCAGGACCATTCACTGTCACCGTACTGTCCACAAGCTCCCCAGGACCATTCACTGTCACCGTACTGTCCACAAGCTCCCCAGGACCATTCACTGTCACCGTACTGTCCACAAGCTCCCCAGGACCATTCACTGTCACCGTACTGTCCACAAGCTCCCCAGGACCATTCACTGTCACCGTACTGTCCACAAGCTCCCCAGGACCATTCACTGTCACCGTACTGTCCACAAGCTCCCCAGGACCATTCACTGTCACCGTACTGTCCACAAGCTCCCCAGGACCATTCACTGTCACCGTACTGTCCACAAGCTCCCCAGGACCATTCACTGTCACCGTACTGTCCACAAGCTCCCCAGGACCATTCACTGTCACCGTACTGTCCACAAGCTCCCCAGGACCATTCACTGTCACCGTACTGTCCACAAGCTCCCCAGGACCATTCACTGTCACCGTACTGTCCACAAGCTCCCCAGGACCATTCACTGTCACCGTACTGTCCACAAGCTCCCCAGGACCATTCACTGTCACCGTACTGTCCACAAGCTCCCCAGGACCATTCACTGTCACCGTACTGTCCACAAGCTCCCCAGGACCATTCACTGTCACCGTCCTGTCCACAAGCTCCCCAGGACCATTCACTGTCACCGTACTGTCCACAAGCTCCCCAGGACCATTCACTGTCACCGTACTGTCCACAAGCTCCATTCACTGTCAGCTCCGTACTGTCCACAAGGAGCATTCACTGTCACCGTACTGTCCACAAGCTCCCCAGGACCATTCACTGTCACCGTACTGTCCACAAGCTCCCCAGGACCATTCACTGTCACCGTACTGTCCACAAGCTCCCCAGGACCATTCACTGTCACCGTACTGTCCACAAGCTCCCCAAGACCATTCACTGTCACCGTACTGTCCACAAGCTCCCCAGGACCATTCACTGTCACCGTACTGTCCACAAGCTCCCCAGAACCATTCACTGTCACCGTACTGTCCACAAGCTCCCCAGGACCATTCACTGTCACCGTACTGTCCACAAGCTCCCCAGGACCATTCACGTTCACCGTACTGTCCACAAGCTCCCCAGGACCATTCACTGTCACCGTACTGTCCACAAGCTCCCCAGAACCATTCACTGTCACCGTACTGTCCACAAGCTCCCCAGGACCATTCACTGTCACCGTACTGTCCACAAGCTCCCCAGGACCATTCACGTTCACCGTACTGTCCACAAGCTCCCCAGGACCATTCACTGTCACCGTACTGTCCACAAGCTCCCCAGGACCATTCACGTTCACCGTACTGTCCACAAGCTCCCCAGGACCATTCACACTTTATTTATTTTATATATTATATGATTCACGTTATCTCTCTCAGATTTTTCTGATGACACATCCACTAATAAACATGTAAATAGGTTCACTTCCTTGAACATCCTTCCCTCCACTCTAACTTACAATTTATCTTACTCTATACTCCTTAATCTCAATACTTGCACCTTGCAGACTCCTCCACTAACTTCTGCAACTCATCTTCTCTCGAGTATTGTGTCTCACCAATAAGCAATTGTTGCAACTCACACTTTATATCAAACTCGTTATCTTCTAAGATCGCAACTCACTCTAAGAATTTAGAGATCACTTCTTCTGAGACGTCATTAATGAAGACATTAAACAAGTTCGGTAATTTCACATAACCTGGTCCAAGACTCATATTTATTGGAAAAAATTATCCTTCACATGAATCACAAAATATTTTATTGCTTTCAACAATTTGTTGTCTGAACATAACAACAACAACAATATTATTTTTTTATTACTATTATTTTTAATTAAATAGTTATTAGTTATGTTTAGTTAAACTGCGTGTAATAAATGATTCTTGGTATTAAAGAAACTCATTAACTATGATGCTGAACTGTAATAACAAGTAATGAAATCTGGTCATTAACTCTGGTTTAATTATTTTAAATATTTCCGGGTGAATCTTTTATACAAGCTTTCCATAAATTAAATGTCATGGTTTTGCGCATTTATTTGTTAACGAGTCACTGGCAGAGCACAACCTTGATGTTGGTGAAAGACACTTTATTAAAGGAACTGGAGGTACTTGCTTTTTCTTTGCTTAAAAGCTAATTTTGTCCCAGTATCCAGGTGTTGTATGGCTTCTACGGGTTTGGCAGTTTTCCATATCAGGTAACTGAAAAAAGCAATACTCGTTACTATTAAGTAACCACATCCATAAATCCTCCCAAAGTGGATATGACACTTAGCTGAGTTATGACCAGAGCTTTGATAAGATGGGAAGGAAAGATGGATGGAAATATGGGAAAAGTGCTGGTGGGGGGAGGGGAGGTGAGGTAATATATATAAGTATCCTAACCACTTCGGTGCATTTTAATATAAGTGTGTGTATGTGTAGTGTTATTATTGAATTCATGAAATTCAGAGAATCTGGTATAAGACTGTACCCATCAGCTTCACACAGTAACTGTGGTAGGGGTATACTTTTTTGCAATTGCCTTTTTTTCTCGCGCAGGAGGTTGAATACAGGACGCAGGCTGGAGATGATGGTTGCAATGTGTTTGATGTAGGTCAACTGCTTTCTGGAGCTGCTGGTCAACTGAGCTGTTTCAGAGGTGGTGTCCTGCCGTAGTAGGTTTGGAGATGTTACATGGTTAGATGTAAGAGTTAATTAGTTAGAAGTAAAGTCTCCATAAATTTGGATGGTTTTATCTTTATTGAACATAGAAAGGTTCTGGTGGTACCTTTAGTTAACCTGTCTTATCTTTCTTCCTGTCTACCCACAACTTTTCTTGCCTCTTTCTCCTCCACCAGCCCTTCCCCATTCTTGGCCTCAGCTTTATTGCTTAATAAAAACAAAAGGAAAATAATAATATGAATAATGTTGGTACTGGGTATAATGAAACAATTTGAAGATCACGCTTTTATTGGAACAAGTTTCACTCAGGGTAGAGCTGAGCGAAATGTAGTCCCAATAGAAGCACTGCATGCAGACTTGCAATGTTAATATCAGTGTCGCTGTACACTGAACCATAATAATGTATCTGACGTTTAACTGCTGAAGAATTAATAGTTGTAATATAATAAATTATCACTGTGAAACAAGTAGTGAAATGCCGAACGTTCTACATATAACCTAGGGACCCAGGGTCGATTCTCCTGCTAGGAGTCACGTTTGGAAAAGTCACTCATGCCTGGTGCCCCGGTTTCCCCTAGCGGTATATACGTGCCAGGGTATGAGACGGCTGTTGTGGTCGGCATCCTCGAGGCTGGTAAGTTACCTTAAATATAGTTGTGATTCGAAATTGCTTGATTCAATGGCATAAATAATAAAAAAAACCGCGTCTTCAGGACCTTGCCAGCTAAGCAAAATGTCATTCCTCTCACATTGCAGTTAAAACACCACAAACCACTTAAAACATATTTGTGTTTGCTAAACTCCAACCGAAGACCAAGCTATATTTTATACTACTGAGCTTAGGTAAGCGTCACACAGCACCTAGTACACAGCTTAACACTTACCAGAGCCGTGATTGGTGGACTCATGAGAGACGCAGTAATCAAGAGTAGTGTATATCACTGTGGACTACTGGAGACAGCACCTCACTCCCTCCTGTGGTCTCACCTATTTGTCCTCACTTATTTGTGGTTGCAGGGGTCAAGTCATAACTCCTGGCCCCGCCTCTACACTGGTCGCTACTACGTCCTCTCTCCCTGCTCCATGAGCTTAAAACTATGTATGGTTCCTGCCTCCAATACGTTGCTTGCCAGACTGTTCCACTTCCTGACAACTCTCTGACTAAAGAAATACTTCCTAACATCCCTTTGACTCATCTGAGTCTTAAATTTCCAATTATGACCCCTTGTTCCTCTGTACCATCTGTGGAACATCCTGTCTCTGTCCACCTTGTCTATTCCATGCAGTATTTTGTATGTCGTTATCATGTCTCCCCTAACCTTTCTGTCCTCCAGTATCGTCAGGCCTACTTCCCTTAACCTTTCTTCGTAGGACATTCCCTTTAGCTCTGGAAGTAGCCTTTCTGCAAACCTTTGCACTTTCTTTAATTTCTTGACGTGCTTGACCAGGTGTGGGTTCCAAGCTGGTGCCTGACGTACACGGTGTACAGAGTCTTGAACGATCCCTTACTGAGGTACCGAAACGTTATTCTTTGGTTCGCCAGGCGCCCATATGCTGCAGCAGTTATCTGGTTGATGTACACCTCAGGAGATGTGCTCGGTATTATGCTCACCCCAAGATCTTTTTCCTTGTGTGTTTGTGTGTGAATGTTTGTGTCCTGCTGACAGCTGAGAGTTACGGCACAGAGTTACGGCTGATAACTGCTGTTGGCTGGCTTCCCCTCCCTGGAGAGTGAAGCAATATTCTGAATGTCAGAGATTTGTTACCTTAATCGCTTAATGCTATATTACCTTCACTCTGTTACACTCTAACCATGTATTATTTCACACTGCATTCTTTCACTCTTGTGTACCACCACACTGCATTCTTTCTCTCTTGTGTACCACCACACTGCATTCTTTCTCTCTTGTGTACCACCACACTGCATTCTTTCACTCTTGTGTACGACCACACTGCATTCTTTCACTCTTGTGTACCACCACACTGCATTCTTTCTCTCTTGTGTACCACCACACTGCATTCTTTCACTCTTGTGTACCACAACACTGCATTCTTTCTCTCTTGTGTACCACCACACTGCATTCTTTCTATCTTGTGTACCACCACACTGCATTCTTTCACTCTTGTGTACCACCACACTGCATTCTTTCTCTCTTGTGCACCACAACACTGCATTCTTTCACTCTTGTGTACCACCACACTGCATTCTTTCTCTCTTGTGTACCACCACACTGCATTCTTTCTCTCTTGTGCACCACAACACTGCATTCTTTCACTCTTGTGCACCACAACACTGCAATCTTTCACTCTCCTGTACCACAACACTGCATTCTTTCACTCTTGTGTACCACCACACTGCAATCTTTCACTCTCCTGTACCACAACACTGCATTCTTTCACTCTTGTGTACCACAACACTGCAATCTTTCTCTCTTGTGTACCACCACACTGCATTCTTTCACTCTTGTGTACCACCACACTGCAATCTTTCACTCTCCTGTACCACAACACTGCATTCTTTCACTCTTGTGTACCACAACACTGCATTCTTTCACTCTTGTGTACCACAACACTGCAATCTTTCTCTCTTGTGTACCACAACACTGCATTCTTTCACTCTTGTGTACCACAACACTGCATTCTTTCACTCTTGTGTACCACAACACTGCAATCTTTCACTCTCCTGTACCACAACACTGCATTCTTTCACTCTTGTGTACCACAACACTGCATTCTTTCACTCTTGTGTACCACAACACTGCAATCTTTCACTCTTGTGTACCACAACACTGCAATCTTTCTCTCTTGTGTACCACAACACTGCATTCTTTCACTCTTGTGTACCACAACACTGCAATCTTTCACTCTTGTGTACCACAACACTGCAATCTTTCTCTCTTGTGTACCACAACACTGCAATCTTTCTCTCTTGTGTACCACAACACTGCAATCTTTCACTCTTGTGTACCACAACACTGCAATCTTTCTCTCTTGTGTACCACAACACTGCAATCTTTCACTCTTGTGTACCACAACACTGCAATCTTTCTCTCTTGTGTACCACAACACTGCAATCTTTCTCTCTTGTGTACCACAACACTGCAATCTTTCACTCTTGTGTACCACAACACTGCAATCTTTCTCTCTTGTGTACCACAACACTGCAATCTTTCTCTCTTGTGTACCACAACACTGCATTCTTTCACTCTTGTGTACCACAACACTGCAATCTTTCTCTCTTGTGTACCACAACACTGCAATCTTTCTCTCTTGTGTACCACAACACTGCAATCTTTCTCTCTTGTGTACCACAACACTGCAATCTTTCTCTCTTGTGTACCACAACACTGCATTCTTTCTCTCTTGTGTACCACAACACTGCATTCTTTCTCTCTTGTGTACCAAAACACTGCAATCTTTCTCTCTTGTGTACCACAACACTGCATTCTTTCTCTCTTGTGTACCACAACACTGCAATCTTTCTCTCTTGTGTACCACAACACTGCATTCTTTCTCTCTTGTGTACCACAACACTGCAATCTTTCTCTCTTGTGTACCACAACACTGCAATCTTTCTCTCTTGTGTACCACAACACTGCAATCTTTCTCTCTTGTGTACCACAACACTGCATTCTTTCTCTCTTGTGTACCACAACACTGCATTCTTTCACTCTCCTGTACCACAACACTGCATTCTTTCACTCTTGTGTACCACAACACTGCATTCTTTCACTCTTGTGTACCACAACACTGCAATCTTTCACTCTTGTGTACCACAACACTGCAATCTTTCTCTCTTGTGTACCACAACACTGCATTCTTTCACTCTTGTGTACCACAACACTGCAATCTTTCTCTCTTGTGTACCACAACACTGCAATCTTTCTCTCTTGTGTACCACAACACTGCAATCTTTCACTCTTGTGTACCACAACACTGCAATCTTTCTCTCTTGTGTACCACAACACTGCAATCTTTCTCTCTTGTGTACCACAACACTGCAATCTTTCACTCTTGTGTACCACAACACTGCAATCTTTCACTCTTGTGTACCACAACACTGCAATCTTTCTCTCTTGTGTACCACAACACTGCAATCTTTCTCTCTTGTGTACCACAACACTGCAATCTTTCACTCTTGTGTACCACAACACTGCAATCTTTCTCTCTTGTGTACCACAACACTGCAATCTTTCACTCTTGTGTACCACCACACTGCAATCTTTCACTCTTGTGTACCACCACACTGCAATCTTTCACTCTTGTGTACCACAACACTGCAATCTTTCACTCTTGTGTACCACAACACTGCAATCTTTCTCTCTTGTGTACCACAACACTGCAATCTTTCTCTCTTGTGTACCACAACACTGCAATCTTTCACTCTTGTGTACCACAACACTGCAATCTTTCACTCTTGTGTACCACAACACTGCAATCTTTCTCTCTTGTGTACCACAACACTGCAATCTTTCTCTCTTGTGTACCACAACACTGCAATCTTTCACTCTTGTGTACCACAACACTGCAATCTTTCTCTCTTGTGTACCACAACACTGCAATCTTTCACTCTTGTGTACCACAACACTGCAATCTTTCACTCTTGTGTACCACAACACTGCAATCTTTCTCTCTTGTGTACCACAACACTGCAATCTTTCTCTCTTGTGTACCACAACACTGCAATCTTTCACTCTTGTGTACCACAACACTGCAATCTTTCTCTCTTGTGTACCACAACACTGCAATCTTTCTCTCTTGTGTACCACAACACTGCATTCTTTCACTCTTGTGTACCACAACACTGCAATCTTTCTCTCTTGTGTACCACAACACTGCAATCTTTCTCTCTTGTGTACCACAACACTGCAATCTTTCTCTCTTGTGTACCACAACACTGCAATCTTTCTCTCTTGTGTACCACAACACTGCAATCTTTCTCTCTTGTGTACCACAACACTGCAATCTTTCTCTCTTGTGTACCACAACACTGCATTCTTTCACTCTTGTGTACCACAACACTGCAATCTTTCTCTCTTGTGTACCACAACACTGCAATCTTTCACTCTTGTGTACCACAACACTGCAATCTTTCTCTCTTGTGTACCACAACACTGCAATCTTTCTCTCTTGTGTACCACAACACTGCATTCTTTCACTCTTGTGTACCACAACACTGCAATCTTTCTTTCACTCTTGTGTACCACAACACTGCAATCTTTCTCTCTTGTGTACCACAACACTGCAATCTTTCTCTCTTGTGTACCACAACACTGCATTCTTTCACTCTTGTGTACCACAACACTGCAATCTTTCTCTCTTGTGTACCACAACACTGCAATCTTTCTCTCTTGTGTACCACAACACTGCAATCTTTCTCTCTTGTGTACCACAACACTGCAATCTTTCTCTCTTGTGTACCACAACACTGCATTCTTTCTCTCTTGTGTACCACAACACTGCATTCTTTCTCTCTTGTGTACCACAACACTGCATTCTTTCACTCTTGTGTACCACAACACTGCAATCTTTCACTCTTGTGTACCACAACACTGCAATCTTTCACTCTTGTGTACCACAACACTGCATTCTTTCTCTCTTGTGTACCACAACACTGCATTCTTTCACTCTTGTGTACCACAACACTGCATTCTTTCACTCTTGTGCACCACAACACTGCATTCTTTCACTCTTTTGTACCACAACACTGCATTCTTTCACTCTTGTGTACCACCACACTGCAATCTTTCACTCTTGTGTACCACCACACTGCAATCTTTCACTCTTGTGTACCACCACACAACATTCTTTCACTCTTGTGTACCACCACACTGCAATCTTTCACTCTTGTGTACCACCACACTGCAATCTTTCACTCTTGTGTACCACCACACTGCAATCTTTCACTCTTGTGTACCACCACACTGCATTCTTTCACTCTCCTGTACCACAACACTGTATTCTTTAACTCCAGCATTCTTTCACTCTCATGTACCATAACACTGCCTTCTTTCACTCTCCTGTACTACAACGCTGCATTCTTTCACTCTGCTGTACCAGAACGCTGCACTTTTTTCACTCTCCTATACTATAATACTGCATCCTTTCACTCTTCTGTACTACAACTCTGCATTCTTTCAATCTCCTGAACCACAACACTGCATTCTTTAACTCCTGTTTACAATAACACTACATTCTTTCGCTCTCCTGTACCACAACACTGCATTCTTTAACTCTTGTGTACCATAACACTGTATGATTTCACTCTCGTGTACGTTAACACTGCATTTTTTCACTCTCCTGTACCACAACACTGCATACTTTCAATATCGTCAACCATAAGACTGCATTCTGTCGCTCTCTTGTACCATAAGACTGCATTCTTCCACTCTCTTGTACCATAAGACTGCATTCTGTCGTTCTCTTGTTCCATAAGACTGCATTCTTTCACTCTCTTGTACCATAAGACTGCATTCTGTCGCTCTGTTGTACCATAAGACTGCATTCTGTCGCTCTGTTGTACCAAAAGACTGCATTCTTTCGCACTCCTGCACTCTACCAATGCATTCCTATTGCATGGAAACACTGTATTTTCTTCTCTCCGGTACCATAACACTGTATTTCCTCTATCTCCAGCACCATAACACTGTATTTCCTCCCTCTTCAGCACCACAACACTGAATTCCATCCCTCTCCAGCACCATAACACTGTATCACTACACACACTGTTGCACCATAACAATATATCATCACACACTGTTGATGGGTACGTATCAACCAAGCAAGCAAGAACACCATCATAACAATCAGCTTCATCATCAAGACTAACAAAGAAGTCGTCAAATTATATAAAAAACACTCATTATCAAGAAAATATCCATCAACACCAATAAAGTAAAGCGTCATTTAGTTTCCAAGTTTGTCCAAACGTCTTTATTATAGATCATAATCACTGAGTAATAACCATCTCCACTTAATACTTCCAACAACTTTAACAGATGTACATAGTCGTTATTCTGGATCAACAAAATGCAAAATGTGAAAACTATGTCGAATGTTTCTTGATGTTTTCAGGTGAGTCACCTTTTTAAAGAACTGATCCGGCACTCTGCTGCATCCACTAAAAAGATCAACATTATACAACCTAACACAATTATAACTTCTTCACTACAGGAAATCTGCTGTTCCTAATATATATAATAGACCCAATCTGATAAAAAAATAAATCGAAAAGCTCACATTATATAAGAAAAATCAAGTACCATATACTTACACATTATTCTATAACAATCCAATAACTAGCAAAAATTAACTAGCCGAAATCTCCCCACACGTTTGTTAATAAAATAAGTGAAACAGAAATAACAGCTGATGTGTATGTAGTCAGCAGAATAATTGCAAAAAGAGGAGAGAGACAAACATTTTCTTCTGGTTCAACCGATAAAGTATATGCTATCAGAAGATCAGTCAAAATAATCTACCACAAGCCTCAACCAACTCATTGCAACCAAGTAAGATCAGCAACTTTATAATCTATACTGTCTACGCTTATTATTAATTATAAAAATGATCCCCTTCCTACCATGATCTCTGGGATGTTTATGTAATGTTGTCACAGGTGCGAGTCTTATAATTTTTCAACAATGCATTTAACCATTCAAATATATAGTGTACATAGTAAACATCATGATAAAACTACAGCCCCTTACCTGGAATTTGCTATTGATTCTGCATACTTAAATTATCCTTCAGTTCTTCTATATCAAGATTATGAGGAACTGTAATGTTAATATTTTCCGCTACAAGTCTGGAGAGACCGACCTATTATATGTAAATATCTCTTCTTTTAACTGCTCTTTTATCATAGTCCAAGTCTGAGTTATGGCCAGAACTTTGATGAGATGGGGAAGGAAGAAGGATGGGTAAGATGGTGAAGGAAGAAGGATGGGTAAGATGGTGAAGGAAGAAGGATGGGTAAGATGGTGAAGGAAGAAGGATGGGTAAGATGGTGAAGGAAGAAGGATGGGTAAGATGGTGAGGGAAGAAGGATGGGTAAGATGGGGAAGGAAGAAGGATGGGTAAGATGGGGAAGGAAGAAGGATGGGTAAGATGGTGAAGGAAGAAGGATGGGTAAGATGGGGAAGGAAGAAGGATGGGTAAGATGGTGAGGGAAGAAGGATGGGTAAGATGGGGAAGGAAGAAGGATGGGTAAGATGGTGAAGGAAGAAGGATGGGTAAGATGGGGAAGGAAGAAGGATGGGTAAGATGGTGAGGGAAGAAGGATGGGTAAGATGGTGAGGGAAGAAGGATGGGTAAGATGGTGAAGGAAGAAGGATGGGTAAGATGGTGAAGGAAGAAGGATGGGTAAGATGGGGAAGGAAGAAGGATGGGTAAGATGGGGAAGGAAGAAGGATGGGTAAGATGGTGAAGGAAGAAGGATGGGTAAGATGGTGAGGGAAGAAGGATGGGTAAGATGGGGAAGGAAGAAGGATGGGTAAGATGGGGAAGGAAGAAGGATGGGTAAGATGGTGAAGGAAGAAGGATGGGTAAGATGGGGAAGGAAGAAGGATGGGTAAGATGGTGAGGGAAGAAGGATGGGTAAGATGGGGAAGGAAGAAGGATGGGTAAGATGGTGAAGGAAGAAGGATGGGTAAGATGGGGAAGGAAGAAGGATGGGTAAGATGGTGAGGGAAGAAGGATGGGTAAGATGGTGAGGGAAGAAGGATGGGTAAGATGGTGAAGGAAGAAGGATGGGTAAGATGGTGAAGGAAGAAGGATGGGTAAGATGGTGAAGGAAGAAGGATGGGTAAGATGGTGAAGGAAGAAGGATGGGTAAGATGGTGAGGGAAGAAGGATGGGTAAGATGGTGAAGGAAGAAGGATGGGTAAGATGGTGAAGGAAGAAGGATGGGTAAGATGGTGAAGGAAGAAGGATGGGTAAGATGGTGAAGGAAGAAGGATGGGTAAGATGGTGAAGGAAGAAGGATGGGTAAGATGGGGAATGAAGAAGGATGGGTAAGATGGGGGAGGAAGAAGGATGGGTAAGATGGGGAAGGAAGAAGGATGGGTAAGATGGTGAAGGAAGAAGGATGGGTAAGATGGGGAAGGAAGAAGGATGGGTAAGATGGTGAGGGAAGAAGGATGGGTAAGATGGTGAAGGAAGAAGGATGGGTAAGATGGTGAAGGAAGAAGGATGGGTAAGATGGTGAAGGAAGAAGGATGGGTAAGATGGTGAAGGAAGAAGGATGGGTAAGATGGTGAGGGAAGAAGGATGGGTAAGATGGTGAAGGAAGAAGGATGGGTAAGATGGTGAAGGAAGAAGGATGGGTAAGATGGTGAAGGAAGAAGGATGGGTAAGATGGTGAAGGAAGAAGGATGGGTAAGATGGTGAAGGAAGAAGGATGGGTAAGATGGGGAATGAAGAAGGATGGGTAAGATGGGGAAGGAAGAAGGATGGGTAAGATGGGGAAGGAAGAAGGATGGGTAAGATGGTGAAGGAAGAAGGATGGGTAAGATGGGGAAGGAAGAAGGATGGGTAAGATGGGGAAGGAAGAAGGATGGGTAAGATGGTGAAGGAAGAAGGATGGGTAAGATGGGGAAGGAAGAAGGATGGGTAAGATGGTGAAGGAAGAAGGATGGGTAAGATGGTGAAGGAAGAAGGATGGGTAAGATGGGGAAGGAAGAAGGATGGGTAAGATGGGGAAGGAAGAAGGATGGGTAAGATGGGGAAGGAAGAAGGATGGGTAAGATGGGGAAGAAAGAAGGATGGGTAAGATGGGGAAGGAAAAAGGATGGGTAAGATGGTGAAGGAAGAAGGATGGGTAAGATGGGGAAGGAAGAAGGTGTAAGATGGGGAAGGAAGAAGGATGGGTAAGATGGGGAAGGAAGAAGGATGGGTAAGATGGGGAAGAAAGAAGGATGGGTAAGAGATGGTGAAGAAAGAAGGATGGGTAAGATAAGGATGGGGAAGGAAGAAGGATGGGTAAGATGGTGAAGGAAGAAGGATGGGTAAGATGGGGAAGGAAGAAGGATGGGTAAGATGGTGGGTGGGGAAGGAAGAAGGATGGTGAAGGAAGAAGGATGGGTAAGATGGTGAAGGAAGAAGGATGGGTAAGATGGTGAAGGAAGAAGGATGGGTAAGATGGTGAGGGAAGAAGGATGGGTAAGATGGTGAAGGAAGAAGGATGGGTAAGATGGTGAGGGAAGAAGGATGGGTAAGATGGTGAAGGAAGAAGGATGGGTAAGATGGTGAAGGAAGAAGGATGGGTAAGATGGTGAAGGAAGAAGGATGGGTAAGATGGTGAAGGAAGAAGGATGGTAGGGGGTGTACGTTTTTGCAATTGCCTTTTTTTCTAATTTCAGGGCTCAGGCTGGAGATAATGGATGCAGGGTACTTGATGCTGGTCGGCTGCTTCCTGGAGTTACTGGTCGGCTGAGCTGTTTCCGAGGTGGTGTCCTGCCGTAGTAGGTTTACAGATGTTACATGGTTAGATGCAAGTGTTAATTAGTTAGAAGTCTTCATAAACTGGGGTAGTTTTATCCTTATTGGACATAGAATGATTCTGGTGGCACCCATTTTTTAGTATCTTCTGGGAATTCACTCAGGATCATTGGTATCTGGAAATTCTCCTTGTGGATGAAGCGTCGGACTTTTTGTTGGAGGGTCATCCTTTGTTTCTGCAGTGTATTGATAATGTAGTTGGTGGTGTTTGTTGGTTGGGAAGGGTTTTATTTGTCTGGTATATGAAGTTCCTGCATGTCGTATAGTTGTCTCTTCTTTAGTTTATTTAGCCTAACATTTCTTGCATCTATCTCCTGTTGAATGTGTAGATCTTTCATTCTGATTCTGTCTCTCCACCTGTTGCCTGTGATAAAGCGGAGTGCTCTATTCTTGACTCTTTTAGCTGTAGCTTGTTGATTTTAGTTGTTAATGATATGGGTACACAAGGATATTCTAGCATTGGTCTTATCATCATCTTGTACACGCGTTTCTTGATATGGGAAGGGGTTTGATTAAACTTATATAGTTTGCTGAGGCAGCTTTAGCTAATTTCACCTTTTTGGAGATGCTAGTTGCTAAGTCGATCTGATATTCCAGGAACTTGTTCGGGTTTCTGATAGCGATAGGTGTACCTCTGATGGAGATACACCTTTTGTCTGATAAGGACTTTGGGTTGGTCGTGATTCTCCATTTCTTCTCCCAGTTTGCTGTTCTTCAGTTTCGCATTTATTTTCTCTATTACCCTCACACGCCTATTTTTGCCCGATATGGGGGTGGATGACACTACATGGATAACATCATCAGCAAACTGGGTGATGTTAGTGTCGTTGAATTCGGTTTCAGGGAGATCGTTTAGACATATGTTGAAGAGTATAGGGCTGAGGCACCACCCTGTGGTACTCCAGCTGTCGGTGTGAAAGGCTCTGCCGACTTACCGTTGAAGGTAGGGATGATGCTTCTTCCAGATAAGAAGTTGCATATGAACCTGAGAAAGTCCAGTTGTGGTCTGGAAGGTCGGCAAGTTTAAATATGAGGCCGTCGTGCCACAGGCTGTCAAAAATTTTGTGTACATCCCTAGCTGTAACTGGGATAAGGTTGCCCTGTTTCCTCAAGTTGTCCACAGCATCGAAGATGATATTGATAGCTTGTTGTGTTCCTCTGTGGGTCCTGATGACAAACTGTTTTTCAGTGAATAGGTGATTGTACTCCATGTAGTAGTTCAGTCTATTAGAAATTATTTTTTTCAAGGACTTTACCAGTGACTTCAAGTAAGGAGATAGGTCTATAGTTCTCCGGTTTATGTTTGTCTTTGCTGGGATTTGCAATGAATGTCATCCTTGCTGTCTAAAGTGTCACAGGAAAGTGTCCCGAGGTCAAGACAGCATTAAAGATATTTACCAGAGACATTTTGCAGTATCGGGGTAAGAACTTAAATTGTTTATCTCTTATACCTGAGAGGCCAGGGGATTTATTTCTCATTCTGCCTATGACTTGACTCATCTTTCTGAGTGTGATTGATCTTGTAAGGGTAAATGTATCAACTAATGTTATTGGTAGGAAGTCAACCCGGTTGTCGTCTCTCTATTCGTTGACCCACTGGTAATGGTTTTGTTAAATCTACGATCATTGTGTGAGAGAATTTTTTCCCACACATCACTTATCAGAACTGCAGATGAGAAATAGTGGCACTTGCAAGTAACTTTTTAAACACTCACATATTGTGAAATTATTTAATATTACATAATGTGTGATTATGTTTACCATCCTCCCTCTCCACAGCAAGGGTGACAGTAACCTCCCTTCCCACATCAAGGGTAACATCAACCTCCCTTCCCACATCAAGGGTAACATCAACCTCCCTTCCCACATCAAGGGTAACATCAACCTCCCTTCCCACATCAAGGGTAACATCAACCTCCCTTCCCACATCAAGGGTAACATCAACCTCCCTTCCCACATCAAGGGTAACATCAACCTCCCTTCCCACATCAAGGGTAACATCAACCTCCCTTCCCACATCAAGGGTAACATCAACCTCCCTTCCCACATCAAGGGTAACATCAACCTCCCTTCCCACATCAAGGGTAACAGTAACCTCCCTCTCCACATCAAGGGTAACATCAACCTCCCTTCCCACATCAAGGGTAACAGTAACCTCCCTCTCCACATCAAGGGTAACATCAACCTCCCTTCCCACATCAAGGGTAACAGCAACCTCCCTTCCCACATCAAGGGTAACAGCAACCTCCCTTCCCACATCAAGGGTAACAGCAACCTCCCTTCCCACATCAAGGGTAACATCAACCTCCCTTCCCACATCAAGGGTAACATCAACCTCCCTTCCCACATCAAGGGTAACATCAACCTCCCTTCCCACATCAAGGGTAACATCAACCTCCCTTCCCACATCAAGGGTAACATCAACCTCCCTTCCCACATCAAGGGTAACATCAACCTCCCTTCCCACATCAAGGGTAACAGTAACCTCCCTCTCCACATCAAGGGTAACATCAACCTCCCTTCCCACATCAAGGGTAACAGCAACCTCCCTTCCCACATCAAGGGTAACAGCAACCTCCCTTCCCACATCAAGGGTAACAGCAACCTCCCTTCCTACATGAAGGGTAACAGTAACCTCCCTTCCTACATCAAGGGTAACAGTAACCTCCCTTCCCACATCAAGGGTAACAGCAACCTCCCTTCCCACATCAAGGGCAACAGCAACCTCCCTTCCCACATCAAGGGTAACAGCAACCTCCCTTCCCACATCAAGGGTAACAGCAACCTCCCTTCCTACATGAAGGGTAACAGTAACCTCCCTTCCTACATGAAGGGTAACAGTGACCTCCCTTCCCACATCAAGGGTAACAGCAACCTCCCTTCCCACATCAAGGGTAACAGCAACCTCCCTTCCTACATGAAGGGTAACAGTAACCTCCCTTCCTACATCAAGGGTAACAGTAACCTCCCTTCCCACATCAAGGGTAACAGCAACCTCCCTTCCCACATCAAGGGCAACAGCAACCTCCCTTCCCACATCAAGGGTAACAGCAACCTCCCTTCCCACATCAAGGGTAACAGCAACCTCCCTTCCTACATGAAGGGTAACAGTAACCTCCCTTCCTACATGAAGGGTAACAGTGACCTCCCTTCCCACATCAAGGGTAACAGCAACCTCCCTTCCCACATCAAGGGTAACAGCAACCTCCCTTCCTACATGAAGGGTAACAGTAACCTCCCTTCCTACATCAAGGGTAACAGTAACCTCCCTTCCCACATCAAGGGTAACAGCAACCTCCCTTCCCACATCAAGGGCAACAGCAACCTCCCTTCCCACATCAAGGGTAACAGCAACCTCCCTTCCCACATCAAGGGTAACAGCAACCTCCCTTACCACATCAAGAGTAACAGCAACCTCCCTTCCTTCATCAAGGGTAACAGCATCCTCCCTTCTCACATCAAAGGTAACAGCAATCTTCCTTGCCACATCAAGGGTAACATCAACTTCCCTTTTCACATCAAGGGTAACATCAACCTCCCTTCTCACATCAAGAGAAACAGCAACCTCCCTTCCTACATCAAGGGTAACAGCAACCTCCCTTCTCACATCAAGAGAAACAGCAACCTCCCTTCCCACATCAAGGGTAACATCAACCTCCCTTCTCACATCAAGAGAAACAGCAATCTCCCTTCCCACATCAAGGGTAACAGCAACCTCCCTTCCCACATCAAGGGTAACAGCAACCTCCCTTCCCACATCAAGGGTAACAGCAACCTCCCTTACCACATCAAGGGTAACAGCAACCTCCCTTCCTTCATCAAGGGTAACAGCATCCTCCCTTCCCACATCAAAGGTAACAGCAATCTCCCTTGCCACATCAAGGGCAACATCAACCTCCCTTCTCACATCAAGAGAAACAGCAACCTCCCTTCCTACATCAAGGGTAACATCAACCTCCCTTCTCACATCAAGAGAAACAGCAACCTCCCTTCCTACATCAAGGGTAACATCAACCTCCCTTCTCACATCAAGAGAAACAGCAACCTCCCTTCCTACATCAAGAGAAACAGCAACCTCCCTTCCTACATCAAGAGAAACAGCAACCTCCCTTCCTACATCAAGGGTAACAGCAACCTCCCTTCCTACATCAAGGGTAACATCAACCTCCCTTCTCACATCAAGAGAAACAGCAACCTCCCTTCCTACATCAAGAGAAACAGCAACCTCCCTTCCTACATCAAGAGAAACAGCAACCTCCCTTCTCACATCAAGAGAAACAGCAACCTCCCTTCCTACATCAAGGGTAACAGCAACCTCCCTTCTCACATCAAGAGAAACAGCAACCTCCCTTGCCACATCAAGGGTAACATCAACCTCCCTTCTCACATCAAGAGAAACAGCAACCTCCCTTCCTACATCAAGAGAAACAGCAACCTCCCTTCCTACATCAAGGGTAACAGCAACCTCCCTTCCCACATCGAAGGTAACAACAACTGGTCTCACTATATTTCTTTACAAAGTGAATATACAATTTTCAGCAACATTTCTCTATTCAGTGACACAAAATTAGTAAAGAATAATAAACAATAATAAACCTGTGTTAAACAATAATAAACCTGTGTTAAACAATAATAAACCTGTGTTAAACAATAATAAACCTGTGTTAAACAATAATAAACCTGTGTTAAACAATAATAAACCTGTGTTAAACAATAATAAACCTGTGTTAAACAATAATAAACCTGTGTTAAACAAAAATATACCTTTGTAGCTGTTATCTTTATTTAAATTCTATTAGGGTTAATAAAGCTCACTCTGATTACTTCCGGTGCAGCTGTGAGATAACTGATTTTGAATTAAAGATAATTAGGACAATTTGATAGTAAAAATGGTAGAATTACAGACAAAATTTTAGGTAAATGGACACACATGCAACTAATGTGACATTTTATTGTGGCAACGTTTCGACTTTGTCAAGCCGTGACAGCTTGACAAAAGCTCCTGGAAAACGAAATGTTGCCACAATAGAATGTCACATTAGTTGTATCTGTGTGCATTTACCTGATGACTTGATAGATTACTTAGTATCTGATGAAAGTTTATAGACAACTGGGGTAGACAGATAGATAATACGCTCAGGTTAATGGGCAACTGGGAACATTAATTGACGTATAGTATGAGCTGATATATGACTGGTGCAAGTGGACAGGTCACTGGTATAAATGGACAGGCCACTGGGGCAAGTGGACAAGTCACTGGTGCAAGTAGACAGGTCACTAGGGCAAGTGGACAGGTCACTGATGCAAGTGGACAGGTCATTGGGGCAAGTGGCAGGTTTAAAAATAACTAAGGCAGTTAGTACATAATCGAAGGTTTATGTGTAATTATGGAATATTAAATGTCTGCCGCAGGTTGACATAAGAACATAAGAAAGGAGGAACACTGCAGCAGGCCTGTTGGCCCATACTAGGCAGGTCCTTTACAATTCATCCCACTAACAAACATTTGACCAACCCAATTTTCAATGCCACCCAAGAAACAAGCTCCGATGTGCAAGTCCCTCTCAAATCCAACCCCTCCCACTCATGTACTTATCCAACCTTAATTTGAAACTACCCAAAGTCCTAGCCTCAATAACCCAACTAGGTAGACTGTTCCACTCATCAACTACCCTATTTCCAAACCAATACTTTCCTATGTCCTTTCTAAATCTAAACTTATCTAATTTAAATCCATTACTGCGGGTTCTCTCTTGGAGAGATATCCTCAAGACCTTATTAATATCCCCTTTATTAATACCTATCTTCCACTTATACACTTCGATCAGGTCTCCCCTCATTCTTCGTCTAACAAGTGAATGTAACTTAAGAGTCTTCAATCTTTCTTCATAAGGAAGATTTCTAATGCTATGTATTAATTTAGTCATCCTACGCTGAATGTTTTCTAACGAATTTATGTCCATTCTGTAATATGGAGACCAGAATTGAGCTGCATAATCTAGGTGAGGCCTTACTAATGATGTATAAAGCTGCAGTATGACCTCTGGACTTCTGTTGCTTACACTTCTTGATATAAATCCCAGTAATCTATTTGCCTTATAACGTACGCTTAGGCATTGCTGTCTTGGTTTAAGGTCGCTGCTTACCATAACCCCCAAGTCCTTTTCGCAATCTGTATGGCTAACTTCTACATTATTTAACTTATAAGTGCTAGGGTTATGGACACTCCCGAGCTTCAGAACCTTGCATTTATCTACATTGAACTGCATCTGCCACTTTTCTGACCAAGAGTAGAGTTTGTCTAAATCCTCCTGAAGTTCCCTAACATCTACGTTTGAATCAATTATCCTACCTATCTTCGTGTCATCGGCGAATTTGCTCATATCACTAGTAATTCCTTCATCAAGATCATTGATATATATTATAAACAACAACGGGCCCAAGACTGATCCCTGTGGAACGCCACTTGTTACTGATCCCCACTCGGATTTAACCCCATTTATGGACACTCTCTGCTTCCTGTCTGTGAGCCATGACTCGATCCACGAGAGCACCCTTCCCCCAATGCCATGAGCTGCTACTTTCTTCAACAGTCTTTGGTGCGGAACTCTATCAAATGCCTTACTAAAATCTAAGTAAACAATATCAAATTCTTTATCGTGGTCAACAGCCTCAAAAGCTTTACTGAAGAAAGTTAATAAATTAGTTAGACAAGACCGGCCTCTTGTGAATCCATGCTGAGTATCATTAATCAAGCTGTGCTTATCGAGATGGCTTCTTATAATCTCAGCTATAATTGACTCTAGTAATTTGCCTACAATTGAGGTCAGGCTTATTGGGCGGTAATTTGACGGTAAT
The DNA here is from genome assembly GCF_038502225.1 of Cherax quadricarinatus. Classification (NCBI taxonomy): domain Eukaryota; kingdom Metazoa; phylum Arthropoda; class Malacostraca; order Decapoda; family Parastacidae; genus Cherax; species Cherax quadricarinatus. The sequence goes on from NW_027195117.1 coordinate 246,924, forward strand.
GACTTGTCCCCTGTTTTAAAAATAGGAATTACATTAGCCATCTTCCACATATCAGACACTACACCTGTTTGAAGAGATAAATTAAAAATATTAGTTAATGGTTCACAGACTTCCATTTTGCATTCCTTAAGAACCCTTGAAAAAACCTCATCAGGACCCGGTGACTTATTTTGCTTCAGTCGGTCTATCTGCTTCACAACCATTTCACTAGTGGCTGTGATGTTACATAATTTATCTTCTGATCCACTATAAAAATTAATTACCGGAATATTATTAGTGTCTTCCTGTGTAAAAACCGAGAGAAAGTAATTATTTAAAATCGAGCACATTTCATTCTCTTTGCCAGTAAGATGCCCATAGTTATTTTTAAGGGGACCTATCTTATCTCTGACTTTTGTTCTATATACCTGGAGAAAACTAACTTTTTGGGCTAGTTTTAGAATCCCTAGCAACTTTAATTTCATAGTCCCTTTTAGCTTTTCTTATCCCCTTTTTAATGTCTCTCTTAATGTCAATATACTGATTCATAAGATGACCCTCGCCTCTTTTGATACGCCTGTAAATTCCTTTCTTATGCCCTAGTAGATATTTCAGCCTATTATTCATCCATTTTGGGTCATTTCTATTTGATCTAATTTCCTTATAAGGGATAAACGTTCTTTGAGCAGCATGTATTGTGTTCAGAAAACTGTCATATTGATAGCTCTCTTCGTTACCCCAGTCAACAGATGATAAGTGTTCTCTAAGCCCATCGTAATCTGCTAAGCGAAAATCTGGGACTGTTACTGAGTTATCCCTACTATCATACTTCCATTCAATTCTAAATGTAATTGATTTGTGGTCGCTAGCACCCAGTTCCTCTGAAACTTCTAAATTATTAACAAGGGATTCATTGTTTGCCAGAACTAAGTCAAGCAGGTTATTTCCCCTTGTAGGTTCTGTCACAAACTGCTTCAAAAAACAATCCTGAACTACTTCTAAGAAATCGTATTATTCTAAATTCCCAGTCAAGAAATTCCAATCAATATGACTAAAGTTAAAGTCTCCTAGAATTACTACATTATCGTGCCTTGTGGCCCTAACAATTTCCTCCCATAGTAGTCTCCCTTGGTCCCTATCTAAATTTGGGGCACGGTATATCACACCTAAAATTAATTTTTCATGCCCCTCTGAAAATTCTATCCAAACAGACTCTGTATGTGTTACTTCAGACTTAATACCCGTTTTTATGCAACAGTTCAAGCGATCTCGGACATACAATGCCACCCCACCCCCCTTCCTGATACTTCTATCTACTTGGAACAATTTAAAACCCTGAATGTGACATTCTGCAGGCATGTCCCGACTTTTTGAATTAAACCACGTCTCAGTAATGGCAAATACATCTATGTTACCTGCACTAGCAACTAGTCTCAACTCGTCCATCTTATTCCTAGCACTGCGACTATTTGTGTAATAAATATTTAATGACCCTCCTATCTCTTTACCCTTCCTGCTCCTTTCTGTTATTCCACTAAACCTATTACTGTCCTTGTCAATTAGTGCCACTGGCTTTCCAATATCCACCTCAATTTGCCTATTACTAGTTCTCCTGGTACTCATGTTACTACCCTGCGACTTCACAGTTTTCCCGCCAAAACCCATACCACTAACTATTCCTAGTTTAAAGACCTAACAGCTCCCTCCACTGCGTTGGCCAGTGCTCCCACCCCACACCTAGATAAGTGAACCCCATCCCTGGCATACATGTCATTTCTGCCATAGAAGAGGTCCCAGTTGTCAATGAATGTTACCGCATTTTCCTTACAGTATTTGTCCAGCCAGCAATTGACACCAATTGCTCTGGACAACCATTCATTTCCAACTCCTCTCCTTGGCAAAATGCCACATATGACAGGTTTCCCACCCTTCCTCCTAATTATCTCTATTGCTGACCTATACCTGCTAATTAGGTCCTCACTCCTACGTCTGCCAACATCGTTGCCTCCAGCACTGAGACAGATAATAGGATTGCTCCCATTACCTATCATGATGTCATCCAGACGGCTAACAATATCCTTCATCCCAGCCCCAGGAAAACACACTCTCTGCCTCCTACTCCTATCCTATAATTGGTGAAGGTAGATAGATAAGTAAAACAGGGTGACAGAAAACTGAGGCAGATTGATAGATAACTTGGTCATACTGACAAGTAAAGCAGGTTGATATTATTAAATGGGCGGGATGATAGATAACTAGGGTAGGTTGAAAGATACACGGAACAAACTGACAGATATATGATACTGGTTGATAGATAACTCTGGTTGATTGATATGTAACTGAGGCAGGTTGAATGATAACTGGTGCAGGTTGAAAGATAACTGAGCATAAGAGAGGGTGTAAAGGGAAGCAGTGTTACTAATATTCTTAGTGTTGTGTAACATAAGAAAAATATTAATCACCATAACGCTATACCAGACATACACACAAATACACTGATATACAGAGTAACAACATATAAACATAATATGGATAAATATATACAGTATTATGTAGAAAATCCCACTCCAAGAAATAAACATCCATGAAAATTAAATAGTAGAATCAAATTTAAAATGAGTGGCCTCTACATTAGTAGTCTGGCTAGATGAGTACTTCTTGTCTGGCTGCTCTGCGACTCCAGCGAGTCCAGAAAGTTGTAATTATGGGGTTCAGATTTCTGTGTGTCCTCCCCTTAAATTATTGTGATATTAAACCCTTGTGTTCTAATATCACATATGGACAGTGCTACGTGGATTGGCTGCTCTTGAACAGTTAAGTTCCTCTCTTGAGGAACTTTACTTTTGAGGTTCACAGTTCTCAACGTCCACCTCAAACTTTCTATCCTCGTATACTGAAACATTTTATTACCCAAGAGTGTGATGGACTCTACTACACATTACACCAATTTATCAAAGAATGGTGAAAAATTAAAAAAAAATAAATCTATTGACAATTTATATTTTATTTATTTATTTATTTGTTTATTTCTTGAAACATTAATAATTCCGGACTAGTATCGGAGTTAACATTACTCTATCATCAGACACTGTACAAAAACATCAGTTATAAAAACCTGAACTTAACTTATGGTAAACATTAGAGTATTATAAGTATTAAGGAAAGCTAAAAAAATATTAATTGAATAAGAGAGTTACTTTTTTCTAGTATTATATTTTTATTTTCTTTATTTTTGAGATATTGGAACAAAGCAAACCTCGCCCGTCCGTATTTAACAGATCTCTTGACGCCTGATCTTCCCTGTGTAAATTTAGTTCACTGTCTTGACGAAGACTTTTCCATTCTCCTGATTTCTCATCCACTGATGTTTCTTCGTATATCTTTGTTGAGAAACAGTTGTCTAGGACAAGAGACATGGTAGCTAAAAATTCGGTTTTCTCCTGCATGTTGTTATGGAAGGCGACGGTAAACTTATGTTTGGTGTTTTCTTTGTTAGTCGGTGGAGTTGTTTTATAAAGATTTTTGCTTGGCTTTGTGTTCACCTTCTTGGATGTAATAGTGAAGATGCACAGCTTTTCTGATCTGTTGGTTTATCCTGGAAACTTCTTGATCTAAGTTGCTTGGGCAGCAAATCCCTGAATATCTTAGAAGTAGACTAGGCTCCGTTCTTTCCTTAACTTATTTAGAGTGGCTGTTGAAATAATTGACATAAGTTGATGTGTTGAAGTCTCTGTGTAAAGAGTGAACTGGTTCTTATTATCTTGCTAGACGTCCTATCTTTCCCACTGATATTCGTTGTTCTTCTTCAAGGAAGTTTGTCCTGTGTTTCATTGCTTGTTCTTGCTAGTAACCTGGACAAGCAGTGTTGCTAGTAACCTGGACAAGCAGTGTTGCTAGTAACCTGGGCAGTGTTGCAAGCAGTGTTGCTAGTAACCTGGAGAAGCAGTGTTGCTAGAAACCTGGACAAGCAGTGTTGCTAGTAACCTGGACAAGCAGTGTTGCTAGTAACCTGGACAAGCAGTGTTGCTAGTAACCTGGACAAGCAGTGTTGCTAGTAACCTGGACAAGCAGTGTTGCTAGTAACCTGGACAAGCAGTGTTGCTAGTAACCTGGACAAGCAGTGTTGCTAGTAACCTGGACAAGCAGTGTTGCTAGTAACCTGGACAAGCAGTGTTGCTAGTAACCTGGACAAGCAGTGTTGCTAGTAACCTGGACAAGCAGTGTTGCTAGTAACCTGGACAAGCAGTGTTGCTAGTAACCTGGACAAGCAGTGTTGCTAGTAACCTGGACAAGCAGTGTTGTAGTAACCTGGACAAGCAGTGTTGCTAGTAACCTGGACAAGCAGTGTTGCTAGTAACCTGGACAAGCAGTGTTGCTAGTAACCTGGACAAGCAGTGTTGCTAGTAACCTGGACAAGCAGTGTTGCTAGTAACCTGGACAAGCAGTGTTGCTAGTAACCTGGACAAGCAGTGTTGCTAGGACAAGCAGTGTTGCTAGTAACCTGGACAAGCAGTGTTGCTAGTAACCTGGACAAGCAGTGTTGCTAGTAACCTGGACAAGCAGTGTTGCTAGTAACCTGGACAAGCAGTGTTGCTAGTAACCTGGACAAGCAGTGTTGCTAGTAACAAGCAGTGTTGCTAGTAACCTGGACAAGCAGTGTTGCTAGTAACCTGGACAAGCAGTGTTGCTAGTAACCTGGACAAGCACAAGCAGTGTTGCTAGTAACCTGGACAAGCAGTGTTGCTAGTAACCTGGACAAGCAGTGTTGCTAGTAACCTGGACAAGCAGTGTTGCTAGTAACCTGGACAAGCAGTGTTGCTAGTAACCTGGACAAGCAGTGTTGCTAGTAACCTGGACAAGCAGTGTTGCTAGTAACCTGGACAAGCAGTGTTGCTAGTAACCTGGACAAGCAGTGTTGCTAGTAACCTGGACAAGCAGTGTTGCTAGTAACCTGGACAAGCAGTGTTGCTAGTAACCTGGACAAGCAGTGTTGCTAGTAACCTGGACAAGCAGTGTTGCTAGTAACCTGGACAAGCAGTGTTGCTAGTAACCTGGACAAGCAGTGTTGCTAGTAACCTGGACAAGCAGTGTTGCTAGTAACCTGGACAAGCAGTGTTGCTAGTAACCTGGACAAGCAGTGTTGCTAGTAACCTGGACAAGCAGTGTTGCTAGTAACCTGGACAAGCAGTGTTGCTAGTAACCTGGACAAGCAGTGTTGCTAGTAACCTGGACAGTGTTGCTAGTAACCTGGACAAGCAGTGTTGCTAGTAACCTGGACAAGCAGTGTTGCTAGTAACCTGGACAAGCAGTGTTGCTAGTAACCTGGACAAGCAGTGTTGCTAGTAACCTGGACAAGCAGTGTTGCTAGTTGCCAGTAACCTGGACAAGCAGTGTTGCTAGTAACCTGGACAAGCAGTGTTGCTAGTAACCTGGACAAGCAGTGTTGCTAGTAACCTGGACAAGCAGTGTTGCTAGTAACCTGGACAAGCAGTGTTGCTAGTAACCTGGACAAGCAGTGTTGCTAGTAACCTGGACAAGCAGTGTTGCTAGTAACCTGGACAAGCAGTGTTGCTAGTAACCTGTACAAGCAGTGTTGCTAGTAACCTGGACAAGCAGTGTTGCTAGTAACCTGGACAAGCAGTGTTGCTAGTAACCTGGACAAGCAGTGTTGCTAGTAACCTGGACAAGCAGTGTTGCTAGTAACCTGGACAAGCAGTGTTGCTAGTAACCTGGACAAGCAGTGTTGCTAGTAACCTGGACAAGCAGTGTTGCTAGTAACCTGGACAAGCAGTGCTGCTAGTAACCTGGACAAGCAGTGTTGCTAGTAACCTGGACAAGCAGTGTTGCTAGTAACCTGGACAAGCAGTGTTGCTAGTAACCTGGACAAGCAGTGTTGCTAGTAACCTGGACAAGCAGTGTTGCTAGTAACCTGGACAAGCAGTGTTGCTAGTAACCTGGACAAGCAGTGTTGCTAGTAACCTGGACAAGCAGTGTTGCTAGTAACCTGGGAGTGTTGCTAGTAACCTGGACAAGCAGTGTTGCTAGTAACCTTAACAAGCAGTGTTGCTAGTAACCTGGACAAGCAGCGTTGCTAGTAACCTGGACAAGCAGTGTTGCTAGTAACCTGAACAAGCAGTGTTGCTAGTAACCTGGACAAGCAGTGTTGCTAGTAACCTGGGCAAGCAGTGTTGCTAGTAACCTGGACAAGCAGTGTTGCTAGTAACCTGGACAAGTGTTGCTAGTGTTGCTAGTAACCTGGACAAGCAGTGTTGCTAGTAACCTGGACAAGCAGTGTTGCTAGTAACCTGGACAAGCAGTGTTGCTAGTAACCTGGACAAGCAGTGTTGCTAGTAACCTGGACAAGCAGTGTTGCTAGTAACCTGGACAAGCAGTGTTGCTAGTAACCTGGACAAGCAGTGTTGCTAGTAACCTGGACAAGCAGTGTTGCTAGTAACCTGGACAAGCAGTGTTGTGGACAACCTGGACAAGCAGTGTTGCTAGTAACCTGGACAAGCAGTGTTGCTAGTAACCTGGACCTGCTAGACAAGCAGTGTTGCTAGTAACCTGGACAAGCAGTGTTGCTAGTAACCTGGACAAGCAGTGTTGCTAGTAACCTGGACAAGCAGTGTTGCTAGTAACCTGGACAAGCAGTGTTGCTAGTAACCTGGACAAGCAGTGTTGCTAGTAACCTGGACTAGCAGTGTTGCTAGTAACCTGGACAAGCAGTGTGGACAAGCAGTTGTGCTAGTAACCTGGACAAGCAGTGTTGCTAGTAACCTGGACAAGCAGTGTTGCTAGTAACCTGGACAAGCAGTGTTGCTAGTAACCTGGACAAGCAGTGTTGCTAGTAACCTGGACAAGCAGTGTTGCTAGTAACCTGGACAAGCAGTGTTGCTAGTAACCTGGACAAGCAGTGTTGCTAGTAACCTGGACAAGCAGTGTTGCTAGTAACCTGGACAAGCAGTGTTGCTAGTAACCTGGACAAGCAGTGTTGCTAGTAACCTGGACAAGCAGTGTTGCTAGTAACCTGGACAAGCAGTGTTGCTAGTAACCTGGACAAGCAGTGTTGCTAGTAACCTGGACAATCAGTGCTGCTAGTAACCTGGACAAGCAGTGTTGCTAGTAACCTGGACAAGCAGTGTTGCTAGTAACCTGGACAAGCAGTGTTGCTAGTAACCTGGACAAGCAGTGTTGCTAGTAACCTGGACAAGCAGTGTTGCTAGTAACCTGGACAAGCAGTGTTGCTAGTAACCTGGACAAGCAGTGTTGCTAGTAACCTGGACAAGCAGTGTTGCTAGTAACCTGGACAAGCAGTGTTGCTAGTAACCTGGACAAGCAGTGTTGCTAGTAACCTGGACAAGCAGTGTTGCTAGTAACCTGGACAAGCAGTGTTGCTAGTAACCTGGACAAGCAGTGTTGCTAGTAACCTGGACAAGCAGTGTTGCTAGTAACCTGGACAAGCAGTGTTGCTAGTAACCTGGACAAGCAGTGTTGCTAGTAACCTGGACAAGCAGTGTTGCTAGTAACCTGGACAAGCAGTGTTGCTAGTAACCTGGACAAGCAGTGTTGCTAGTAACCTGGACAAGCAGTGTTGCTAGTAACCTGGACAGTGTTGCTAGTAACCTGGACAAGCAGTGTTGCTAGTAACCTGGACAAGCAGTGTTGCTAGTAACCTGGACAAGCAGTGTTGCTAGTAACCTGGACAAGCAGTGTTGCTAGTAACCTGGACAAGCAGTGTTGCTAGACAAGCAGTGTTGCTAGTATCCTGGTCAGTGTTGCTAGTAACCTGGACAAGCAGTGTTGCTAGTAACCTGGACAAGCAGTGTTGCTAGTAACCTGGACAAGCAGTGTTGCTAGTAACCTGGACAAGCAGTGTTGCTAGTAACCTGGACAAGCAGTGTTTCGAGTACCGTGGACAAGCAGTGTTGTGAGTAACCTGGACAAGCAGTGTTGCTAGTAACCTGGACAAGCAGTGTTGCTAGTAACCTGGACAAGCAGTGTTGCTAGTAACCTGGACAAGCAGTGTTGCTAGTAACCTGGACAAGCAGTGTTGCTAGTAACCTGGACAAGCAGTGTTGCTAGTCACCTGGACAAGCAGTGTTGCTAGTAACCTGGACAAGCAGTGTTGCTAGTAACCTGGACAAGCAGTGTGCTGCTGGACAAGCAGTAACCTGGACAAGCAGTGTTGCTAGTAACCTGGACAAGCAGTGTTGCTAGTAACCTGGACAAGCAGTGTTGCTAGTAACCTGGACAAGCAGTGTTGCTAGTAACCTGGACAAGCAGTGTTGCTAGTAACCTGGACAAGCAGTGTTGCTAGTAACCTGGACAAGCAGTGTTGCTAGTAACCTGGACAAGCAGTGTTGCTAGTAACCTGGACAAGCAGTGTTGCTAGTAACCTGGACAAGCAGTGTTGCTAGTAACCTGGACAAGCAGTGTTGCTAGTAACCTGGACAAGCAGTGTTGCTAGTAACCTGGACAAGCAGTGTTGCTAGTAACCTGGACAAGCAGTGTTGCTAGTAACCTGGACAAGCAGTGTTGCTAGTAACCTGGACAAGCAGTGTTGCTAGTAACCTAGACAACCAGTGTTGCTAGTAACCTGGACAAGCAGTGTTGCTAGTAACCTGGACAAGCAGTGCTGCTAGTAACCTGGACAAGCAGTGTTGCTAGTAACCTGGACAAGCAGTGTTGCTAGTAACCTGGACAAGCAGTGTTGCTAGTAACCTGGACAAGCAGTGTTGCTAGTAACCTGGACAAGCAGTAGTTGCTAGTAACCTGGACAAGCAGTGTTGCTAGGACAAGCAGTGGTGCTAGTAACCTGGACAAGCAGTGTTGCTAGTAACCTGGACAAGCAGTGTTGCTAGTAACCTGGACAAGCAGTGTTGCTAGTAACCTGGACAAGCAGTGTTGCTAGTAACCTGGACAAGCAGTGTTGCTAGTAACCTGGACAAGCAGTGTTGCTAGTAACCTGGACAAGCAGTGTTGCTAGGACAAGCAGTGTTGCTAGTAACCTGGACAAGCAGTGTTGCTAGTAACCTGGACAAGCAGTGTTGCTAGTAACCTGGACAAGCAGTGTTGCTAGTAACCTGGACAAGCAGTGTTGCTAGTAACCTGGACAAGCAGTGTTGCTAGTAACCTGGACAAGCAGTGTTGCTAGTAACCTGGACAAGCAGTGTTGCTAGTAACCTGGACAAGCAGTGTTGCTAGTAACCTGGACAAGCAGTGTTGCTAGTAACCTGGACAAGTGTTGCAGTGTTGCTAGTAACCTGGACAAGCAGTGTTGCTAGTAACCTGGACAAGCAGTGTTGCTAGTAACCTGGACAAGCAGTGTTGCTAGTAACCTGGACAAGCAGTGTTGCTAGTAACCTGGACAAGCAGTGTTGCTAGTAACCTGGACAAGCAGTGTTGCTAGTAACCTGGACAAGCAGTGTTGCTAGTAACCTGGACAAGCAGTGTTGCTAGTAACCTGGACAAGCAGTGTTGCTAGTAACCTGGACAAGCAGTGTTGCTAGTAACCTGGACAAGCAGTGTTGCTAGTAACCTGGACAAGCAGTGTTGCTAGTAACCTGGACAAGCAGTGTTGCTAGTAACCTGGACAAGCAGTGTTGCTAGTAACCTGGACAAGCAGTGTTGCTAGTAACCTGGACAAGCAGTGTTGCTAGTAACCTGGACAAGCAGTGTTGCTAGTAAGCTGGTAACTAGTAACCTGGATAAGCAGTGTTGCTAGCGACCTTAACAAGCAGTGTTGCTAGTAACCTGGACAAGCAGTGTTGCTAGTAACCTGGACAAGCAGTGTTGCTAGTAACCTGGACAAGCAGTGTTGCTAGTAACCTGGACAAGCAGTGTTGCTAGTAACCTGGACAAGCAGTGTTGCTAGTAACCTGGACAAGCAGTGTTGCTAGTAACCTGGACAAGCAGTGTTGCTAGTAACCTGGACAAGCAGTGTTGCTAGTAACCTGGACAAGCAGTGTTGCTAGTAACCTGGACACGCAGTGCTGGACAAGCAGTGTTGCTAGTAACCTGGACAAGCAGTGTTGCTAGTAACCTGGACAAGCAGTGTTGCTAGTAACCTGGACAAGCAGTGTTGCTAGTAACCTGGACAAGCAGTGTTGCTAGTAACCTGGACAGGCAGTGTTAACCCTAGTGTTGCTAGTAACCTGGACAAGCAGTGTTGCTAGTAACCTGGACAAGCAGTGTTGCTAGTAACCTGGACAAGCAGTGTTGCTAGTAAGCTGGACAAGCAGTGTTGCTAGTAACCTGGACAAGCAGTGTTGCTAGTAACCTGGACAAGCAGTGTTGCTAGTAACCTGGACAAGCAGTGTTGCTAGTAACCTGGACAAGCAGTGTTGCTAGTAACCTGAACAAGCAGTGTTGCTAGTAACCTGGACAAACAGTGTTCCTAGTAACCTGGACAAGCAGTGTTGCTAGTAACCTGAACAAGCAGTGTTGCTAGTAACCTGGACAAGCAGTGTTGCTAGTAACCTGGACAAGCAGTGTTGCTAGTAACCTGGACAAGCAGTGTTGCTAGTAACCTGGACAAGCAGTGTTGCTAGTAACCTGGACAAGCAATTCATAAACTTGGAGTTTCCTGGACGTATATTGTTGGTCAGTCAATATTTCGGTGACAAATCAATCACCATCATCAGGATTAACTTCTGAAAAATGATTTTACTTGATCAAACATGAAATATTTCTTACAATAAAAAAAAAGTAAAATCAACAATAGTCAGGATGGTGACCAGGTTAGATTATCAACCGTCAAGGTGAGTCAGGTCACCAGGTCAAGTCTCCGCGGGACAGTTCTAGCTTGTATAGTTGTTCCTATTAAGTTTTTTTTATTATTATTAATTACAAAAAATGTTTTGAATCGACCTCAAAGTAATGCAAATTATTATAATAAATAATAGGTGATACAATTTCAACTCACTTTGATAGACATAATTTTATTAATCAGCATCAACACTGCATCAAGATCCTTATTACAGTTCATAAATGACTGCAGTAATATTTCTTTATCAACAGAGCATTTGAGGAGTGACATGACCTCCAGAAGAAAGTTGTGAGTGACATGACCTCCACAAGAAAGTTGTGAGTGACATGACCTCCAGAAGAAAGTTGTGAGTGACATGACCTCCAGAAGAAAGTTGTGACATGATCTCCAGAAGAAAGTTGTGACATGATCTCCAGAAGAAAGTTGAGTGACATGACTTCCAGAAGAAAGTTGTGAGTGACATGACCTGCAGAAGAAAGTTGTGAGTGACATGACCTCCAGAAGAAAGTTGTGAGTGACATGACCTCCAGAAGAAAGTTGTGAGTGACATGACCTCCAGAAGAAAGTTGTGAGTGGCATGACTTCCAGAAGAAAGTTGTGACATGATCTCCAGAAGAAATTTGAGTGACATGACTTCCAGAAGAAAGCTGTGAGTGACATGACCTCCAGAAGAAAGTTGTGAGTGACATGACCTCCAGAAGAAAGTTGTGAGTGGCATGACTTCCAGAAGAAAGTTGTGACATGATCTCCAGGAGAAAGTTGAGTGACATGACTTCCAGAAGAAAGTTGTGACATGATCTCCAGAAGAAAGTTGAGTGACATGACTTCCAGAAGAAAGCTGTGAGTGACATGACCTCCAGAAGAAAGTTGTGACATGATCTCCAGAAGAAAGTTGTGAGTGACATGACCTCCAGAAGAAAGTTGTGAGTGACATGACCTCCAGAAGAAAGTTGTGAGTGACATGACCTCCAGAAGAAAGTTGTGAGTGACATGACCTCCAGAAGAAAGTTGTGAGTGACATGACCTCCAGAAGAAAGTTGTGAGTGACATGACTTGCAGAAGAAAGTTGTGAGTGACATGACCTCCAGAAGAAAGTTGTGAGTGACATGACCTCCAGAAGAAAGTTGTGACATGATCTCCAGAAGAAAGTTGAGTGACATGACTTCCAGAAGAAAGTTGTGAGTGACATGACCTCCAGAAGAAAGTTGTGAGTGACATGACCTCCAGAAGAAAGTTGTGAGTGACATGACCTCCAGAAGAAAGTTGTGAGTGACATGACCTCCAGAAGAAAGTTGAGTGACATGACTTGCAGAAGAAAGTTGTGAGTGACATGACCTCCAGAAGAAAGTTGTGAGTGACATGACCTCCAGAAGAAAGTTGTGAGTGACATGACCTCCAGAAGAAAGTTGTGAGTGACATGACCTCCAGAAGAAAGTTGTGAGTGACATGACCTCCAGAAGAAAGTTGTGAGTGACATAACCCCCAGAAGAAAGTTGTAAGTGACATGACCCCCAGAAGAAAGTTGTGAGTGACATGACCTCCAGAAGAATGTTGTGACATGATCTCCAGAAGAAAGTTGTGAGTGACATGACTTCCAGAAGAAACTTGTGAGTGACATGACTTCCAGAAGAAAATTGTGAGTGACATGACTTCCAGAAGAAAATTGTGAGTGACATGACTTCCAGAAGAAAGTTGTGAGTGACATGACCTCCAGAAGAAACTTGTGAGTGACATGACCTCCAAAAGAAAGTTTTGAGCACAACAGTTATTAAGTTTAACATTAATTATGGTAACAAAATGACGCAGCCTCACAAATAATTACTTTTAAAATATCGAAGAGCTAATGAATATTTTTCTACATTTACAAGAAAAAGAATAAAAAACAGAGGAGAACAGTTTACCCCAGTAAATATATGTACAACAATAGTTGCTATTATTCTATATAAACCAAGTTTCTTGGTCATTATCATGTGACATGTTATCACACACTGTTTCCTGGTCATTATCTGTGGAGAAATTTTCTCCAGGAGGGCGGTATCAGCCCCCTTCAGCCCCTTTCAGCCCCTTTCAGCCCTGAGGGGCCCAGGCCTCTCAGAAGGGGCAAGCATCTTGTTTATTGCTACAGCAAGTAATTGATCCCAGATGCAGTACGAGTATGCAACGTAGTCAAGCGACCGAAGCTCCTTGCAAAGTCCAGTGTTGCAAAGTGTATTTTAATAAGAGACAGTCCATCTCTTACCTTAGCAGGACAATTAAGGAAAATCCTGCTCCCACTTTATTACCATGGTAAAGATAGTGTACATTGTTGTCTATGCTTAAGACAGCAAGAATCAAACATTCTGCTTTGCTTCATTGAGGAAGTGGCAAGGAAGCAAAAGCACTAGGTCAGCTTTTCCTTTATGTTCGAGGGGCATTGGAGTGGCGTAGGACGCTGTTAGGGCAGATTACTTTTGTGTCTACTGAGTGTCACACTGATGTCAGGATAACCAACAAAGAACTCTGATCCATGCGTTAGTGTGAACAAAGTGTCTCGCAAAACACGATAAACAGAGAGAAGTGTGATCAACTTCTTTATTGATATGGTGTGAACAATTATTGATGAACAGTGTAACAACGAGTGTTGTGATCCAACAGAGTGTAATGTAACATTCTTCAAAGAACACTATTCTTCAATCAACTCATTGGATATCCGGGCATAACTACGAGTCAGATACATATACCCAGGTAAGTGTTCTAACTCGTGATGTACTACTATTGATTGCGCAGTTGAGTCTAAGTTACTAGTTAGTCACTTATCATAAACACCGGTGATAAGCGGACCTTTGAGTCCACACAAGTACGTACGTCAGCCATCAGTGAATGAAATATGCTGACATAACACCCCCTAGGGGTAATTTATTAACATAAAATAATCTTTTTCAGCCCGTTAAGAAGTGGATATGACAGTTTCTCAAGACCTTGTCTGCAGGGGCGGCTGTGTGGACGATGAGCTGTCTTATCAGCTAAGTATTCCCTATATTTAATCTAACCTTAGCTGGTAAATCATTCTCAATAGTTTGGTGTCACATGATACTGATAATGACCAAGAAACAGTGTGATAACATGTCACATCATACTGATAATGTCCAAGAAACATTGTGTGATAACATGTCACATGATACTGATAATGACCAAGAAACAGTGTGTGATAACATGTCACATGATACTGATAATGACCATGAAACATTCTGTGATAACATGTCACATGATACTGATAATGACCAAGAAACAGTGTGTGATAACATGTCACATGATACTGATAATGACCAAGAAACAGTGTGTGATAACATGTCACATCATACTGATAATGTCCAAGAAACATTGTGTGATAACATGTCACATGATACTGATAATGACCAAGAAACAGTGTGTGATAACATGTCACATGATACTGATAATGACCATGAAACATTGTGTGATAACATGTCACATGATACTGATAATGACCAAGAAACAGTGTGTGATAACATGTCACATGATACTGATAATGACCATGAAACATTGTGTGATAACATGTCACATGATACTGATAATGACCAAGAAACAGTGTGTGATAACATGTCACATGATACTGATAATGACCATGAAACATTGTGTGATAACATGTCACATGATACTGATAATGACCAAGAAACAGTGTGTGATAACATGTCACATGATACTGATAATGACCATGAAACATTGTGTGATAACATGTCACATGATACTGATAATGACCAAGTAACAATGTGTGATAACATGTCACATGATACTGATAATGACCATGAAACATTGTGTGATAACATGTCACATGATACTGATAATGACCAAGAAACATTGTGTGATAACATGTCACATGATACTGATAATGTCCAAAAAACATTGTGTGATAACATGTCACATCATACTGATAATGTCCAAAAAACATTGTGTGATAACATGTCACATCATACTGATAATGTCCAAAAAACATTGTGTGATAACATGTCACATGATACTGATAATGACCAAGAAACAATGTGTGATAACATGTCACATGATACTGATAATGACCAAGAAACAGTGTGTGATAACATGTCACATGATACTGATAATGACCAAGAAACAGTGTGTGATAACATGTCACATGATACTGATAATGACCAAGAAACAGTGTGTGATAACATGTCACATGATACTGATAATTTTCAGTATCATGTGACATGTTGTCACACAATGTTTCTTGGTCATTATCAGTATCATGTCACATGTTGTCACACAATGTTTCCCCTGAAAACTAACAAAAGATCAATGCATTAGTGAGGATTAAGGAGAATTTTATTAAATATATATTTGTAGGTCACAATATTCAGCAGTGGGATACCAGAGGGATAGTAACAGTGACACAGAGGTGCATACTAACTCACTGGAAATTTAATGAACTACGAAGGCACACATGCACCATATAGTACGCATACACCATCGTGAATGCTTGTGTTCGCACACACACATATGTATACACACACACACACACACAACTGCAGAAGGCCAAGAGAGGAATATGAAGAGAACAACAGAGCAATGGTGGACACACTAACTGAGGTGGTCAGAAGAGTTCACTCGCGTAGAGCAGAGTTACTGGTTGTAGGTAACTTCAACCACAGGGAGATTGACTGGGAAAACCTGGAATCACATGGGGGTCCTGAAACATGGAGAGCCAAGATGATGGATGTGGTACTGGAAAGCCTCATGCATCAACATGTTAGAGACACTACCAGAGCTAAGGGGAATGTCCTACAAAGAAAGCTTAAGGGAAATCGGCCTTACGACACTGGAGGACAGGAGGGTTAGGGGAGACGTGATAACGACATACAAAATACTGCGAGGGATATATATGGTGGACAGAGACAGGATGTTCGAGAGAGGGAACACAGAAACAAGGTGTCACAATTAGAAGGTGAAGAGTCAGATGAGTCAAAGGGATGTTAGGAAATATTTCTTTTTTCATAGAGTTGTCAGGAAATGGAATAGTCTGGTAATTGATGTCGAGCAGGCATTAACTATACATAGTTTTGAGACGAGGTATGATATGTGAGAGAGACACTCTCTCAGGTGATCCATAGGGAAAGAGTGAAAGAAAACGGGAGGGAAGAAACGAGGGAGAGGGAGAAAGGGAAGAAATGGAGGGTATGAAAGTAAGTTGATTTTAGACATAGGTACACATAAGTACACTCATCAAACATGGTGTAAATTAAAGAGAATAACACGAAAATAAATCAAAGTGACTTATTTTCATCGAGGAGGAGAAGGAAAAACAGAGATGAATGAGAAGGAATAAGTTTTTTGGTAGACAAAACTGAGGTGGTAATATAAGGAAGGGAAATTAACTACGGTATATAGTTTAGTCAGAAAACACATCAAACCATTCTAAAATGTCGAAATATGCAATAAAATACCATTTTAGCACATTTTTCTGTTTTTTAATGTGTCATGTATTGTTTTTTTAAATATATTAAATATTCAGTATTAATATGTACTTTCTAGACTGTCACTTTGATTTTATAAAAATATATAAATTATTTAAAGATTATTAAAAATGTAATAAATAGTTATTTTGTTGCACATTCCGACATTTTAAGAAGTTTTCAAACATTTCCTGAAAAACTTCAATTTTCCAGCAAAAATATACCAAGGTATATATCCTACTGAAGAAAAATATACCAAGGTATATCCTACTGAAGAAAAATATACCAAGGTATATCCTACTGAAGAAAAATATACCAAGGTATATCCCACTGAAGAAAAATATACCAAGGTATATCCTACTAAATTAAAATATACCAAGGTATATCCTACTGAGTTAAAATATACCAAGGTATATCCTACTGAATTAAAATATACCAAGGTATATCCTACTGAATTAAAATATACCAAGGTATATCCTACTGAACAAAAATATACCAAGGTATATCCTACTGAAGAAAAATATACCAAGGTATATCCTACTGAATTAAAATATACCAAGGTATATCCTACTGAATTAAAATATACCAAGGTATATATCCTACTGAAGAAAAATATACCAAGGTATATCCTACTGAAGAAAAATATACCAAGGTATATCCTACTGAATTAAAATATACCAAGGTATATCCTACTGAATTAAAATATACCAAGGTATATCCTACTGAATTAAAATATACCAAGGTATATCCTACTGAATTAAAATATACCAAGGTATATCCTACTGAATTAAAATATACCAAGGTATATCCTACTGAATTAAAATATACCAAGGTATATCCTACTGAATTAAAATATACCAAGGTATATCCTACTGAATTAAAATATACCAAGGTATATCCTACTGAATTAAAATATACCAAGGTATATCCTACTGAATTAAAATATACCAAGGTATATCCTACTGAATTAAAATATACCAAGGTATATCCTACTGAATTAAAATATACCAAGGTATATCCTACTGAATTAAAATATACCAAGGTATATCCTACTGAATTAAAATATACCAAGGTATATCCTACTGAATTAAAATATACCAAGGTATATCCTACTGAATTAAAATATACCAAGGTATATCCTACTGAATTAAAATATACCAAGGTATATCCTACTGAATTAAAATATACCAAGGTATATCCTACTGAATTAAAATATACCAAGGTATATCCTACTGAAGAAAAATATACCAAGGTATATCCTACTGAAGAAAAATATACCAAGGTATATCCTACTGAATTAAAATATACCAAGGTATATCCTACTGAATTAAAATATACCAAGGTATATCCTACTGAATTAAAATATACCAAGGTATATCCTACTGAATTAAAATATACCAAGGTATATCCTACTGAATTAAAATATACCAAGGTATATCCTACTGAATTAAAATATACCAAGGTATATCCTACTGAATTAAAATATACCAAGGTATATCCTACTGAATTAAAATATACCAAGGTATATCCTACTGAATTAAAATATACCGAGGTATATCCTACTGAAGAAAAATATACCAAGGTATATCCTACTGAATTAAAATATACCAAGGTATATCCTACTGAATTAAAATATACCAAGGTATATCCTACTGAATTAAAATATACCAAGGTATATCCTACTGAATTAAAATATACCAAGGTATATCCTACTGAATTAAAATATACCAAGGTATATCCTACTGAATTAAAATATACCAAGGTATATCCTACTGAATTAAAATATACCAAGGTATATCCTACTGAATTAAAATATACCAAGGTATATCCTACTGAAGAAAAATATACCAAGGTATATCCTACTGAATTAAAATATACCAAGGTATATCCTACTGAATTAAAATATACCAAGGTATATCCTACTGAAGAAAAATATACCAAGGTATATCCTACTGAAGAAAAATAATAAAATTTCGCTTGCATTTCCCGGAAAATTCAATTGACTGGACAACCGTTGTCTGTACAGCCGTTGTCTATACAGCCGTTGTCTGTACAGCCGTTGTCTTGACAGCCGTTGTCTGTATAGCCGTTGTCTGGGCAGCCGCCGTCTGTACAGCCGTTGTCTGTACAGCCGTTGTCTGGACAGCCGCTGTCTGGACAGCCGCTGTCTGGACAGCCGTTGTCTGTACAGCCGTTATCTGTACAGCCGTTGTCTGTACAGCCGTTGTCTGTACAGCCGTTGTCTGGACAC
This sequence comes from Cherax quadricarinatus, assembly GCF_038502225.1. Taxonomy (NCBI): domain Eukaryota; kingdom Metazoa; phylum Arthropoda; class Malacostraca; order Decapoda; family Parastacidae; genus Cherax; species Cherax quadricarinatus. The sequence continues at coordinate 265,384 of NW_027195117.1, forward strand.
CCGTTATCTGGACAGCCGTTATCTGTACAGCCGTTGTCTGTACAGCCGTTGTCTGTACAGCCGTTGTCTGGACACCCGTTATCTGGACAGCCGATGCCTGGACAGCCGTTGTCCGGACAGCCGTTGTCTGTACAGCCCCTGTCTGGACAGCCGTTGTCTGTACAGCCGCTGTCTGGACAGCCGTTGTCTGGACAGCCGTTGTCTGGACAGCCGTTGTCTGGACAGCCGTTGTCTGGACAGCCGTTGTCTGGACAGCCGTTGTCTGTACAGCCGTTGTCTGGACAGCCGTTGTCTGGACAGCCGTTGTCTGTACAGCCGTTGTCTGGACAGCCGTTGTCTGGACAACCGTCGTCTGGACAACAATTGTCTGTACAACCGTTGTCTGGACAGCCGTTATTTGGACAACCACTGGCTCGACAGCAGGTAGCTGGACAACCTGTGGCTGGACAACCTGTAGCTGGACAACCTGTGGCTGGACAACCTGTGGCTGGACAACCTGTGGCTGGACAACCTGTAGCTGGACAACCTGTGGCTGGACAACCTGTAGCTGGACAACCTGTGGCTGGACAACCTGTAGCTGGACAACATGTGGCTGGACAACCTGTGGCTGGACAACCTGTAGCTGGACAACCTGTGGCTGGACAACTTGTAGCTGGACAACCTGTGGCTGGACAACCGTTGTCTGGATAGCCGTTGGCTGGACAACCTGTGGCTGGACAACCGTTTTCTGGATAGCCGTTGGCTGGACAACCTCTGGCTCGACAGCAGGTAGCTGGAGAACATGTGGCTGGACAACCTGTAGCTGCACAACCTGTAGCTGGACAACCTGTGGCTGGACAACCTGTGACTGGACAACCGTTGTCTGGACAGCCGGTGACTGGACAACCATTGTCTAGACAGCCGGTGGCTATTCAACCGTTGGCTGGACAACCCTTGGCTGGACAACCGTTGGCTGAACAACCGGTGGCTGGGCAACCGTTGGCTGTACAGCCGGTGACTGGACAGCCATTGGTTGGACAGCCGATGGCTGAGTTTTTTCTAGCAGAGGCAGGAAAGTTGGATAAAATGCTCGGAATTTTCAGGAGCAAGAGTTAGGAGACGGAAGACACCTGATGAATAGAAATGTGGGAAATGGAGTGAATAATTTAGGAACTTTATTCGACGTTTCGGTTTGTTGTGAATCTTTATCAAGCTGAGATAATTGTTCAGTACAGAATGAGACATCAAATTGTTACAAAATGACCCGAGATTATAACTGAATACTGTAATATTATTGTTAGTAGTGAGTAGTGTCTTGGCCCGACTAACAGTGTGTGCCTGAGACAACCATTCTCGCGTGTGCACTAGGGTAGTACCTGAGACTACCATTCTCACGTGTGCACTAGGGTAGTACCTGAGACTACCATTCTCACGTGTGCACTAGGGTAGTACCTGAGACTACCATTCTCACGTGTGCACTAGGGTAGTACCTGAGACTACCATTCTCACGTGTGCACTAGGGTAGTACCTGAGACTACCATTCTCACGTATGTACTAGGGTAGTACCTGAGACTACCATTCTCACGTGTGCACTAGGGTAGTACCTGAGACTACCATTCTCACGTATGCACTAGGGTAGTACCTGAGACTACCATTCTCACATGTGCACTAGGTTAGTACCTGAGACTACCATTCTCACGTACGCACTAGGGTAGTACCTGAGACTAGAATTCTCACGTATGCACTAGGGTAGTACCTGAGACTACCATTCTCACGTATGCACTAGGGTAGTACCTGAGACTACCATTCTCACGTATGCACTAGGGTAGTACCTGAGACTACCATTCTCACATATGCACTAGGGTAGTACCTGAGACGACCATTCTCACGTATGCACTAGGGTAGTACCTGAGACTACCATTCTCACGTATGCACTAGCGTAGTACATGAGACTACCATTCTCACGTATGCACTAGGGTAGTATCTGAGACTACCATTCTCACGTGTGCACTAGGGTAGTACCCGAGACTACCATTCTCACGTGTGCACTAGGGTAGTACCTGAGACTACCATTCTCACGTATGCACTAGGGTAGTACCTGAGACTACCATTCTCACGTATGCACTAGGGTAGTACCTTAGACTACCATTCTCACGTATGCACTAGGGTAGTACCTGAGACTACCATTCTCACGTATGCACTAGGGTAGTACCTGAGAATACCATTCTCACGTATGCACTAGGGTAGTACCTGAGACTACCATTCTCACGTGTGCACTAGGGTAGTACATGAAACTACATTCTCACGTATGTACTAGGGTAGTTCCTGAGACTACCATTATCACGTATGCGCTAGGGTAGTATCTTAGACTACCATTCTCACGTATGCACTAGGGTAGTGCCTGAGACTACCATTCTCACGTATGCACTAGGGTAGTACCTGACACTACCATTCTCACGTATGCACTAGAGTAGTACCTGAGACTACCATTCTCACGTATGCACTAGGGTAGTACCTGAGACTACCATTCTCACGTATGCACTAGGGTAGTGCCTGAGACTACCATTCTCATGTGTGCACTAGGGTAGTATCTGAGACTACCATTCTCACGTGTGCACTAGGGTAGTACCTGAGACTACCATTCTCACGTATGCACTAGGGTAGTACCTGAGACTACCATTCTCACGTGTGCACTAGGGTAGTACCTGAAACTACATTCTCACGTATGTACTAGCGTAGTTCCTGAGACTACCATTCTCACGTATGCACTAGGGTAGTACCTGAGACTACCATTCTCACGTATGCACTAGGGTAGTACCTGAGATTACCATTCTCACGTATGCACTAGGGTAGTACCTGAGACTACCATTCTCACGTATGCACTAGGGTAGTACCTGAGACTACCATTCTCACGTATGCACTAGGGTAGTACCTGAGACTACCATTCTCACGTATGCACTAGGGTAGTACCTGAGACTACCATTCTCACGTATGCACTAGGGTAGTACCTGAGACTACCATTCTCACGTGTGCACTAGGGTAGTACCTGAGACTACCATTCTCACGTATGCACTAGGGTAGTACCTGAGACTACCATTCTCATGTGTGCACTAGGGTAGTATCTGAGACTACCATTCTCACGTGTGCACTAGGGTAGTACCTGAGACTACCATTCTCACGTATGCACTAGGGTAGTACCTGAGACTACCATTCTCACGTGTGCACTAGGGTAGTACCTGAAACTACATTCTCACGTATGTACTAGCGTAGTTCCTGAGACTACCATTCTCACGTATGCACTAGGGTAGTACCTGAGACTACCATTCTCACGTATGCACTAGGGTAGTACCTGAGATTACCATTCTCACGTATGCACTAGGGTAGTACCTGAGACTACCATTCTCACGTGTGCACTAGGGTAGTACCTGAAACTACATTCTCACGTATGTACTAGCGTAGTTCCTGAGACTACTATTCTCACGTATGCACTAGGGTAGTACCTGAGACTACCATTCTCACGTATGCACTAGGGTAGTACCTGAGATTACCATTCTCACGTATGCAATAGGGTAGTACCTGAGACTACCATTCTCACGTGTGCACTAGGGTAGTACCTGAAACTACATTCTCACGTATGTACTAGGGTAGTTCCTGAGACTACCATTCTCACGTATGCATTAGGGTAGTACCTGAGACTACCATTCTGACGTATGCACTAGGGTAGTACCTGAGACTACCATTCTCACGTATGCATTAGGGTAGTACCTGAGACTACCATTCTCACGTATGCGCTAGGGTAGTACCTGAGACTACCATTCTCACGTATGCACTAGGGTAGTGCCTGAGACTACCATTCTCACGTATGCACTAGGGTAGTACCTGAGACTACCATTCTCACGTATGCACTAGGGTAGTACCTGAGACTACCATTCTCACGTATGCACTAGGGTAGTACCTGAGACTACCATTCTCATGTGTGCACTAGGGTAGTACTTGAGACTACCATTCTCACGTGTGCACTAGGGTAGTACCTGAGACTACCATTCTCACGTATGCACTAGGGTAGTACCTGAGACTACCATTCTCACGTGTGCACTAGGGTAGTATCTGAGACTACCATTCTCACGTGTACACTAGGGTAGTACCTGAGACTATCATTCTCACGTGTGCACTAGGGTAGTACCTGAGACTACTGTTCTCACGTGTCCACTAGGGTAGTACCTGAGACTACCATTCTCACGTATGTACTAGGGTAGTACCCAGAAACAAAAATTTCAAATTAAATTCTCCTCCCGTCTTTATGTTCTTCTCCAAGAAAAAATATTTCATATAAATTAAAAAAAAAAAAGCAGGAACCATTGAGGGATGTCCCAACAACTTCAAGTTATCACTTCCATTACCTTTTTCTGGATAACGTCATGGACACAAGAGTGGTCAGATTCGATCTGTTGGCATTGTGTAAATGTGAGGGTATCAGTAGCCATCTAAAATTGTGTATCGGTGGGTATTGTCTAATGTTGATGGTATCAGTATTATCCGAGAATTGAGTATCGGTGGGTATTGTCTGATGATGGTGTCATTATCAGCCTAGAATTGAGTATCGGTATTGGCAAAAATTTTGTATCGTCCTATCACTATCTTAAAACTTTTACAAGTACAAAACTTACGTATATTGTTTTGTTTGAAGTTATACTACTGAATATTAATGTATTATATATTGGAGAGGCAGCGTGCAGGTTCAACGGAGAGAGGCCTCCTAGAGAGGCCTCCAACTACCTCATCCTTAATGAACTTATCTCTAACCATAGGCTGCAGCATCTCTCACAGATCCAGGTGTGGTTAGCAGCAAGTACAGGTATGTGGGCAGTGATAGACACCACGTGCTGCTGATGCTGCTGTGTCCACCAAGCTCTGTGTGTGTGTGTGTGTGTGTGTGTGTGTGTGTGTGTGTGTGTGTGTGTGTGTGTGTGTGTGTGTGTGTGTGTGTGTGTGTGTGTGTGTGTGTGTGTGTGTGTGTGTGTGTGTGTGTGTGTGTGTGTGTGTGTGTGTGTGTGTGTGTGTGTGTGTGTGTGTGTGTGTGTGTGTGTGTGTGTGTGTGTGTGTGTGTGTGTGTGTGTGTGTGTGTGTGTGTGTGTGTGTGTGTGTGTGTGTGTGTGTGTGTGTGTGTGTGTGTGTGTGTGTGTGTGTGTGTGTGTGTGTGTGTGTGTGTGTGTGTGTGTGTGTGTGTGTGTGTGTGTGTGTGTGTGTGTGTGTGTGTGTGTGTGTGTGTGTGTGTGTGTGTGTGTGTGTGTGTGTGTGTGTGTGTGTGTGTGTGTGTGTGTGTGTGTGTGTGTGTGTGTGTGTGTGTGTGTGTGTGTGTGTGTGTGTGTGTGTGTGTGTGTGTGTGTGTGTGTGTGTGTGTGTGTGTGTGTGTGTGTGTGTGTGTGTGTGTGTGTGTGTGTGTGTGTGTGTGTGTGTGTGTGTGTGTGTGTGTGTGTGTGTGTGTGTGTGTGTGTGTGTGTGTGTGTGTGTGTGTGTGTGTGTGTGTGTGTGTGTGTGTGTGTGTGTGTGTGTGTGTGTGTGTGTGTGTGTGTGTGTGTGTGTGTGTGTGTGTGTGTGTGTGTGTGTGTGTGTGTGTGTGTGTGTGTGTGTGTGTGTGTGTGTGTGTGTGTGTGTGTGTGTGTGTGTGTGTGTGTGTGTGTGTGTGTGTGTGTGTGTGTGTGTGTGTGTGTGTGTGTGTGTGTGTGTGTGTGTGTGTGTGTGTGTGTGTGTGTGTGTGTGTGTGTGTGTGTGTGTGTGTGTGTGTGTGTGTGTGTGTGTGTGTGTGTGTGTGTGTGTGTGTGTGTGTGTGTGTGTGTGTGTGTGTGTGTGTGTGTGTGTGTGTGTGTGTGTGTGTGTGTGTGTGTGTGTGTGTGTGTGTGTGTGTGTGTGTGTGTGTGTGTGTGTGTGTGTGTGTGTGTGTGTGTGTGTGTGTGTGTGTGTGTGTGTGTGTGTGTGTGTGTGTGTGTGTGTGTGTGTGTGTGTGTGTGTGTGTGTGTGTGTGTGTGTGTGTGTGTGTGTGTGTGTGTGTGTGTGTGTGTGTGTGTGTGTGTGTGTGTGTGTGTGTGTGTGTGTGTGTGTGTGTGTGTGTGTGTGTGTGTGTGTGTGTGTGTGTGTGTGTGTGTGTGTGTGTGTGTGTGTGTGTGTGTGTGTGTGTGTGTATGTGTGTGTGTGTGTGTGTGTGTGTGTGTGTGTGTGTGTGTGTGTGTGTGTGTGTGTGTGTGTGTGTGTGTGTGTGTGTGTGTGTGTGTGTGTGTGTGTGTGTGTGTGTGTGTGTGTGTGTGTGTGTGTGTGTGTCTGTGTGTGTGTGTGTGTGTCTGTGTGTGTGTCTGTGTGTGTCTGTGTGTGTGTGTGTGTGTGTCTGTGTGTGTGTCTGTGTGTGTGTGTGTGTGTGTGTGTGTGTGTGTGTGTGTGTGTGTGTGTGTGTGTGTGTGTGTGTGTGTGTGTGTGTGTGTGTGTGTGTGTGTGTGTGTGTGTGTGTGTGTGTGTGTGTGTGTGTGTGTGTGTCTGTGTGTGTGTGTGTGTGTGTGTGTGTGTGTGTGTGTGTGTGTGTGTGTGTGTGTGTGTGTGTGTGTGTGTGTGTGTGTGTGTGTGTGTGTGTGTGTGTGTGTGTGTGTGTGTGTGTGTGTGTGTGTGTGTGTGTGTTCGTGTGTGCGTGTGCGCTCACCTATTTGTGGTCACAGCTCATGGCCCCGCCTCTTCGCTGGTCGCTCCTAGGTCCACTCTCTACCTGCTCCTTGAAATTTGTCGTATCTCTTCTTAAATCTACGTATAGATCCTGCCTCCACTATCATCACTCTGCAGATTGTTCCACCTCCTGACAACTCTATGGCTGAAGAAATACTTCCTTAGATCACTGTGATTCGTATGAGTTTTCAACTTCCAGTTGTGTCCCTTTGTTGGTCTGTCCAGTATCTGAAACATCCTGTCCCTGTCCACCCTATTAATTCCTCTCAGTATTTTATATGTCGTTATCATGTCCCCCATGTCCCCTGTCCTCCAGTGTTGTCAGGTTGATTTCCCATAACCTCTCCTCATGGGACATACCCCTTAGCTCTGGGACTAGTCAGCCTGTTAAGATCCCTTTATAGTCCCATCTGATCCTCATCCGATTGAATTCTTCGCATTAGTTTCACATCATCTGCAAACAAAAACACCTTTGAATCTATCCCTTCCGCCATGTCATTCACATATACCAGAAACAGCACCGACCCTAGGACTTACCTTTATGGATTCCGCTCGTCTGACACCGCGTCACGTAGCATCACTCATTATTACCTTGCTGTTAGGTATCCTTAGATCCAGTGCCAATGCCTTTCCTGTTATTCCTGCTTGCTTCTCTTGCTTTTGCACATATCTCTTGTGTTGATCTGTGTCAAAGGCCTTCTTGCAGTCCAAAAAAATGCAGTCTACCCACCTCTCTCTTTCGTCTTAATTTTGCAACCATGTCGTAAAACTCAAGTTGGTTTGTAACACAGGATTTCCCTTCCCTGCAACCGTGCTGGTTATCGTTTATAAGCGCATTCCTTTCTAGGTGCTCTGCCACTCTTCTCCTGATAAACTTCTCCATGACTTTGCATACTATGTATGTCAGTGACATTATTCTGTAATTTAAGAGGCCCCTGTTCATAAAAAATTCTACTTCTTTATTTGTCAACCGATTACGTTCATTTTTGGTGTACTATTAGAAGCTTATATCGAGGGACTACATTTGCCGTCTTCCACATCTCGGGTAGTTGCCCTGTTTCGATAGATGTGTGGCACACACAGCACCTCTGCTCCCCCTCTCAGAACCCACGGAGAGATGCCCAGTCCCTCTTTCTCTCTTGTATGTAATGTGTCCAGAACTTGTTGGTGCACCCTTCCATCCCAAGTTGCTGGAGTATTTTCTGTCTCCGCTGAAAGCACTTCCTTGAATCTCGTGTTGAGCTTCTCACATCTTTGTCGTTTCTTGTGATCTTCTCTCCTTCCTTCCTTCCTCAGTCTGATTACCTGATCCCATGACTGTTTTTTTCCTCTTGATGTAGCCGCACAACAGCCACATCAGGAGCCAGGATGTCTGTGTTGTATTAGTGCTGAATGTGGTGATAGTGGTTGGATGACTAGATGTTAGCGCTGGTGGTGGTTGGACGAATGGGTGTTGTATTAGTGCAGGTAGTGGTGGTGGTGGATGGATGACTGGGTGTTTTGTTAGTGCTGGTGGTGGTGGTTCGATGACTGGGTGTAGTATTAGTGCTGGTAGTGGAGGTGGTGGCTGGATGACTGGGTGTTGTATTAGTGTTCGTGGTGGTTGGATGACTGGGTGTTGTATTAGTGTTCGTGGTGGTTGGATGACTGGTTGTTGTATTAGTGCTGTTGATGGTTGGATGACTGGGTGTTGCATTAGCTCTGATGGTGGTTGGATGACTGGGTGTTGTGATAGTGATGGTGGTGGTTGGACGACTGGGTGTTGTATTACTGCTGGTGGTGGTTGAATGACTGGGTGTTGTATTAACGCTGGTGGTGGTGGTGGTGGTTGGATGACTGGGTGTTGTATTAGTGCTGCTGGTGGTGGTGGCTGGATGACTAGGTGTTGTATTAGTGCTGATGGTGGTTGGATGACTGGGTGTTGTATTAGTGCTGGCGGTGGTTGGATGATGGTGTTGTATTAATGCTGGTGGTGTTTGAATGACTGGGTGTTGTATTAGTTGTGGCGGAAGTTGGAAGACTGGGTGTTGTATTAGTGTTGGTGGTAGTGGTGATTGGTTGACTGGTTGTTGTATTAGTGCTGGTGATGGTTGGATGACTGTGTATTGTATTAGTGTTGGTGATGGTGGTGGTTGGATGACTGAGTGTTGTATTAGTGCTGGTGGTTGCGGTGTCTGGATGACTGAGTGTTGTATTAGTGCTGTTGGTAGTTGAAAGGCTGGGTGTTGTATTAGTGCCGGTGTTAGTTGGATGACTGAGTGTTGCATCAGTGCTGGTAGTGGTTGAATGACTGGGCGTTGTATTAGAGCTGGTGGTGGTGGTGGTTGGATGACTGGGTGTTGTATTAGTGCTGGTGGTGGTGGTGGTTGGATGACTGGGTGTTGTATTAGTGTTCTTGGTGGTTGGATGACTGGGTGTTGTATTAGTGCTGATGTTGGTGGTATCTGGATAATTTGGTGTTGTATTAGTGCTGCTGGTGGTTGGATGACTTGGTGTTGTATGAGTGCTGGTGGTGGTTGGATGACTGGGTGTTGTATTAGTGCTGGTGGTTGTGGTGACTGGATGAGTGGGTGTTGTATTAGTGCTGCTGGTGGTTGGATGACTGGGTGTTGTATTAGTGTTGGTGGTGGTGGTCACTGGATGAGTGGGTGTTGTATTAGTGCTGGTGGTGGTTGGATGACAGGGTGTTGTATTAGTGTTGTTGGTGGTTTGATGACTGGGTGTTTTATTAGTGCCTATGGTGGTTGGTTGACTGGGTGTTGTATTAGTGTTGTTGGTGGTTGGATGACTGGTGTTGTATTAATGCTGGAGGTGGTTGGATGACTGGGTGTTGTATTAGTGCTGGCGATGACTGGGTGTTGTATTAGTGTTGGTGGGTTGGATGACTGGGTGTTGTATTACTGCTGGTGGTGGTTGGATGACTGGGTGTTGTATTAGTGTTGTTGGTTGATTGGATTACTGGGTGTTGTATTAATGCTGGTGGTGGTTGGATGACTGGGTGTTGTATTAGTGCTGGCGATGGTTGGTTGACTGGATGTTGTATTAGTGCTGGTGTGGTGGTGGTTGGATGACTGGGTGTTGTATTAGTGTTGTTGTTGATTGGATTGACTGGGTGTTGTATGAGTGCTGGTGGTGATTGGTTGACTGGGTGTTGTATTAGTGCTGGTGTGGTGGTGGTTGGATGACTGGGTGTTGTATTAGTGTTGGTGTTGGTTGGATGACTGGGTGTTGTATTAATGCTGGTGGTGGTTGGATGACTGGGTGTTGTATTAGTGCTGGTTGGTTGGTGGCTGGATGACTGGGTGTTGTTTTAGTGTTGTTGGTGGTTGAATGACTGGGTGTTGTATTTGTGCTGGTGGTGGTGGTGGTTGAATGACTGGGTGTTGTATTAGTGTTGTTGGTGGTTGAATGACTGGGTGTTGTATTAGTGCTGGTGGTGGTGGTGGTTGGATGACTGGGTGTTGTATTAGTGTTCTTGGTGGTTGGATGACTGGGTGCTGTATTAGTGCTGGTGGTGGTTGATTGACTGGGTGTTGTATTAGTGCTGGTGGTGGTGGTGGTTGGATGACTGGGTGTTGTATTAGTGCTGGTGCTGGTAGTGGTTGGATGACTGGGTGTTGTATTAGTGCTGGTGGTGGTTGGATGACTGGGTGTTGTATTAGTGCTGGTGGTGGCGGTGGATGGATGACTGGGTGTTGTATTAGTGCTGGTGGTGGTTGGTTGACTGGGTGTTGTATTAGTGCTGGTGGTGGTTGGTTGACTGGGTGTTGTATTAGTGCTGGTTGTGGTGGTGTTTGGATGAATGGGTGTGGTAGGAGTAAGAAATGCTCTAACGAACTAGAGAAAACAGCTGGACGACTGAGAACTAGATTACGATAATTTTCATAAAATTCCTATAAGTTTTAATTATTAAATTTATCTCTTGTCATGTCTCTTTGAATACCACTCATACCTGGTTAATAAAGAGACAAATTCGTTATGATATAAATGGTTTAGAAAACCAAAGTTAAATAAGGAGACAGTTTGCAAAATTTGGAAATCTTTATTGAGGAAACGTTTCGTCAACCTGTGACTTCTTCTGTCGAGTGCAGAGAAGATGTGTTGGAGATGAGGAAGAGTTTGAGGTAATCAGTCCCTCAGCCTGAGCTGAACATATTATTTCCAGGCTGAGGGGCTGATTACTACAAACTTCTCAACTTCCACAGTTCTTCTCTGTGTTGGGCTGAAGAAGCCGCTGGCTGGTGAAACATTTCCTCAGTAAAGATTACCAAATGTTGAAAAAGTGTCTTATTCTTCAAATCTGTTATAATGTGATTTTTTATTAACAATTTTCCCCTAACAGGGAACGTCATCAAGACAAACTGATCTGTGACGAGATAAAACTCCTGTGTAGACTTTATCATGTTCCATTAAATCTCTGTTTTATACCATTACTCTTTAGCAGCACAAAGTTAGCAGTCTAGGCACAGTTTATGCTGCCTCAATTTCGCTACTTTGAGTTCTATTTTAAGCCAATTATATTGCTCCATTTGAACAAATTCTTAGCTATTTTGCTAATATGTCTTCAGTTCTATTGACCGAACACGATAAACTACCGATAAGATCCCAAGTTCGCTTGCCTAACCTTCGGGCACGACCTACTTCCATATTGAACAAATGTGACACCGCCTACAACTACTGCACCTCTCCTGCCTACGGTTTATAAGCTGCTTCTCCGCTCATATGCCGTATTCTATTCAAGATTGATGGACTGACCACATCGACTCAAGGTTGAGGGACTGATTACCTCATTCTCCTCCTGTTCTTCAAGTTTCTTCTATGTATGGACTGATGAAGCCACTGTGTGGCGAAACGTTTCCTCAATAAAGATACCCAAGAGTTGCACATGTGTCTAATTTAACAACATGTCGGTTCTTTGAACCATTCATCTACTATCTCACTATTGTATATTTATTTAATCACTACAGTTACCCAACATTAATATCAGTTTGCTCCATAACCTGTGTCAATATAGTGTAAGAATTAGTATTAGTCTGCCCGAAATGCCTAGGCCTGCTAGTGGCCTTCTTTGTAATTAATATTTTATAATATGTAAACCACACATTGTAATCTTTAAGGAGAAATAAACATTTCAATTTCAATTTTAAAAACTAAAAAAGAAACCAATATAAATATAGAGTCCAAAATAAATAATATAGACATTCCAGACGCAAAAACAAAATTAAATTTGTTAATTAGTCACATCTCAGGCCTCTCCCATATTGTCTTTGCCTTCCATTTTCAATCCATTATCTCAAAAAAAAAAATAAAGATTAAAGTTATATTTCGGATAATAAATATAAGTAAGAATGACTGGTCGTGGTTTAATGCGTCCCCCTAATTGAATAAGACTTATTAAAAACCCATGAAACAGACTGAGGACTTAGGGATACCATAACTATCCTCAGGAGAATCAGCAAAAATTTAATATTTTCACTACTTTGAGCCCAATTTCAAGCTACCTCTGGTTCTTAAACCAACCAAAAAAATTTTTTTCAGTATTATAGCATCCAGTCTTTCAAATAATACCAAGAAACAGCCAATAAAGCAATAAAAACTATCCTAGAAAACATCTCAAATTTCTATTTTTAAACCAAACACAAGGACGGATTTTTGCTTTTCCCATCATGCATCACGTGGAGTAGGATTTTTTGTTACTATGCACACTGACCACTCAGACACAGTCTCATAAAATTTACTGCTCACAGCCTTTCTCAGGAAGCTTCGCTCAAAACAGATGTACATGAGGGATCCTGACCTCAGTAACATAGATCTGCGGGACGCCCACTCAAAGGAATAAAGAGCTAATATCACATTTTTGAGCATAACAAAACAAGTACCACATGCAACACATGCAACACGTGCAACACGTGCAACACATGCGACATATGCAACACATGCAACACGTACGCTTAGGCATTGCTGTCTTGGTTTAAGGTTATTATTATTATTATTATTATAATCAAGGGGGAAGCGCTAAACCCGGAGGATTATACAGTGCCTGGGGGGGATGTGGAAGGCATTCAGGCTTAATTCGGGGAACTGGAGCACAGATCCAATTCCCTAAATCAAGAGCCCCTCACCAACATCAAGGAACCTTCCATGAGGGGTGGTTTAAGGTTGCTGCTCACCATAACCCCCAAGTCCTTTTCGCAATCTGTATGGCTAAGTTCTACATCATTTAACTTATAAGTACTAGGGTTATGGACACTCCCGAGCTTCAGAACCTTGCATTTATCTACATTGAACTGCATCTGCCACTTTTCTGACCAAGAGTAGAGTTTGTTTAAATCCTCCTGAAGTTCCATAACATCTATGTTTGAATCAATTATCCTACCTATCTTTGTGTGATCGGCGACACATGCAACACATGCAACACATGGGCATCATCTGGGAGTATTGCCAGTTTACTTCCAGAATTCCCACAATGGCGTAAAGTCCTTGGAGATTCTTACATTAGATACATTGGATACATTATATTGGTCATAAATAATTTTCACTATTCATGAGTGTTCTTTATACACAAACTTAATGTAGTGTAGCAACAGTCTGGAAGATCTGGGGCTGAGAGATGTGTTACTACATTATAGTAGTGCATTTTTTTTTAGGCACAGCCAGTTTAACTTTTCAACCATCGACACTGTTTTCCGTAGCATTCACGGTCATATATCATATATCACGGTCATATCATTTTGTGATTTGTGAGTATATATTCAGCTTAAGTCTGTTACGTGTTGTTTTGAGAGAAGTTTATCATTGTCCATGAGCTTCTCTGAGCTCCGTTGATCAATTTAAATGTCATGGTAAATAAGAAAAATATATTAGTGCTTTGTTTTTTATTTGTGTTAACTGTTTTGCGAGAGCTGGTGGTTAATGTTTATTGATCAGGAAGATTATTACGAAATGTGTTGATGAATAGAAGGAAATCAGATTCGAAAGAAGGAAAAGGATCAAGATCTCTTCACCGGGCGAGACACCTCCCTCAGAGTTACTGTAGCTACATTGTGGGGACGATCTCTGGTGTTCTCACTCTCATCAGGTCCAGATTACACTCTGTACACACACACACACACACACACACACAGAAGTACAGAAGGCAGAGAACACACGAAAATAGGGAGATCAGTCGCAGAGCCAGGAACGAGTACGCACAGGTAAGGAAGGAGGCCCAACGACAGTATGAAAATGACATAGCATCGAGAATCAAGACTGACCCGAAACTGTTGTATAGCCACATCAGGAGGAAGACAACAGTCAAAGACCAGGTGATCAGATTAAGGACAGAAGGTGGAGAACTCACAAGAAATGATCAGGAGGTATGTGAGGAGCTGAACAGGAGATTTAAGGAAGTTTTTACAGAAGAGACAGGAAGGGCTGTGGGAAGACAGCACAGAAGGGAACATCAAGAGGGAATATACCAACAAGTGTTGGATGACATACGAACAACTGAGGAGGAGGTGAAGAAGCTCTTAAGTGACCTTGACACCTCAAAGGCGATGGAACCGGACAACATCTCCCCATGGGTCCTTAGAGAAGGAGCAGAGATGCTGTGCGTGCCTCTAACCACAATCTTCAACACATCCCTTGAAACTGGGCAACTACCTGAGAAATGGAAGACAGCTAATGTAGTCCCCATATTTAAGGAAACAGAAACGAGGCACTAAACTACAGACCCGTGTCTCTGACATGTATTGTGTGCAAAGTCATGGAGAAGATTATCAGGAGGAGAGTGGTCGAACACCTGGAAAGGAACAAGATTATAAATGAAAACCAGCATGGGTTCATGGAAGGCAAATCTTGTATCACAAACCTCCTGGAGTTTTATGACAAGGTAACAGAAGTAAGACACGAGAGAGAGGGGTGGGTAGATTGCGTTTTCCTAGACTGCAGGAAGGCCTTTGACACAGTTCCCCACAAGAGATTAGTGCAGAAGCTGGAGGATCAGGCGCATGTAAAAGGGAGGGCACTGCAATGGATAAGGGAATACCTGACAGGGAGGCAGAAACGAGTCATGGTACGTGAAGAGGTATCACAGTGGGCGCCTTTTACGAGCGGGGTCCCACAGAGGTCAGTTCTAGGACCAGTGCTATTTTTGATATATGTGAACGACATGATGGAAGGAATAGACTCTGAAGTGTCCCTGTTCGCAGATGACATGAAGTTGATGAGAAGAATTAAATCGGACGAGGATGAGGCAGGACGGCAAAGAGACCTGGACAGGCTGGACATGTGGTCCAGTAACTGGCTTCTCGAATTCAATCCAGCCAAATGCAAAGTCATGAAGATTGGGGAGGGGAAAAGAAGACTGCATACAGAGTATAGGCTAGGTGGACAAAGACTACAGACCTCACTCAGGGAGAAAGACCTTGGGGTGACCATAACACCGAGCACATCACCGGAGGCACACATCAACCAAATAACCGCTGCAGCATACGGGCGCCTGGCAAACCTGAGAATAGCGTTCCGATACCTTAATAAGGAATCGTTCAAAACACTGTACACTGTGTATGTTAGGCCCATACTGGAGTATGCAGCACCAGTCTGGAACCCACACCTGGTCAAGCACGTCAAGAAGTTAGAGAAAGTACAAAGGTTTGCAACAAGGCTAGTCCCAGAGCTCAAGGGAATGTCGTGCGAGGAAAGGTTAAGGGAAATCGGACTGACGACACTGGAGGACAGAAGGGTCAGGGGAGACATGATAACGACATACAAGATACTGCGGGGAATAGACAAGGTGGACAGAGATAGGATGTTCCAGAGAGGGGACACAGGGACAAGGGGTCACAACTGGAAGCTGAAGACTCAGACGAGTCACAGGGACGTTAGGAAGTATTTCTTCAGTCATAGAGTTGTCAGCAAGTGGAATAGCCTAGCAAGTGAAGTAGTGGAGGCAGGAACCATACATAGTTTTAAGAAGAGGTATGACAAAGCTCAGGAAGCAGTGAGAGAGAGGACCCAGTAGCGATCAGTGAAGAGGCGGGGCCAGGAGCTGAGTCTCGACCCCTGCAACCACAATTAGGTGAGTACAATTAGGTGAGTACATACACACACACACACGCACACACATATACACGCACATGTCCACCTTTGCCCCACACACACAAACACATATATACTCAAATTTGTACCCATTCATATATGCGCTCTCCCTCATGCTTGTTAAAATGTTGTTTGTTTTCTCAAAAGACAATGGAAAAGTTGGAGGCAGAAAAAAATGAGACTTGCTCAATGTTGGAGAAATCAGGAACTTTATATATATTTCTATATTCTGACGGAGAATATTGAGTTTTGGCTTTTTGAAGACATTCATTTTGAAAGATGTGAAAAGTGTCTAGTTTCAGACACTTTTGGTTAAAGTAAAGAAGACACTCATGAATTATCTTATGGAAGATTAAGTTTAACTACAGACTGTTAAAAAAACTGGGAAGTCTTTCTCGTTTCTAACATTTTCACTTTTGTAACTTCTTCATGTTCATAAGTAAAGTGACTAGTGTGCTTCTGTACACTAGTCAGTACGACTATCCTGCACACTGGTCAGTACGACTCTATTGCACACTGATCAGTACGGCTCTCCTGCACACTAGTCAGAACGACTATCCTACACACTGGTCAGTACGACTCTCTTGCACACTAGTCAGAACGACTATCCTGTACACTATTGCACACTGGTCAGTACGACTCTGTCTTACTGAGATCGTAAGTTATGCTGTCATGGTCTGTCGTGTCGTCATATATTATACAATTATTGTAGCTTTGTAATTTACTGCGATGTATCATTGTTAACATATATTATACCTTGATGGTTTGGCACTCAATGTTATTTCTTTAATCTTAATGTTTATACCATAACGAATACTAATGTTAATGTTTAGGTGAAGTTAACGTGGTATGTGAACATCGTGCAGCTCATAACAATTAAAAGTAATAAACTTCTATTTTGAGTAACTGCTAACTTAAAATATTTTCAGTTAGGAAAAACTTTCTTAAAAGATGCAGTGATATAATATTAATCAAAAGAAGGATGGGATATAATGATATAAGGATGATCTGGTATGGGATATAAGGATGATCTGGTATGGGATATAAGGATGATCTGGTATGGGATATAAGGATGATATAAGGATGATCTGGTATGGGATATAAGGATGATCTGGTGTGGGATGTAAGAAAGTAGATCACATCAAACTCAAGACACATCACAATGGAACATTAGAACAACTTAGGCAACACACCTGAGCTGACCAACACAATTCCTCACGAAACTACTTTTTTCAGCATAATTTAATCTGGTGTATTTACATTGTTGCCAAAAAAGTAACAAGCAGTTCATTAACTATCCATTATTGCAAATTATCATTAACTCTGAAAATTTCAACTCATCTTCAACATGAATCTTTACAACTCATCATCAACCATCTCTTACCACAACTCACTATAAACCATTCATAATCCTAACTCACTATAAACCATCCATCACCACAATTCCCCATCAACTATCCATTACCTTAACTCATCAGCCATCCATCGCCACGGCTCACCATCAACCATCCATCACTTCAGCTCACAATCAACCATACATCACCACTACTCACTCTAAAATATCCATCATCACAATGCACCATCATCCATGTATAGCCAAAAATTGCCATCAACCATCCATCACCACAACTCACTATCAACCATCCATAACCACAACTCACTATCATCCATCCATAGCCACAACCACATCTTACCATCAAGTCGACACACTGTAAACTATCCATCACCACAACTCGCTATCATAGATCGCCCCAACCATTCCCCACCACAACTCACTACCAACTATCCACATTATATCCAACAGGACTCACATATGTCTATAATAGGAGTGAGAAACATTTAGTGTTTTATGTGGATGTTCAATGAATGTTCTATTCAAGTTCAAAGTGTTCTGTTTCTAATCAACATGTTCATTAAAATTTCTGAGCCACTTCAACATGCTCAGTACGTGTGAATATAAAGTCAAGAAAATTTTCCAACCAGCTTGAATTTCCTAACAGGTGGTTGCTAATAAGTCCCTCATAACCTACTGTGAGGATGCCCATATGTTATGCATGACAGGCATGACAGATGCAGGCAATTACATAAGTGAGAGTCTTCTTTACCTCAACTCTCGAGACTGAAGAAAAGGTATTGAAATGAAGTTATACCTCGGTTAATAATAATTAATACCTCCTAAACAGTAAATTAAATGATTAGCGTTCATATTTAAAAATAAACTAAAAATGTGAACATCATCTGTTATGAAAAATATTAATCTCGATAAGCTCTGCTTCCCCAAAATTCTAAAAGTGTTTTTTTTTATGAGAAATCGAAATTGCGACCACTGTCAGCCTCAGAGTTATCTTTGAGTTACCAGACCTTGCCACGTGGAGGCCAGTGGTTCGTCTTTAAGGTCCACCCACCCACTTACTGTGTTCTTGATGCTTTCCCCAGGTTCATGTGTCCAGGAGTCCATCTGTCCGCCTCAGATATTCTCCCTTCCCCACTTCCCCAAGGTCTGTCTCAACAACCAGTCTCCCTCGTCTTTCCCAGGTCCATGTATCCAGGAGTCCATCTGTCCGCCTCAGATATTCTCCCTTACCCACTTCCCCAGGGTATTCTCGCTTTTCCCAGGTTCATGTGTCCAGGAATCCATCCGTGGGCCCCCGGATGTCTCCCCTTCCTCACTTCCCTTAGGTTATTTTCCAGTCTCAGCCTTCCCCAGGTTATGTATCCCGAAGTCAGCTCAGCCACCCTCCGTGATCTAGCCAGATGAGAACGAGGCCTTGTCTAGCTGGTCTACGATAGAGACTGTCCAGGTGGGTGGAATTACAGGAGGGGACACACAGTAAACTGCGTCCTGTAATTACATCACCAAGACAGCCTGGACCGTATGTCAGCCAGACGCAGCCAAGCTACCGTCCAGTTCGGCCACCAAGGCCTGGCCACTCAATGCAATTTTGGGAGTTCTATTTATTTTATACAATTCATCTACATTATTGTACTTAATCAGCAGTTTAAGTGTGCTTATGAATGTTTTATTCTGTGTAGATGAATGTTCGTGTATTAATCTGTATGTCCACCTCCACCAGAACTATAATAAGTGTTGAACTGTATGTTTTTATTTCGTTATTAGTCTTATGTATTTGTAATACCAGCAGTTACAAGAGTCCGGCACAATGGAAATAAGTTACTTTGTCTGACTTTTTTGTTGTTATCCTGGGTAATTTACGCATATTTTAATATGTATAATAATTTGTGAAACTGTATTTATGTGTACCTGTACCTAAATAATCTTACGTATGCACACACTTATTTTCACACTCATTTGTGCATTTCCACAACCACGGCTGCGGATTCACCATCATTCATACGTACAAAGCAACGCACACGCTCTCACAAACACACATACATATGTATAACACACACTGATCGCCTCGTACACTAATATGCTTGTAATCACTAATACACGCACACACACACACACACACACACACACACACACACACACACACACACACACACACACACACACAGGTCCATCTATACCACCCGCACATATGTACTCAAATTTGTATCCATTTATATATGCAGTCTCCCTCACGGTTGTTAAAATTATGTTTGTGTTTTCAAAATAAAGTCGAGAAGTTGTGGGTTGAAAAAAATCACCCTTCCTCAAGTTAGGAAATTCAGGAACTTTATATATTTCAATATTTTGATGCAGAATGTTGGTTCTCGCCATTTTGAAGACATCCACTAGACACTACCATGAATTATCTTTTGGAAGACAAAGTTCTATAAATAATTTTTAAACAGTTTAACTAATTTCTTTCTATTCTCACATTTTCACTTACCTAACATCTTCTAGACCATCATAAAACATTATCCCTCCCCCAACGGACTATAAACATTATGGGATGAAAATAAAAACTAGCAGCTGGGGATATTCGATCCCTTGACATGGACAACTAATATGGTGGGTCTTACCCACTGGTCAGTGCGTCTCCGACTTACTAACATTCTACATTATAATGTCATGTTCTGTGATGTGTAAATGTTAGCAGAATTATAAAATTAATGTTGTATTGTAAGGTACTGTGATGTTTAATTGTTAGTATATATTATACCTTGAATGGAGTACCACACCAATGGTTAAATTTTCTTAAATGTTGTTGTGATTCATAAGTCAAATGAAATCTTACAGGGACTTACGTTGCAGAAGTGATGAGAAAAATAACATAATAAGGGAAACCAGAAGTATTTTTTTTAGAAATAAAGCATTTGAGGATTGGCAAGAGTTCTGGAAGAAAGTTGAGGAGTATCAAGAGCTCTGGAAGAAAGTTGAGGAGTATCAAGAGCTCTGGAAGAAAGTTGAGGAGTATCAAGAGCTCTGGAAGAAAGTTGAGGATTGGCAAGAGTTCTGGAAGAAAGCTGAGGAGTATCAAGAGCTCTGGAAGAAAGATGAGGAGTGGCAAGAGTTCTGGAAGAAAGTTGAGGAGTATCAAGAGCTCTGGAAGAAAGATGAGGAGTGGCAAGAGTTCTGGAAGAAAGTTGAGGAGTATCAAGATCTCTGGAAGAAAGTTGAGGAGTGGCAAGAGTTCTGGAAGAAAGTTGAGGAGCATCAAGATCTCTGGAAGAAAGTTGAGGAGTATCAAGAGCTCTGGAAGAAAGTTGAGGAGTATCAAGAGCTCTGGAAGAAAGTTGAGAAATGGCAAGAGTTCTGGAAGAAAGTTGAGGAGTATCAAGAGCTCTGGAAGAAAGTTGAGGAATGGCAAGAGTTCTGGAAGAAAGTTAAGGAGTATTAAGAGCTCCGGAAGAAAGCTGAGAAGTATTAGGAGCTCCGGAAGAAAGTTGAGGAGTATTAAGAGCTCTGGAAGAAAGTTGAAGAGTATTAAGAGCTCTGGAAGAAAGCTGAGGAGTATTAAGAGCTCCGGAAGAAAGCTGAGGAGTATTAAGAGCTCCAGAAGAAAGCTGAGGAGTATTAAGAGCTCCGGAAGAAAGTTGAGGAGTATTAAGAGCTCCGGAAGAATGCTGAGGAGTATTAAGAGCTCCACAAGAAAGCTGAGGAGTATTAAGAGCTCCGGAAGAAAGCTGATGAGTATCAAGAGCTCCGGAACAAAGCTGAGGAGTATTAAGAGCTCCGGAAGAAAGCTGAGGAGTATTAAGAGCTTCGGAAGAAAACTGAGGAGTATTAGGAGCTCCGGAAGAAAGCTGAGGAGTAACAAGAGCTCCGGAAGAAAGCTGAGAAGTATTAAGAGCTCCGGAAGAAAGCTGAGGAGTATTAAGAACTCCATATAAACTTGACGAAATAATAAAATAACAAGTAAAGACGATGAAGTTTATCCGGTAAAAAAAAGTATAATAATTCTTTGTCATTGTTGGAAACATAACATAACAAAACAAGTAACTAAACATGAATGTGGATGTAAGACTTGAAGACAAATTTAGTACATAAATCGTTGGGTTGCGGTGCGATTCCAGGTTGTTATGACCAGAGAACATAAGAATGGAGGAACACTGCAGAAGGCCTACTGGCCCATGCAAGGCAGGTCCTTATCAAAATGACCTCTACCCACAGCTACCCAAAAATTTACTCTCGTACCCAATGACAAATCAAACCCAGCCCCTCCCACTCATATATTTGTCCAATCTCTTTTTAAACCCTCCCAAAGTCCTAGCCTCGATCACCCTACTGGGAAGATTGTTCCACACATCCACAACTCTGTTAGAAAACCAGTACTTACCTATGTCCTTTCTAAATCTAAATTTATCCAACTTTAATCCATTATTTTTGGTTCTTACCTGGTTCGACACCCTCAGTACTTTATTAATATCTTTTTTGTTTATGTCCGTCATCCACTTACACACTTCAATTATATCTCCCCTTATTCTACGCCTCTCCAGAGAGTGGAGATTTAAGGCTTTAAGTCTATTTTCATACGGGAGATTCCTTACACAGTAAATCGTTTTAGTCATTCTTCTCTGTATGTTCTCTAATGAGTCTATATCCATCCTGTAGTAAGGAGACCAAAACTGAGCAGCATATTCTAAATGAGGCCTCACTAGTGATGTGTAGAGCTGTAAAATAACTTTTGAACTTCTGTTACTTATACTTCTTGAGATAAATCCTAGTAATCTGTTAGCCTTGTTGCGCACACTAAGGCACTGCTGTCTTGGCTTTAGATTTCTGCTTACCATGACTCCCATGTCATGATAACATATGTAGTACATAATAATGATATTAGTAGTACTAGTAGTAATGATAATAGTAGTACTAGTAGTAATGATAATAGCAATAATGTTAATTCTATCAGTAGTCTAAGCTCTTCTTCCTATTAAATATTCATGTATGTTTGTCGGCACAAATGAGTAAAAATTTTTATTCAGCTTTTCAGGTCGACTTTATCACAGGAAGGTTTGGAATATGTAGAGATAATTTTCATCTTTAGCTGTGTGACATCCTTGTCAATGTGACAGTAAGATGCGTAGGATGGGGAGAAAACCTTTCCGTATACTAAATTCCCTCATCTCTACAGACAGTTGCAAAGGTAGCTAGAATGTAGGTATCCCTTCTCAGCAGATAGCCTGTATACACCCTCTTATGCCTTTACAATAATTCCCAAACATTAATGGATAGAAAGAACGTCTGTTTAAAGGCAAACCCACAAATATTCGAGCTGATACAGTGTAAAAATATCTTATATTGTTCATTATTAATTTATCCTCAGAACATGAAAGGAGTTTTGTTAGGTAAGACACATATGCAACAGTTAGGTATCTTTATTATGAAACGTTTCGCCTACACAGTAGGCTTCTTCAGTCAAGTACAGAAAAGTTGTTAGAAGCAGAAGATACTTGAAGACGATGTAATCAGTCCATCACCCTTAAAGTTTTGAGGTGGTCAGTCCCTCAGTCTGGAGAAGAGCATTGTTCCATAGTATGAAACAATATGGAGAAGAAGTGACAGGATGGAGCTTTTTATAGCGCCAAGAGGTGAGACGTAGGCCACTAGGAGAGGTAAGAACTCAGATGTTGAGAAGTCAGGTCCCTCTCAAATCCAGCCCCTCTCACTAGTGGAAGTTGTCGAAGTTGATTGCAGGTCTGTACCAAGATACCCTTGTGTTGCAGTGTCTGACAGATTGAACATTAAAATGGTATAAAATACCGACAGGTTGTTAGGTAAGACACATATACAACAGTTAGGTATCAACTTCGACAACTTCCACTAGTGAGAGGGGCTGGATTTGAGAGGGACCTGACTTCTCAACATCTGAGTTCTTACCTCTCCTAGTGGCCTACGTCTCACCTCTTGGCGCTATAAAAAGCTCCATCCTGTCACTTCTTCTCCATATTGTTTCATACTATGGAACAATGCTCTTCTCCAGACTGAGGGACTGACCACCTCAATACTTTAAGGGTGATGGACTGATTACATCGTCTTCAAGTATCTTCTGCTTCTATCAACTTTTCTGTACTTGACTGAAGAAGCCTACTGTGTAGGCGAAACGTTTCATAATAAAGATACCTAACTGTTGCATATGTGTCTTACCTAACAACCTGTCGGTATTTTATACCATTTTAATGTTCAACATGAAAGGAGTTTTAAATAAGGGTTGATATATTAGCATACCAGGAGGATCCGCAGCCAGACTGTGGGATCTACTGGTGGTGTTCTTGTTCTCGCCAGGTCCAAACCCATAACAAGCAATGTTTTCCTTTTACTGTCTTGCTGTTTTTAATAAATCAGTGTCACAGTTTAGTGAATGTCTTGTGAATGACGTCATCCAGCACATCTGTCATCAGGAAAAAAATGTGGAGAGTTTGGTAAACTTTGGTTATTTGGTTTTGTAATAGATTTTTGTAAACATTTATATATTGTATAAAAAAATCACCAGTTTCGTTCCTCCTTTATTATATTCTTATGTTCTCATGGTAATAGGGTAGTTGGTGAGTGGAACAGTCTACCTAGTAGGGTGATAGAAGCTAAAACCTTTGGTAATTTCAAATTTAGGTTGGATAAATACATGAGTGAGAGGGGTTAGATTTGAATCGGGCTTGCACATGAGTAAATAGGATTAACAAAGGTTATTGCTTGGGTTGCAGTTATTCTGTTAGTGGGTTGGATTTGTGAAGGACCTGCCTAGTATGGGGCCAACAGGCCTATAGCAGTGTTCCTCCTTTCTTATGTTCTTACATCAGTTAGCATCAGGAACATCAACACTGTTTAGGTCGGATGCTGGTGTAACATCTTTTTCCTGGTTAATAAACATGACAGCCGTTATTTGTGCAACTTCCACTTCAATTGCATTAGTACAAAAGACTAATTCATAAGACAGAATGTTACTTTTTCTTGTTAAACAATGCAAATGTAATCAGGCACTCGTGACAAATTTATTTAAGGTAGCAAGTAACAGAGCCGACCATAGAGGAACACTCCCTTGAATTTACATTTACAAATAACGTTGCTAAAGAGAGTGTTTCAATCTAATTAAGTTTCCAAGAATCAGCACACTTTGCAGACCAAACCTTAATTTACGGTTGTCAACGTTTCGCTCTGTTCTTCAACGTCTCTCTTCCTCAGCTCTGACTCACGAATAAATAACAAAAAAGGCACAATACCGTGCCTGGAACAATACACAAATAACCCGCACATAAAAGAGAGAAGCTTACGACGACGTTTCGGTCCGACTTGGACCATTGACAAAGTCACACTAACCAGAGGTGGAGTAGGACGGCTATATATTTCGTGAGTCAGGAACAGAAAGTGTTTGCCCCTCTACACATCCTATTATAAATCTGAGTTTATGTATAATTATTTTTTCACGTTTTGAAATTCAAAAGTAATTATAATTTTATTGTAATGCTATCAGATTTGTAAAAAAAAAAAGTTTCTGCAATCTTTCCAGATTGTTGATGAACTGGGTATTGTGATCTGGGAAGATTTTATGTTTGCATGCAGCAACATGTATCCTATAATTAAAGCAGGATTTCTTGGACTCGGTAAAAACAGAAGTAACTAGCCAAGTGCGGCGCTTACAGCATCACGCCAGCATCCTCCTCTGGGCGGTGCTTACAGCATCACGCCAGCATCCTCCTCTGGGCGGCACTTACAGCATCACGCCAGCATCCTCCTCTGGGCGGCACTTACAGCATCACGCCAGCATCCTCCTCTGGGCGGTGCTTACAGCATCACGCCAGCATCCTCCTCTGGGCGGAACTTACAGCATCACGCCAGCATCCTCCTCTGGGCGGCACTTACAGCATCACGCCAGCATCCTCCTCTGGGCGGCACTTACAGCATCACGCCAGGATCCTCCTCTGGGTGGTGCTTACAGCATCACGCCAGCATCCTCCTCTGGGCGGCACTTACAGCATCACGCCAGCATCCTCCTCTGGGCCAGCAACAACGAAAATGAAGCTGCGCTTAGAGGAAATTGTTGAGTTTCTGATATGTGTTATTTAGCCTGACTTTCAACTCTAGTCCTCTGTGGTCACTTGAGTTAGCTTTAAAAAAGTCTTTAAATCCTGGCTACAAGGACGCCACTCCTCAGGAAAAAGAGCTCTTGTTTTTCTCTGTGGGAAACATAGAAAAACTTATTCGTGAAAATTAAAAAGAGAGTGTTTAAATAACTTTTAAGGAAAACTAATACTTTTATTAAATAAACCAGAGAAGGAAAAACATGTATGTCAGTATTACAATGACAATATAAATGTAGCTGGAGTTTGGCAAGTGCACCGAGGTTATGAGTTACGAAGGTTGACCTGGAGGTGGAGACACCAAGGTCGTTCACATGATTCCTTGTCACATGCAAGTGATGAATTGTGAAGAAGTTTTAGATGCCACCGCAAAGTCTGAACATCTCCGAAGAGATAGGTTCAGATTCCTTTCAAAAAGTCTACGATGAAATCATATCTGTAGAAAAAATACATTTTTGAAAAAATCCCGTTCCCGTCCAGTTGTCTCCATGAAGGTAAGACTGTCAGAAAACGAAATATTAAAATACATATAGTTGAAGGCCAAGGCATAATACAATTAATACAGTAAGAAATCCACTTGGAACCTTCAATACAAAACAAAAATCCCAACATCGTAAGAATAATGCATATGTGGACTGCTGGGCGGGCGAAGGTGAAGTGACGTAACTCGCTTCCCCAGAGGAAAGAAAAAGTGACAAGAATAAAAGAGAAAGCACTAAAATAAAAGATTAAAGACGGCAGATGACGACATATAAATTAAGAGAATTCCCTCACCTGATGACGTAACATACAGTTCCTCTCTCGAGAGAGAGAACATGAGAACCAAAATATCTGACTAAAGACACACAAAAAGTACTTATGATATCTAACCAGTTTCTTTACAATATTTATAGATAGGATTCTGAAAGAAGTGATTAGTAGGGTGTTGGGGAGAGGTGTGGTATTAAAAGTTAATGAATCCGATTCAAAGTGGGCACTTTCACATTTGGTTTTTGCTGATGATGAAGTACTTTTAGGAGATTCTGTAGAGAAATTGAGAAGGTTGTTAGACAAATTTAGGATAGTATGTAAAAGAAGGAAATTAACAGTGAACATAAAGAACAAGGTGGTTAAACTAACAAAACATGTTGGTAATTAAAGATTGGATATCAGATTGGAGGGAGAGAGTAAATGTGTTTGGTTATTTAGCAGTGGATATGTTGGTAGATGTGTCTATGATAGAGGTGAATCATAGAAATGACAAAGAGAAAAAAAGGTATTTGGTGCACTGAAGCATCTATGGAGATAGAGAACTTTATCAGTGGTGGTAAAAATGGCAAAAACACTACGAAAAAATCCCAGGACAGTACCCACCAATGAAGAAGACAAGAAAGGCAAAGATAAAGATAATATTGAAAACATATGAAATGGAAAGATAGGAGGAGGCAAAGGTTAGATCAAGTCACGGGTGTTTTGAAGTTTAAGTGCATTTAACAACATAACAGGAAAGGAAGGCATCTACAAGAACAAAACCAGAACTAAAATTCATGTTAGGATGTTATAAGAGATATTTCAGCAAAGCAGTTCATTTGAAGGCAAGAAGAAGGGTAGGTAGTTTAAGCAGGGGACCCATTATTAGGATGGCTGTGATGTCTCTTTGTGACAGACTTAAAGAACACAAAGGATGTGTTACCCTCGCCACACCAACAATGCTCTCTTCAGTCAATCCCACAGATCATGACTAATATGTGTATTTTTAACATTATATTTTTTAACAGTATATTAAATTTTACCCCACAGATCAGTTACCCTGCTGATGGTAATTTAGTCTTGATTTGGAACTCCTGGACTAAACCAAGTACTGTGTTTTTGTCATTTCCCTTCTATTATGAGAGTGCCTCCCCAGACTTTCCGGTTAGGCAGCCAATAGTCTCATTAGTTGGCTTTCCTTTCATTTCCCTTCCCCACTGCACCGTATTCGGGAGTTATTTCTTCAAAGTTTCCTCTACTGAAGCCTGGTTCACTGTGCCTTCCACCTTACCTCAGTGTTTAGTTCCACAAGGAACTTGAAATTCAGTAATGTATAGTTAGTAGCACCCAGGGGGATGTCGAGCTCTACTTCTCGTATGTCAGATGTACTTGCAATAAATACTGGATCCAGTCTTGCTGGATGATCTCTCTCACTTGTTATGTCACTAACTCGCAAATAAATTTTTTTTTCTAACCACCCCATCATTTTAGTCCACCACACTTCCGGTTCTCCACGTGTGTCCCAGGTCTTTCAATCAATTTATTTTTTTGCTAGAATTCACTTATTATTAGCTGCTAAGCTTTATCCATATGAGCTCTCCCAGCTGCTTCTGCTGTGGTGTCATTCATTGCTTTGTTGAGGTCTTCATTTTTCCTGTTTCTGTTCTACACTTTGATGATGAGTTGTGGTTCACCTTACAAAAGTCATGACTGTGCCCATTATACAGTCTTCTGACTCATACCTTGTTATTCCCCTCATCTCTTCAAAGCTCTGCTGATTTCATTACCTCTAGCAGTGTCACTCCTGTTTTCCTATTTCCTGTATCTTTCATTATTACTTGAAATCCTGTTATTTCTCGTAGTCTAGTCTTTGTGAAAGCTATTATCCCTGGGATTATCTTTGTTATTCGTTCTTTCAATTCATAATATTTTTTGATAATTCATCTGTGTTGGTGTACCACACTCAGTACATTCTGCCCTTTAAGATGCCCTGGTTTGTGTTATATAATCATTTTGCTTGTTGCACATCTATCAGGAGTGGAGGAGATAGGGCTTGGTTAAAGCCCTGTCAGGTTAATGAAAAAGGGCGAGGGGTACATGCTAGTGATGGGAAAGTGTGGGCAGGCCTTCTCGGAGAGGTACAGTGGATGCACCTTGATAAGATCATTGAGGCTGGGTGTTCCCTCCTGTTTCCCCTATTTGCTACTGTTACTTCTGTTTCTTATATCCAATAGCTTTTTTACTTACTTCCTCAGCTGTTCCCTCTCTTTGTTTTCATACTGTCATAATCCAGGTATACTAATGATAGCGTGTGTTCCTCAGTCATGTTTTCTGTCTCAGGATCCTGTTTCAAGCTATGTGTGACCAGAAGGTTTGTTTGATCAGGTGGTATTTGCTTTGGGAGAACCTCCCGATTCTTTGAAAACGTTCCAATTGGTCTATCTCGTTCTCTCCTCCTATACACACAATAACCACTGTTATCTCCCGTTTCTTATCCTCATGTCTCCTACTTACTGATCCAACATTAGCTTCTTGAAGTTCATAGATCAGATCATCATTGACCTCCTTTTTTTCTTTCTCCTGTTGCCTTTCTCTCCACCTTTCTTAGTTTTCACCAGTTCCCTTCCAGTGTGTCTTATCAACTCCTTTGTCTTCTCATCCTCAAAGAGCATCTCTGCTAGTGACTTTCCTTGATGCTCTTCCTGGATCCCTCTGCTTCTAGTTAATCTTTCATTGTTACTGCCCCTTCTGCGCATCCCTCATTTTTCCCATGGTCTTCAACTGTTTGATTTCCTCTTCCAATCTTTGGATTCCTTCTTCATTATGTTATTTTTTTTCCTATTGTGCGACATCTGTTACTGATTTATTGCACTTTCCCACAGTTTTCTTCTGGAGGTGAACTTTCTCCTTCCACATTCTGTTTGTTCTGTAGCCTATTATCGTATTTAGATAATGCCACCTATTGCCTTCACACTCCTCTTCCCATTATTTTATTTTTTCTCTGATTTAACATTTTCTTGCATGCATTAAGGAGCCATTTTTTTCACAACAGCTAATAAAGTTGTGTCTTTTTTGTGTTAACTCATTCACGAGAGCCGAGATGATTGACTGGAGTGTGCTGTTTACCAGTTGATCCCTTGTTTCTGTGTCCTCTCTTTGGGACATCTTGTCTCTGTCCACCTTGTCTATTCCACGCAATATTTTGTATGTCGTTATCATGTCTCCCCTAACCCTCCTGTCCTCCAGTGTCGTTAGGCCGTTTTCCCTTAATCTTTCTTCGTAGGATATTCCCCTTAGCTCTGGAACTAATCTTGTCACACACCTTTTCATTTCCTCTAATTTCTTGACGTACTTGACTAGGTGTGGGTTTCAAACTGGTGCTGCATACTCCAGTATTTGCCTGAACGATTCCTTACTAAGGCATCAGAACGCTATTCTCAGGTTTGCCAAACCCCTTATGCTGCAGCAGTTTTCTAGTTGATGTGTTATGCTCACCCCAAGATCTTTCTCCTTGAGCGAGGTTTGCAGTCTTTGACCACCTAGCCTATACTCCGTCTGCGGTCTTCTTTGCCCTTCCCTGATCTTCATGACTTTGCATTTGGCAGGGTTAGATTCGAGAAGCCAGTTGCTGGACCACGTGTCCAGTCTGTCCAGGTCTCTTTGAAGTCCTGCCTGGTCCTCATCTGATTTAATTCTCCTCATTAATTTACATCATCTGCGAACAGGGACACTTCTGAGTCTATCCCTTCCATCACATATACCAAAAATAGTACTGGTCCTAGGACCGACCCCTGTGGGACCCCACTCGTCACAGGCGCACACTGTGATACCTCATCACGTACCATGACATTCTTGTTGCCTCCCTGTCAGGTATTCTCTGATCCATTGCAGTGCCCTTCCTGTTATACGTGCCTGATCCTCTAGGTTCTGCACTAATCTCTTGTGAGGAACTGTGTCAAAGGCCTTCCTGCAGTCCAAGAAGATGCAATCAACCCACCCCTCTCTCTCTTGTCTTACTTCTGTTGCTGTCATAAAATTCCAGAAGGTTTGTGACACAGGATTTGCCTTCTATGAATCCGTGCTGTGCTCACCTAGTTGTACTCACCTAGTTGAGGTTGAAGGGGTCGAGTCCAAGCTCCTGGCCCCGCCTCTTCACTGCTCGCTACTAGGTCGCTCTCCCTGAACCGTCAGCTTTATCATACCTCTTCTTAAAGCTGTGTATGGATCCTGCCTCCACTACATCGCTTCCCAAACTATTCCACTTCCTGACTACTCTGTGGCTGAAGAAATACTTCCTAACATTCCTGTGATTCATCTGTGTCTTCAACTTCCAACTGTGTCCCCTTGTTGCTGTGTCCCATCTCTGGAACATCCTGTCTTTGTCCACTTTGTCAATTCCTCTCAGTATTTTGTATGTCGTTATCATGTCCCCCATATCTCTCCTGTCCTCCAGTGTCGTCAGGTTGATTTCCCTAAACCTCTCCTCGTTAGGCCCAATACACAGTTCCATCTATTTATTGCTAATTTGTATGATTTAATTCTTTATATATATATATATATATATATATATATATATATATATATATATATATATATATATATATATATATATATATATATATATATATATATATATATATATAATATATATATATATATATATATATATATATATATATATATATATATATATATATATATATATATATATATATATATATATATATATATATATATAATATATATATATATATATATATATATATATATATATATATATATATATATATATATTATATATTTATAATTTATATACATTTAAAATATATATATATATATATATATATATATATATATATATATATATATATATATATATATATATATATATATAATTTTTTTTTTACTCTAGGTACGGTACATTTTCCAACTTTGAACAGTATAAAGCAGATTATGTTGTGTAATACTATTATACTATTCAGTTCTCCCAGTAATGGTATAGAGTTGGAGGAAGAAGGTCACATTGCTCAGAATCCATACAGCAACTTGTATGGAGACGGTGAGTCATCTTATGTTATTGAGTTTAAGATAATAATCTACATACCACATCTTGTATAGTTTACAAAGTAATTAATAGTTTTATCTTTTAATAAATGCATTCTTCTCACGTCTAATGATAAAGAGTTCACCGTAGTCTAGTGATTAATGACTTCACGGTGGTCTAGTGATTAATGAGTTCACGGTAGTCTAGTGATAATGAGTTCACGGTAGTCCAGGGATTAATGAGTTCACGGTAGTATAGTGAATGAGTTCACGGTAGTCTAGTGATAATGAGTTCACGGTAGTCTAATGATTAATGAGTTCACGGTAGTCCAGGGATTAATGAGTTCACGGTAGTCTAGTGATAATGAGTTCACGGTAGTCCAGGGATTAATGAGTTCACGGTAGTCTAGTGATAATGAGTTCACGGTAGTCTAGTGATAATGAATTCACGGTAGTCTATTGATTAATTAGTTCACGGTAGTCTACTGATAATGAGTTCACGGTAGTCTAGTGATAATGAATTTACGGTAGTGTTAATGGTTTCACGGTAGTCTAGTGATTAATGAGTTCATGGTAGTCTAGTGAATAAGAAGATCACGGTAGTCTAGTGATAATGAGTTCACGGTAGTCTATTGATTAATTAGTTCACGGTAGTCTAGTGATAATGAATTCACGGTAGTGTTAATGGTTTCACGGTAGTCTAGTGATTAATGAGTTCACGGTAGTCTAGTGAATAATAAGATCACGGTAGTCTAGTGATAATGATTTCACGGTAATCTAGTGATTAATGAGTTCACGGTAGTCTAGTGATTAATGAGTTTACGGTAGTCTAGTGATTAACGAGTTCACGGTAGTCTAGTAATTAATGATTTCACGGTAGTCTAGTGATAATGATTTCACGGTAATCTAGTGATTAATGAGTTCACGGTAGTCTAGTGATTAATAAGTTTACGGTAGTCTAGTGATTAACGAGTTCACGGTAGTCTAGTAATTAATGATTTCACGGTAGTCTAGTGATAATGATTTCACGGTAATCTAGTGATTAATGAGTTCACGGTAGTCTAGTGATTAATGAGTTTACGGTAGTCTAGTGATTAACGAGTTCACGGTAGTCTAGTAATTAATGATTTCACGGTAGTCTAGTGATTAATGACTTCACGGTGGTCTAGTGATTAATGAGTTCACGGTAGTCTAGTGAATAATAAGATCACGGAAGTCTAGTGATAATGATTTCACGGAAGTCTAGTGATTAATGACTTCACGGTGGTCTAGTGATTAATAAGTTCACTTTAGTCTAGTGATTAATGACTTCACGGTGGTCTAGTGATTAATAAGTTCACTTTAGTCTAGTGATTAATGACTTCACGGTGGTCTAGTGATTAATGAGTTCACGGTAGTCTAGTGAATAATAAGATCACGGTAGTCTAGTAATTAATGATTTCACGGAAGTCTAGTGATTAATGACTTCACGGTGGTCTAGTGATTAATAAGTTCACGGTAGTCTAGTGATTAGTAAGTTCACGGTAGTCTAGTGATGAGTTCACGGTAGCCTAGTGATTAATGAGTTCACGGTAGTCTAGTGATTAATGAGTTCAAGATAGTCTAGTGATAATGATTTCACGGTAGTCTAGTGATAATGATTTCACGGTAGTCTAGTGATTAATGACTTCACGGTAGTCTAGTGATTAAAGAGTTCACGGCAGTCTAGTGATTAATGACTTCACGGTAGTCTAGTGATTAATGACTTCACGGTGGTCTAGTGATTAATAAGTTCACGGTAGTCTAGTGATTAATGAGTTCACGGTAGTCTAGAGAATAATAAGTTCACGGTAGTCTAGTGATAATGAGTTTACGATAGCCTAGTGATTAATGAGTTCACGGTAGTCTAGTGATTAATGACTTCACGGTAGTCTAGTGATTATGTTCACGGTAGTCTAGTGATGATGAGTTCACGGTAGTCTAGTGATAATAAGTTCACGGTAGTCTAGTGATAATGAGTTCACGGTAGCCTAGTGATTATTAAGTTCACGGTAGTCTAGTGATGATGAGTTCACGGTAGTCTAGTGATTAATGACTTCACGGTAGTCTAGTGATTATTAAGTTCACGGTAGTCTAGTGATGATGAGTTCACGGTAGTGTAGTGATAATGATTTCACGGTAGTCTAGTGATAATGAGTTCACGGTAGCCTAGTGATTATTAAGTTCACGGTAGTCTAGTGATGATGAGTTCACGGTAGTCTAGTGATTAATGACTTCACGGTAGTCTAGTGATTATTAAGTTCACGGTAGTCTAATGATAATGAGTTCACGGTAGTCTAGTGATAATGAGTTCACGGTAGTCTAGTGATTAATGAGTTCACGGTAGTCTAGTGATAATAAGTTCACGGTAGTCTAGTCATAAGTTCACGGTAGTCTAGTGATAATAAGTTCACGGTAGTCTAGTGATAACAAGTTCACGGTAGTCTAGTGATAATAAGTTCACGGTAGTCTAGTGATAATAAGTTCACGGTAGTCTAGTGACAATAAGTTCACGGTAGTCTAGTGATAATAAGTTCACGGTAGTCTAGTGATAATAAGTTCACGGTAGTCTAGTCATAATAAGTTCACGGTAGTCTAGTCATAATAAGTTCACGGTAGTCTAGTCATAATAAGTTCACGGTAGTCTAGTGATAATGAGTTCACGGTAGTCTAGTGATTAATGAGTTCACGGTAGTCTAGTGATAATAAGTTCACGGTAGTCTAGTGATAATAAGTTCACCGTAGTCTAGTCATAATAAGTTCACCGTAGTCTAGTGATAATAAGTTCACGGTAGTCTAGTGATAATGAGTTCACGGTAGTCTAGTGATTAATGAGTTCACGGTAGTCTAGTGATAAGTTCACGGTAGTGTAGTGATAATAAGTTCACGGTAGTCTAGTGATAATAAGTTCACCGTAGTCTAGTGATAATAAGTTCACCGTAGTCTAGTGATAATAAGTTCACGGTAGTCTAGTGATAATAAGTTCACCGTAGTCTAGTGATAATGAGTTCACCGTAGTCTAGTGATAATAAGTTCACCGTAGTCTAGTGATAATAAGTTCACCGTAGTCTAGTGATAATAAGTTCACGGTAGTCTAGTGATAATAAGTTCACCGTAGTCTAGTGATAATGAGTTCACGGTAGTCTAGTGATAATAAGTTCACCGTAGTCTATTGATAATAAGTTCACCGTAGTGTTGTGATAATAAGTTCACGGTAGTCTAGTGATAATAAGTTCACGGTAGTCTAGTGATAATGAGTTCACCGTAGTCTAGTGATAATGAGTTCACGGTAGCCTAGTGATTATTAAGTTCACGGTAGTCTAGTGATGATGAGTTCACGGTAGTCTAGTGATTAATGACTTCACGGTAGTCTAGTGATTATTAAGTTCACGGTAGTCTAACGATAATGAGTTCACGGTAGTCTAGTGATGAGTTCACGGTAGTCTAGTGATAATGAGTTCACGGTAGTCTATTGATAATGAGTTCACGGTAGTCTAGTGATAATGAGTTCACGGTAGTCTAGTGATAATAAGTTCACTGTAGTCTAGTGATAATGAGTTCACGGTAGTCTAGTGATAATAAGTTCACGGTAGTCTAGTGATAATAAGTTCACGGTAGTCTAGTGATAATGAGTTCACGGTAGTCTAGTGACATTGAGTTCACGGTAGTCTAGTGATAATGAGTTCACGGTAGTCTAGTGATTAATGAGTTCACGGTAGTCTAGTGATAATAAGTTCACGGTAGTCTAGTGATAATAAGTTCACGGTAGTCTAGTGATAATGAGTTCACGGTAGTCTAGTGATTAATGAGTTCACGGTAGTCTAGTGATAATAAGTTCACCGTAGTCTAGTGATAATAAGTTCACGGTAGTCTATTGATAATGAGTTCACGGTAGTCTAGTGATTAATGAGTTCACGGTAGTCTAGTGATTAATGAGTTCACGGTAGTCTAGTGATAATAAGTTCACCGTAGTCTAGTGATAATAAATTCACCGTAGTCTAGTGATAATAAGTTCACCGTAGTCTAGTGATAAGTTCACGGTAACACTCACGCGGTAACACTCACGCGATAATACTTCCGCAATAACACTTCCGGGATAACGCTACCCTGATAACTCTCCCCCGATAACACTTCCGCGATAACACTCCCGCTATAGCACTCCCCCGATAACACTCCCCCGATATTACTACCGCGATAACACTCCCTTAATAACTCTTCCGCGATAATACTCCCGCAAAAACCCTCCCGCGATAACACTCCCGCGATAACACTCCCGCAATAACACTCCCCCTATAAAACTCCCCCGATAGCACTCCCGCGATAACACTCCCGCAATAACACTCCCGCAATTTATAAACATGTTATATACACTGGTATACACCAGTATATACACAGAGATGTATGTCTCTGTGTATACACTGAGTGGTGTACACTTCTCAATGTATATACTCTCATAACTGAAATATAAATTAAAGCATATACACCTAGTTACACACCGATGTGTGTATACACAAATACACATCATTGGGTGTATATAAACTGAAAGATATGCACATTTCAGTGTATTTTACCTGTAGGTAGGAGAGTGTAGTGACGCGACCGTCCTGTAGTAGCTGCTACAACCACAGTGAGGGAAAATAAGCTTCGTGAACCTCAGCTTCGAGGCTTCGAAGCTGAGCTTGAACCCTTTGAATGAGTCGTTTCTTCACGGTGTTTTTAACATCTTCCTGAACACAGGATTCATACACCCAGAGTTTTTTTTTTATATTTTATTTAAAACCATACACAAACATGAGTCACAAGAAAATTCAAAAATCCTGACATCGGATATTGAAACAATACCTATTACCATTACATTGTTAACATTATAACAACTTTTTTTTTTTTTATATTTTATTTAAAACAGTGCGATACAAATAGCAGAAATATATTAAAAGATACACGACAAAAGCTTACTGCACTAGAATTTCACTTAACCCGAAACCTAATATTGATACCATACTGCACAGTGGTAATATTGATACCATACTGCACAGTGGTAATATTGATACCATACTGCACAGTGGTAATATTGATACCATACTGCACAGTGGTAATATTGATACCATACTGCACAGTGGTAATATTGATACCATACTGCACAGTGGTAATATTGATACCATACTGCACAGTGGTAATATTGATACCATACTGCACAGTGGTAATATTGATACCATACTGCACAGTGGTAATACACACACACCCAACACACTGTATATTACAATGGTAATACACTCTCACACACAACACACCGTATATTACAGTGAATATACACTCACACTCAACACTATACATTACAGTGATATTGTTTTATTTGTTAAAGAACATCTCTAACAAGGTTACTTATACAAAACATCAAACACTGGAAATTATAAAGATTGTACAATAAAAGAAGAGATATAAAAAAAAACTAAACACGCACAATGACACACATACACAAGCACACATAGGTGAGGTTTCTGCCTGTCAACACACACGTATGAGAGACTAAATCTAAGATCTCAGGTGCTTAACAGAGCACCACGATACTCAAACATTAATTTAGGCGATTATCACAAGATCTTAACATACATAGGTATTTAGGATACAAAGAAGGAAACGGGATAATACTAAAAGTCACAATAAAAACATCCAATATAACAAAACAAAACTACGATGTGAAATTTTACATCTCAGCGGAACTAAGAAAAAATGATGCAAGTAGTTACATGTAATATAATATTACTGAAAAGCACACTGTAACACAGCATAAAATATAACAAAATAAGAACCAGTAGCTTATGCTAGGAAAAACTTTTTTTTTTTTTATAAACATTACACTTGAATCAAAATCATTAAAGACACCTATAACATATTTGAGTCATTGAAAATTTTCATCATAAAGTCCTTGAAATGATTTATGCATGATAAATGATAATATGCAATCGTAGTACAACACATTTCTAAATGATAACTTTTTAGTTCCTGAAACCCTCGGGGCAATAACCATATTGCCCATAGATATCAAAACTCAATTATACATCCTTATAAACAGCACTCCATGCTCACACCCAAGTCTAGGAAAATAGCCCGTTGTGTCCCCTTACCCATTTTGCAAATCCCATAAATCCCTTAATGTGAAATTTCGATAACCCTCACTAAAATCTCTCTCCCATCTCCCTCCATACACCCCTTTATTCCTACACTGTGTCCTATAAAAAGTTGCTGCCAACGCATTAATTCTTGCACGCACGTCCGCCTCCCTCATAGCCCACATCATGTATATATAATCCGTAATCATATACCCAATCGCATTCTCAACCCTTTTATTCACCCCAGTTATATCTAAACTTAAAACCCTCAAGACCTGCAAACCCCCTCCCCCCACTAACCTTAAAACCTTACCCATCCAAACCCTTATAAGTTCAATACAATCGCAAAAATACACCGTATGATAAATAGTCGCCAATCCTCCACAATCCTTGCATTCACCATCCTCTCGTATTCTCTTATAGAATAAAACCATTCCTGACGGCAATATTCCATGTAAAAATCTATACATAACTTCTCTGACTTTAGGTTTTAAACGCAATTTGTTTAAACGCCCCCAAATATTACGCCAATCATACATCGGATATACTCCTTCTACCGCCGCTACCAAAGCCTTACCATCTGCCCTATCAAGATTTCTCAATTTAATATGTAAAGGATCCCTCACGTTTATAAATACCCGTAACATTGCCTCACCTATCATGAACTCCCTACCCCCCCACCACCGTCGCATATCCTGATGTATTCTATGAAGACCGTCTCCTTTCACCCCTCCCTCCCGCTTATAACTATGTTTTAAATACATACTTATTATCCTCTTTTCGACATCTATAAGACCCAGCCCTCCACGGCCAACCGGGAGTGTGACAACCGCTCTACTTAACCATTCGCTCCCTGTTCCCCAAATGAATCTAAAAACACTTTTTTGTAGCCTTTTTAACTCACAACGAAGTATCGGAAATATTACCGTAACATGCCATAGTTTACTATATAATAGCACATTCGTTGTAATCACCCTTTGTTGCAAACTTAAATTAGCAGCTCTTAAACCACTGAGGCGCTTCAGAACACTGTCAACGATACGCACGGAATTTATTTGCTGTGCTAACTTGAAATCATTTACATAAACGATCCCACATATCTTTATTTGGTCCACCCTTTTCCACCTTTCAGCAACCATTCCGTCCTCACGTGACCCTTTTCCAAGATTCATATACTTTGTTTTCCCCATGTTGATCGTCATGCCAGTAGCTTTTTCAAAAACTTTCACTAACGTTTCTACCCGAATCAAATCCATGTTTTCTCTCACCAAAATCGTCGTATCGTCGACATATCCAACAATGCCCGCTCCCCCATCCCTTACATTACCCATCCCCTTTGCTTCCAATAAAACCCTTATCCCTCTATAAAAGGGATCTTGAAAACAAGCAAAAAAAATTTGTGAAAGGGGACAACCTTGACGCAAACCCCTTCCCATCTGAATTCGATCTCCCAACCTCCCATTCACCTGCACACGCAAGGTTGCCTCCTGATACATTAATTTGGCCCATGATATAATTTCCGCACCAAACCCCTGCCATCTCATGATCTTCCATAACGTCTCCCGTTCCACACTATCATATGCCGCCTCCCAATCTATAGCCAATACCCCCCCCTTTCCTAATCTTACTCTTTCTTCAATAAAACTTCTAATCATACCGTGACCTTCATACATAGACCTGCCCGGCACCCCATATTGTCCCTTGTCAATCACTCTGCCCAGGACTTTTTTTATTCTGTTAGCCAAGATCCTTCCAAAAATTTTATAGTCACCACATAATAACGAGATTGCACGATAATCTTTAACCGTTAATGGCTCGCCTTTAGGAACTAGGACGACCACAGCCAACCTTTGTTGTTCCCCTAAAACCCCATCCCGCTTCATTATATTGAATAAACGTACCAAAAACCCCTTTAAAACGTTCCAATTTTGAAGATAAAAGTCGCTGGGCAACCCATCAATTCCTGGCGCCTTACCCAATTGCGCCCCAGATAAAGCCTCCCAAGTCTCACACTCCGTTATCGGCCCTCCCAACATCAAACGATCATGCTCCTCCAGCTCACACTGCACAAACCTACCGATTGACT
Source organism: Cherax quadricarinatus (assembly GCF_038502225.1). Taxonomy (NCBI): domain Eukaryota; kingdom Metazoa; phylum Arthropoda; class Malacostraca; order Decapoda; family Parastacidae; genus Cherax; species Cherax quadricarinatus. Next base: position 304,591 of record NW_027195117.1, read on the forward strand.
GCAATGCAATTTCACTTATTCCAACACTTTGCGTTTTCAATTTAACCCATGCATCTATATACCCACTCATACCCTCCGTCGTCGTCAACTCCTGATTCACTCTATACCCCTGCATACCTACCTGAACATTCAACCCCATTAACTCCATTGCTTTGCGACGTCTGTGTTGATTCCTCAACACACACGCCGACGGCCGATCTCCCCACAAAACCTCTTCGATTCCACCCTTAAGCCTTTCCCCATCAAACCTTTCGTTTTGTAAATTTCGTAGTTGCTCCTTAATTCTTTCAATTTCTATAACAGGATAATTAGCATTCGCTTGTACATAGCAGTCGCGCAACTGCCCCTCTAAATATCGTTGGAAACCGTATTGTAACTGACTATATCTCACTCCTTGACTAATATAATATTCCTTAATTCGCTTTTTGGCTATCGTTTCCCACCAATTAACCAAATCCACATCTCTAGGTGCTTCAACCACAAGGCGTTCCCACATATGCCCAAAAGACAAAAGACTTTCCTCCCTCTTCAATAACTTTACATTTAATTTCCAAAAAGATGGACCCCTTCTAGGCACACCCTCAATATCTACATCCATTACAACTCCTCTATGATCCGAAAAAACCACATTTATCACATTCACTCTCCGCACTGTAACCGCACTAGACACGTACATTCTATCCAATCTCGCCGCATAATCTCGTCTAATAAAAGTATGCTCCACCATGCCACCCCCCCCACACACATCCATTAAACCCACACTCGTCAATAAATCTCCCAGGAATCCCAAGCAACAACCTGCTCCTCGAGGCTCCACATCTTTTCGTCGTATTACACAATTCCAGTCGCCCCCTATTATCGCTACATTTGGTAAACTACGTAGATAATATACTAATACATCTTGTACAAAATGAGTTTTAAGTCGTACATCTCCCTCGGCCGGCCCATATACACATACAAAACTTATGTGTGCTCTACCCCATAAACCATCCACCCTAATCACTCTCCCCTCCCCCCTTTCACTATGGCGTACTACAAACGGGCTATTTTCCTTTACCAGAATGGCGACGCCTCCTTTTAACCTCGTCGCATATTCCATATACACATCATAACCATCCATTTCTAACTCATATCCAATTCTGTAATTGTGTTCTTGGATAAATACCACATCCACATCTAGACGCACCAAAAATTCATTAAACCACTTTCGCTTCCGCTCAGATCTCAAACCGTTAATATTTATTGTCAAAACCTTAAAGTCAATTAATGGGGTTTTCCTTTCGTTCTAGGTATAGACTTTTCACTTATACATTTTACACCACCTCTATCCCTCCCCCCTTTTTTGGGAACCACCTTGATAAACCCTTGTTTCGTGGATTCTCTGTTCCCTGTCCTCTGTACATCCGCCCAAGACTTTTTTCCTGGCCTTTGGGCAGGAGTAAGCACGTCGTCTGAGTCTGATGGGGTCGCAGTTCGCTTTCGCGTCCTACCCTCCACCTGCATTGGGATTTCTTTAGTACTATCGTGATGCACCTCCACTTCTGCTACATTTACCGTCATACCATGCGACACACTAGACTCAATGCTTCCATCCGTCGCCTCACCATGATGTTCAACCGATCCCAAAATTGCACCTGGATCCTCCACATGGTTGACGATCGACTCGTCTAACAAAACATCCAGTGCCTTCACTAAAGACGCCGCTACATCCTCTTCCCCCATAGTGGGCAGAGTCTCTTCCAATACTTTATTTATGTCCAGTGACGGTGATTCTTCTCGCTGTTTTGCATCCTCCAAAGCATTCTCCTGCGCTTTTTCTACCTCTTCACTCCAAGATGTCCGTTGTCGAGACGGGTGAGCATAAGACTGTTCTCGTCCCTCAACTTCCTCGACTTCTTCCGGTTGTTGCTGTTGCGATATTTGGAGATTCCCACGACGCTTACCACACTGTGCCGCTATGTGGTCATACGACCCACACAGCCGACACGTACGACGTTGCCCCGCATATGTCACATATACTTGAGTTCGAAATGCTTGCAGCATAATATAGGACGGTATGGGGTGGCGTAAGGTCATTTTGACTGAATATGTTCCCTCCAAACTTCCAGCATAAGGTCCAGCGGCCCACCGACCTGCAGAGGCCATATGAACCGTACCATAATTACGTAGTTCATCTTTTATAACAAAATCAGTCGCTTCAAAAGGCACATTCTTGATTTTTACCCATGTGTAGTATCTTGATACATCATGAAGACGTACTGATACAGCTGAATTGACGGCTATAATGGTCTCTTGATACTTATCCACCACTGCTTCGTAGACATTTGCTGACGTCATTTTAACTTATTAGAGCATTAAGGATATCATTGACAACATGTATAAACACAATCCAGCCATCTAAAAGGCTGACTATAATACAAGAAAAGTCTGAACATGATGGCACACATCCACCAAAGAAACCAATCCACACCCTAACCCTCATATACCCCATGATAACAATCAATATCGTGCACGGTGGTGGATTTAATACACTACCGCTGACTCTTCACCCCCCCCCCCACATGCCTAGTAACTGTGTCTGCCGTCACCACTCATAACCTCCATCAGTCATTAAAATTTAAAAATACATTAAAGTACAATAACATAAAGGAATTTGAGAACCCCTTATCGTCTCCGCAACAGAAAAATAAAATTGTTACATATTCTAAATACATACTGCTGATTCATCTTTGTGCTTACAAAATATCCCCTATCCCCTATGATTTTCATCTCTTTACTCCAAAGCTAAAAACCAGATTATACATTTCATCAATCAAATTATATTACAATAAGCATAATAATATCAATACTTATCATCCGACTAATAGGTGTACATTATTATCACCCTGAGTTCCATGAAATTTACATAAGAATTAATACATATATTGACAATCCTCACAATCCTTCCCGTCTTCTAAATACAGTGTACATATATCCAATGACTTTTCGTTATGATCCAATCATATTTACTTTACACTTCCCCTTTTCCCTAGTGCAAGATAAATGCCACTTGCACTAGAGTCACAACACCTTACATTTGTTCACTTAAAACGTATAAAAAAAGAACTAACATAAATAACTTATAACAATATATAGATAGTAATTATTTGACAAAGTGAAGAATACCAACTAATATGGTTAACAGTACACAAGAAATTGTAACTCACTCACTAATACATATTCCCATTTTTTATGTATTATGTTCAACAAGATATCTATATTTGTTAACAATGTTCCAGAGCAATATCAGACTTACTCTGTCATGCACTAAGTTACACAATATAACTTATGGCTCCTAATAAAACATGTACCGGGCAGTACAACCTCAATCATTAACAAAACCAACCTGGCAAAAGACACTTCAGAAAGCCACCCCCTGCCATCCCCTGACCCCATGCTATCTGTATTAAAAAAACACAAACTCACGTTCCCTTCCATGCTCAAGTTCGTACCTGACGTCGAAAGTCATAAAACCCCTGTCTCTTAACCAAATGTCACCAGTTCACCCCCCCCTTACGCCCCCCCCATTCCTAACGACTTTACACCCATATGCTCCACTACCACACACTTTTATTCCACCTTCCATCCTCCACTAATCTCAAAAAAGAACAAGAATGCCAGTTTAGGGAGAACCAGCCCAATCCAGCTCTAAACTACACCCAACCCTAACATTACACCTACCGACAGATTACGATAACCCAAGGGAAAACTATTTACCCACAACCTCCCATATAGTAGCCTATTTCTGCATACTGTACGATACACACTCGCCGCAAGCGCCCGCACCCTATATTCACCCCCCACCTCCCGCATGCACCAAGACACATACAAAAAATCTGCCACTACATACATCACTGCCCTCCGAATGTCCTTGGAAACCCCTCCCACATCAAAATGCAAAGCCCTCAAAGTCGAAATGTTTCTTCCCCCTCCCGCCACTATACCCAGAACTCTCGCTAACCATGCCCTTACAAAACCCAAGGTTTCACAAAAATATATGGCATGAAAAGCCGTCTCCTCTTCCTCACAATGCAAACAAGTGCCAGCACCTACATAACCCATTCTATATAGCACTGACCTTGTAGCTAGAATTCCCATAAAGAATCTATAAACCACTTCACGAACCCTTGGCTTTAATCTGATCTTCCGAAAGTCTTCCCAAATGCCCCTCCAATCATACATTGGGTATGTAGCTACTCCCTGTATCACTGTACCCTGCCTACCTGTCCTCCCAAGCCTACTTACCCTTACGTTTTTTGCTTCCCTTACTGCCAACAAATTTCGCACCATATCTTCACACTCCAGTAGTGCCTTTCCCTTCCACCATTTTCGCACATCCTTCATGACCTCTCCCACCCTTCTACCCCTCTCCCCTCCCACCCTCAAGTATCGCTGCTTCACATACACTGCCTTCACTCGTGTGTCCAAAGGTATAAGACCATTCTTGTCTCTCGACCTGCGGGGAGAGAGGACGCTTCTACAGGTTCTCTTGCACGCCACCTGGTGAGGAAAACAGCATTAGCACCAAGATGGCGGACCGACTGTACCGGCGCATAAATACTGTCTGCATTGAGCTGGTTAGAGGATCTTTAAGCAACGCCACGATGAACGTTCTCCTGCCAAACATTATCAGGGACTGTTATGGCATCCCCAATGAAGAGCTGTATGGTGTGGCACTGAACGGTATGTCAAGGGTCTTCGTGAAGTTCATGAGGGCTGACTTCTATTCTACCATCGTCGACGAATTCCAAGAAAGGCGGATGAGTATCAACACGGCAGTGGAAGTATGCTTGCATGATGTGTCTAAGTATTTTACTTGGGTGAAGGTAAGGAATGTACCTTTTGAGGCAACAGCCTACAGCCTACAAGATGTGTTCAGTGGTTATGGGACTGTACACTCGACGAGCATGGGAATGTGGAGGGACGGCCCTTATGAGGGGATGCCGGAAGGATCCTTCACACTGAAAATGACCCTGAGGAGACCGATACCATCATATGTTACATTGCATAACCATAGAACACAGGTTTTTGTACACTATGCGGGGCAGAGGAAGACGTGCCGTTTATGTGACTCTTATGAGCACATGGTGGCACAATGCCCCAGGAGACAGGGCCCTAGGCGTCAGGAGACAGCTTCTGTGGATACGCCATTAGAAGCCACGGATGTTGTGACGGGTGAAGTGGAAAGCCGGGGTACAGGCCTATGGAGTGAGGAGGTCGACAGGGCAGAGGTGGTTTTGGAGACGTGTGTTACACTACCAGTGGAAACGGGGGGGGAGGGAATATCGCTGTCAGACAGACCGTTAGATAATGCAGAGTCAGCTCAGGACGGGATTTTGGAGGCTGTGCTGAAGGATTTTTTGGAAGAGTCGGAGCATGGAGTGGAAAGTGATGTGAGGTCAGGTGATGACAAGGTGATGGATGAACAGAAGCAGGGTAAGGAAGACTTGAGTGAGGTTCGAAAGGAGAGCAATGTGGTGGTGGAGGTCCATCAAGAAGATGTGGTTGCAGAAGAAATGTGTGTAGAGGGTAGCTCCCGCAAGAGATCAGCGGGGGCATCAGACATGGACGAAGTCCTCACACCAGCGCAGAGGCCTGGGAAGAAGATGTGGGCAGCTGTGGTAGCAAAGGCAAGTCCGGGAGGAGGGGGGGGCAATGGGAAGCTAGGTGGGAAGGGACAGGGAGGGGTTGGAGGGCAGGAACGAGGGATTGATAGAGAAGAACCGAGACCTATGAAAGGAGGACCAAGTAAGCCTCAGCGGCACAGGGGTAAGCCGCCATTCTTGTAAAATTCAGGTGTGTAACTTTCAATGTAAACGGTCTTAAAACCGAGGTCAAGAGGGTATGGTTAGAGTGGGTTTTGAGGAGATTTAGTATTGATGTCTGTTTTTTGCAGGAACATAACCATAGGTTAGGATGTGAGTTGTTGTTGAAAGGTTATAGGTTGTTTACATGTGATGCTTTGAGGTTGAAAGGAGGTGTGGCTGTGGCGGTAAAGGAGACCAGTCCTTTGCGTATCCTGGGTTGGGAGGAGGGGGGGGGTGGGAGGGTTGTCAGGGTGGATGGGTTTTGGGGGGCCAGGAGGGTTAGTTTTGTAGGTGTGTACATGCCAGCAACTAGTAACACTAGAGTGAAGGTGGATTTTGTACGCGAGGTTCTGGTATATCACTTGAGAGGTTTACCTGCTTTTACGGTGATTGGTGGGGATTGGAATTGTGTCATTAGGAAGGGTGATGTGGTTCCGAGGGGGGCGGGTTGTGTTTTGGGGGTTCTGCGGGATGTTTTGCGAGATGTTGGAGTGGTAGATGTGGTGGGAAGTAGGGGATATGGAGTGGAGCACACTTTTATTCGTAGGGGATATGAGGCACGGTTAGATAGGATTTATGTTAGGCAGGGCATAGGTGTGGAGAGGGTGAGGACTATCGATGTGGGTTTTTCTGATCATCGTGCTGTTATAGCAGATTTGAGGGTAGATGGCATAGTGAGAGTTTATGCAGGATACTGGAAATTAAATGTGAGGCTACTTAGGGTAGAGGGTGACCCTACGGGGTTTGAAGATTGGTGGAAATCCTTTTGGGAGACTAGGAATATGGAAATGGATTTGCTGGATTGGTGGGAAATGAGGGCTAAAGTTGAAATTGCGAAATTTTTTAAAGTACGGGGTAAGGAGATGGCTAGGTGGAGCTATGGCCTACAAAATTATCTTGAGGGTCAGTTAAATGACTGTTATGCAGAGGAACGGGTGGGGCGGAGTGAGGACATGGAACGTTTGCGAAATAGGTTGGCGGAAATTCACAATGAAAAATTTGAGGCAATTCGAGTTAGGGCAGGGTTGGAGGATGTCTTAAGGGGAGATAGGCCATCGGGTTTTGTATTAAGGAGGTTTAAGGAACGGCAGGCGAAGACCACCTTGGCGTATATTGAGGCAGGTACAGGGGGGGGGGGGTGGCTTTGAGGAGGGTCAAGGCCTATCCACCACGGAAAATATTAGTTTGTATGCAGATTTTTGGTTTAGGGAGAAGTGGAGGAGGGTTGGCGGGGGAGTGGGTGAGGGACGGTTTGGGGATGAAGGGTTTAATAGGGTATTAAGTGAGCAGGACAGTGACAGAATCGAGGGTAGTATTAATGTAGAGGAGGTGGAGGAGGCAGTTTTTGGGATGTGCCAGGGTAAAACCCCAGGCATAGACGGAATACCAAACGATTTTTATAGGTATCATTGGGGGAGTGTACGGCATTGTCTGGTGGGGGTTTTGAATTGTATGTTAAGTAGTGGGAGGATGGGGAAATCACAAAGAACGGGTGTCACGGTTTTAGTGCCCAAAAAGAAGGAATGCCGAGTTTTGAATGATTACCGTGCGATTACGTTAATGTGCTCGGATTACAAGATTTTTGCTAAGGTTTTGGGCAACAGAATGAGGAAAGTGTTGGGTTTAGTGTTACATAGGGGACAGTTGGGAATTCCGGGAAGAAGGATGAGGGATGGACATGGTTTGATTAGGGATTTTCTAGAGAGATGTACGGGAGGGGGAATACTAGGTTTAGATTGGGTGAATGCTTATGATTGCGTGGACAGAGATGTCTTAGGGGTTTGCTTAGAGAGGTTGGGGTTTCGGGAGGGGGTAGTGAGGTGGGTGAACACCCTGTATGATGGGGCAGAGGTGAGGGTACAGGTCAATGGGAGGTTGGGTGAAAGTGTACCAATGGAGAGAGGTTTGAGGCAGGGCTGTCCGATGTCACAGCTGCTCTTTGCGTGTGTGCAGAATCCTTTTTATGAGTCTGTTGAGAGGGTAATGAACAATCAGGAGATGGAAGGGGGGTGCAAAGGGGGCATCGTTGGGTATGTGGATGATACTACTGTTTTGCTAAGGGGTAAGGAGGAGTTAAGGAGGGTGGGTAGAGTGATTCAGATGTTTGGTATGAATACCGGAATGAGAGTTAATACGGTGAAATCAAGGTTACTAGAGGTCGGTAATTGGATAGGGGGGGGCTTGGGGATAGGGTTAGGATGGACAGTGGTTGACAGAATCAAGGTATGTGGGATATGGTATTTGGCGGAAGTGCAGGCATGCAGAAGGGTAAATTCGGAGTCTGTCACGGGTAAGGTTTTAAGTAGACTAGGAGGTTTAAGTGCGAGGGACTTAGCTTTACATCAGAGGGTAGTGGTGGTAAATTCACTTGTCTATAGCAAGGTATGGGGGGTGGCAGAGGTTTTTCCCTTAGAGGTACGAGATATTGTGGAAATGCAGAGGAGGGTGCTGAAGTTTGTGTGGGGATTTGGGAGGGCATGGTTAAGTAAGGAGGTAGTTATGACGGATGTTCGGAGAGGGGGTTTAGGTTTGTTGCCTTTAGGACTGAGAGTAATGGCTGTATATATCAAGTGGAGGTATATGAGGGAAGGGGGTGTGAGGGGCGCTAAAGTAGGAAGAGTTATGGAGGAGGCACGTAAATGGTGGAGTGGGAAGGAATTGAGGGTTTGTGAAGATATGTTGAGATTTTTATTGACAGTGCAACAGGTGGATAAAATCAAAGTGAAACGGTTGGTGAGGGTAGTGAAAGGTCAAGGAATTATGCAAGGGGTAGCCGTGTATCCAACGTATGATTGGGGGGTTATTTGGAAAGATTTTAGTAAGCTTCGGATACCGGCTAGAGTAAGAGAATTAGTATATAGGTTTATCATGGGGATTCTGGCTTCCAAGGAGGTGTTACGTAGTATGGGGTTTGTGGAAGAGGCTTTTTGTCAGTTTTGTGGTGATGTTGAAACGGCGTTTCATGTGGTCTTTTTTTGTACCTCCTTGGAGGGGGTGAGATCATGGATGGGTGGGGTTATCAGACTGTTGGGGGGGGGGTCGTTTGCCGCTTTTAAGGGCTTTACTACTAGATGTAAGGGGAGTGCCTAGGGATGTTGGAAGGGCTATAATGTATATCATAGTGGATTATCTGGACATTTCATGGGGAATGAGGGGATTAAGGGGTGATATGAGGATAAAAGCGTTGGCGGCCAGATTCTATAGGACGAAGTGTAGGAATAAGTTGGTTTATGGGGCGTCTTGGGAAAAAAGTTTCCCGGAAGGTTATAGGAATCTCACTGTGGGTTCCCTTAGGCGGGGTCCCTGAGGATGGACAAAGGAGTGGTCTCCTTATGGGGGGATGTAAAGGGGGGGGGGTTGTTTTTGGTTTATCTGGAACTGATGTAGTGTGTAAGAGGAAGGTAGTGAGAATTAGGTATGGATGGTACGCCATGTTTCACGAGAATGTTTGTCATAGTGAGATATAAGTGTGGTTTCCAGGGTTACATTTCTAAGCCTGATGGTTATGTTCACTGGGTTTAAAATTTCCTTGAAAGCCAGGATACCGAGCCCTTAGGATCTCGTTTTTAAGTAATTAGATTGGCACGTTGGTATCAACACAAAATTTTTCTGAGATACGTGTCAGTTCTTTTGGGACTGGCACATTACAGCAGCCTTATCCTTATTACTACTCTAGTCTTATGTTTAACTTTTATTGTCAGATGAAGGTTCTATGTGAAAAAATTTAAGTGTATGTATAGGTTTTTGGTCTATACCATGTTTTTATGGGGTTAAACCAACAAAGTCTTGTGGAGAAGATTTTCGGTTTATATACATATGTGGGAGGTATAATTATGTATAGGGTTTGGTTATAAACCCTTTAATGTGCCGAGGTTTGTTATAAATACTTGTTTTGGATTCTTTTATTATTGTATTTTACATGCATGTTGTTCTGTTTTCTGTATCAACATTATTGTATTAGAGGGTTAACATATTAATAATAGTAAAATACTGTTTCTCTATGGTTATTGTGTAAGGAATTATATGTTCCTTCCGGGTTCCTATTGGTTAGGATCTAATGTACCATAACTTAACCAATAATCTGTACCCTGTCATAGCGGGTATGTTAGGGTTTTGTTTTGTTTTGTAGAGGTTATGGTAGTTTTGGTTAATCTTGTGATGTTGTACATTTGTATGATGTTTTTGTTGTAATAGGACATGTCAGGTATTCATTTTATATTGTTAAACTATGTAAAGTTTCTTTTTGGTGTGTTTTCTTTGGGTACAATGGCTTGGCGGCAACTATTAATGACTGATAAACTTTAGTGAGGTTTGTCTTAGCGTGTATTGTTTTGCTATAACAAGATGTTATAATACTTGTTCCCGCAAGGAATAACCTGGTACTAGTAGAACAAAAGAATGTTTTGTATTCCTGTACTTTATTATACATCCTTTGTACTTTTGTAAGGTTTCTAATAAAAATTTAAAAAAAAAAAAAAAAAAAAATCAGTCTGGGGAGTGTAATACCACTATGTGTTTGACTTGGCAGTGTTACATTGTTCTATGTAATATTACTCTTTTGCATGTATTTAGACGACCTGGTTGAGGTGTCATTGTGTTGGATTCTTGTGTATTAATCGGTTCTGCGTTTTATAATCATCTTGTATTGGCTTTACTTTCAATAAAATACGTTAATCTATTAAACGTATAAAGATTATTAATATATAAATAACAAAGTGGAATATAAATGCATATTGTAGGCTTGGTGCGTCTTTGTTAATAATAATAATGCATATTGTAATGTAGTGGTGTTCTTGCTTAACATAGGTGCATGGGATATCATGCATTGGGGATGAGGGACAGTTTATGTTAGCACAAAGTTAAATGTCTGTGTGTTTTGTTAATGAAATTTATAATTCTGTGTAAGAACTGATAATGTGTTCTTTTATCTATTTAATGTATTGTATTGTTTTAAATAAAATATAAAAAAAAGCGAATTAAGGAATTTTATATTAGTCAGGGAGTGAGATATAATCAGTTACAGTATGGTTTCCAACGATATTTAGAGGGGCAGTTGCGCGACTGCTATGTACAAGCGAATGCTAATTATCCTGTTACAGAAATTGAACGAATTAAGGAGCAACTACGAAATTTACAAAACGAAAGGTTTGATGGGGAAAGGCTTAAGGGTGGAATCGAAGAGGTTTTGTGGGGAGATCGGCCGTCGGCGTGTGTGTTGAGGAATCAACACAGACGTCACAAAGCAATGGAGTTAATGGGGTTGAATGTCTAGGTAGGTATGCAGGGGTATAGAGTGAATCAGGTGTTGACGACGACGGAGGGTATGAGTGGGTATATTGATGCTTGGGTTAAATTGAAAACGCAAAGTGTTGGAATAAGTGAAATTGCATTGCAGTCAATCGGTAGGTTTGTGCGTTGTGAGCTGGAGGAGCATGATCGTTTGATGTTGGGAGGGCCGATAACGGAGTGTGAGACTTGGGAGGCTTTATCTGGGGCGCAATTGGGTAAGGCGCCAGGAATAGATGGGTTGCCCAGCGACTTTTATCTTCAAAATTGGAACGTTTTAAAGGGGTTTTTGGTACGTTTATTCAATATCATGAAGCGGGATGGGGTTTTAGGGGAACAACAAAGGTTGGCTGTGGTCGTCCTAGTTCCTAAAGGCGAGCCATTAACGGTTAAAGATTATCGTGCAATCTCGTTATTATGTGGGGACTATAAAATTTTTGGAAGGATCTTGGCCAACAGAATAAAAAAAAGTCCTGGGCAAAGTGATTGACAAGGGACAATATGGGGTGCCGGGCAGGTCTATGTATGAAGGTCACGGTATGATTAGAAGTTTTATTGAAGAAAGAGTAAGATTGGGAGGGGGGGGGGGTATTGGCTATAGATTGGGAGGCGGCATATGATAGTGTGGAACGGGAGACGTTATGGAAGATAATGAGATGGCAGGGGTTTGGGGCGGAAATTATATCATGGGCCAAATTAATGTATCAAGAGGCATCTTTGCGTGTGCAGGTGAATGGGAGGTTGGGAGATCGGATTCAGATGGGAAGGGGTTTGCGTCAAGGTTGTCCCCTTTCACAAATTTTTTTGCTTGTTTTCAAGATCCCTTTTATAGAGGGATAAGGGTTTTATTAGAAGCAAATGGGATGGGTAATGTAAGGGGTGGGGGAGTGGGCATTGTTGGATATGTCGACGACACGACGATTTTGGTGAGAGAAAACATGGATTTGATTCGGGTAGAAAAGTTAGTGAAAGTTTTTGAAAAGGCTACTGGCATGACGATCAACATGGGGAAAACAAAGTATATGAATCTTGGAAAAGGGTCGCGTGAGGAAGGAATGGTAGCTGAAAGGTGGGAAAGGGTGGACCAAATAAAGATATGCGGGATCGTTTATGTAAATGATATCAAGTCAGCACAACAAATAAATTTCGTGAATATCGTTGATAGTGTTCTGAAGCGTCTTAGTGGTTTAAGAGCTGCTAATTTAAGTTTGCAACAAAGGGTGATAACAACGAATGTGCTATTATATAGTAAACTATGGCATGTTACAGTAATATTTCCGATACTTCGTTGTGAATTAAAAAGGTTACAAAAAAGTGTTTTTAGATTCATTTGGGGAACAGGGAGCGAATGGTTAAGTAGAGCGGTTGTCACACTCCCGGTTGGCCGTGGAGGGCTGGGTCTTATAGATGTCGAAAAGAGGATAATAAGTATGTATTTAAAACATAGTTATAAGCGGGAGGGGGGGGGGGGCGAAAGAAGACGGTCTTCATAGGATACATCAGGATATGCGACCGTGGTGGGGGGGTCGGGAGTTCATGATGGGTGAGGCAATGTTACGGGTCTTCATAAACGTGAGGGATCACTCACAAATTAAATTGAGAAATCTTGATAGGGTAGATGGTAAGGCTGTGGTAGCGGCGGTAGAAGGAGTTTATCCGATGTTTGATTGGCATAATATTTGGGGGCGTTTAAATAAATTGCGTTTAAAACCTAAAGTCACAGAAATTATGTATAGATTTTTACATGGAATCTTCCCGTCAGGAATGGTTTTATTATATAAGAGAATACGAAAGGATGGGGAATGCAAGGATTGTGGAGGATTGGCGACTATTTATCATACGGTATATTTTTGCGATTGTATTGAACTTATAAGGGTTTGGATGGGTAAGGTTTTAAGGTTAGTGGGGGGAGGGGGTTTGCAGGTTTTGAGGGTTTTAAGTTTAGATATAACTGGGGTGAATAAAAGGGTTGAGAATGCGATTGGGTATATGATTACGGATTATATATATATGATGTGGGCTGAGGGAGGCGGACGTGCGTGCAAGAATTAATGCGTTGGCTGCAACTTTTTATAGGACACAGTGTAGAAATAAAGGGGTGAATGGAGGGAGATGGGAGAGAGATTTTAGTGAGGGTTATCGAAATTTCACATTAAGGGATTTATGGGATTTGCAAAATGGGTAAGAGGATACGACGGGCTATTTTCCTAGACTTGGGTGTGAGCATGGAGAGCTGTTTATATGGATGTATAATTGAGTTTTGATATCTATGGGCAATAGGGTTATTACCCCGAGGGTTTCAGCAACTACACAGTTATCATTTAGAAAGGTGTAGCACTACGATTGCATATTTTATCATGTATAAATCATTTCAAGGACTTTATGATGAAAATTTTCAATGAGACTCAAATATGTTATGGGTGTCTTTACTGTTTTTGATTCAATTGTAAGTGGTAAAAAGTGTTTCCTAGCATATAGCAATTGGTTTTTATTTTGTTATTTTATGCTGTGTTACAGTGTGCTTTTCAGTAATATTATATTACATGTAACTAGTTTGCATTATTTTTCTTTGTTTTGCTGAGATGTAAAATATCACATCGTAGTTTTGTTTTGTTATATTGGATGTTTTTATAGTGACTTTTAGTATTATCCCGTTTCCTTCTTTGAATACTAAATACCTATGTATGTTAAGATCTCGTGATAATCGCCAATATTAATGTTTTGAGTATCGTGGTGCTCTGTTAAGCACCTGAGATCTTAGAATTAGTCTTGCATACGTGTGTTGACAGGCAGAAACCTCACCTAGTATGTGCCTGATGTAGTCTCATGTAGTGTAACGTGTGTGTGTCATTGTGCGTGTTTGTTTGTTTTTATCTCTGTTTTATTGTACAATCTTCATAATTTCCAGTGTTTGATGTTTGGTAATATGTAACCTTGTTAGAGATGTTCTTTAACAAATAAAACAATATTACTGTAATGTATAGTGTTGTGTGTGAGTGTATTACCACTGTAATATACGGTGTGTTGTGTGTGAGAGTGTATATTCACTGTAATATACGGTGTGTTGTGTGTGAGTGTAATACCAATGTAACATACGGTGTGGTGTGTGTGAGTGTGTATTACCACTGTACTGTATGGTGTCGTTATTAGGTCTCGGGTTAAGTGCGATTCTAGTGCAGTAATCTTTTGTCGTGTATCTTTTTAATATATTTCTGTCATTTGTATCGCACTGTTTTAAATAAAATATAAAAAAAAAATAAAAACTCTTTCCAATGAGCTGATGCAGGTAACAGCTCTTAGCTTGTCAATAAGGTTAGGAATCCTTAACCTGTAAATAGCTTGTCAATAAAGCTAGGGATCCTTAACCTAACCTTGTCAAACCCTGTGTAAAAGAGAGATAGATAGATAGATAGATAGATAGATAGATAGATAGATAGATATAGATAGATAGATAGAGAAAGAGAGAGAGAGAGAGAAAAAAAAAATGTCCCACAAAGACAGTTCTAATTAAATATTCCTTCACTTCAGTTTACTCTCATCTTATCAACAATCTGTCTTCATTAATATACAAAATATTTTTCACAGCATAAACTTACGTGTTACTGGCTCTCCATCTTTCTAATATACTTTCTAATTTTCTACAGTTTTGAAATAATTCTTGCGAAAGTTACAAATACAGATAAATAAAACACTAGTGAAGGCATCTTCAGCTTCTTATAAAAAATATAAAAGGAAGACACTTGTGAGAATTGAGCTCGACCTGATGATCTTGACGATACCAGAAGTCAACCTCACTATCAGACTACGACTCTCCCTGGTTAACGAGGCTTTGAAACCTCATATATACCTGCACGTCAGCTGGTGGCCAGGAGGTTCGTCCATGACAATGATAAACATATGATATACATTAGTGGCATCACTGTTCACTATACACATCAATGGGATCACTGCTCACTCCGGTCATCAGTGGAATCACTGAAATTCTGCTTCAGAGTGGGACTTATCAGGCTGTCTCAGTTATATAGTGAACATTGTACTCTTGTCTACCTCTCTAATTTTTCCCAGACAGTGGAACGGGGTGGGGGGCGAGGAATCGAACCTTTTCCAGCAATTGTATCAACTTTGTTTACAATTATTCCAGTTTTTTTCAAGTATCAGGGTAGGCAAGGTGGACAGATACATCAGCTCGCTAACCATGCTGACGCTAACCATGCTGACGCTAACCATGCTGACGCTAACCATGCTGACGCTAAGAATCACTCAGTAGAGGAATAACTGCACGAGTGACATGAAATTTTCCTGACATCCTATCTATTTTAAATGATTTATGCAACATTCATTGCTAAATATACTAAGCAATTATCTGCAATGTTTGTACACATTAAAAGGATGTTTTCTAATTCGCATTTTCTTGACCTGATCTTCAGGATGTTTATTACCCTCATCTCTACTATATTTTTTACCACATCAGTTGTTTCCTCGTAAGGTAAAGTGACTCGAGAAAAAGGTAACACTTTTACCATCATTCATTTAACAGATATCTTGTCAGTAGTGAGCAGGAAGGATTTAATGACCCTTAGATGCTCAAAATTGAGGAACATGTGAAGGATAAAAGTGAACAAGAGGTGAAAGTGAACAAGAGGTGAAAGTGAACAAGAGGTGAAAGTGAACAAGAGGTGAAAGTGAAAGATGGACTACTGGTGACGGGAAAGTTAACTGCAGTTGAATACATGAGATGAAGTTAAGTGAAGGTGTGAGGTAAACTGTGAGTGAAGGTGTAAAGTGAACTCCAGGTACCTTACCTTTACCTTTGACATACCTTTGAAAAATTTCGAGAGTTTAACTACTCTCTGAGCCCGCTCATGGGCCAGGCTTATCTGGTGCTTGCCAGGTCAACCAGGCTGTTGCTGCTGGAGGCCCGCTGCTCCGCATATCCATCACAGCCTGGTTGATCTGGCACCTGGTGACTTTTCCAGTGTCCTCTTGAAAGCTTCAACACTTGTTCCAGCCATGTTTCTGATATCTTCTGGTAAGATGATGAATAGTCTGGGAACACGAATGTTGATACAGTGTTCTCTTATTGTCCCCACCGCACCCCTGCTCCTCACTGGGTTTATTTTACACTTCCTCCCAAATCTCTCACTCCTGTATGTTGTTATGGCCGTGTGCAGATTTGGGACCAGGCCTTCGAGTACTTTCCAGGTATATACTATTATGTATCTCTCTCGCTCCTCCACTCTACCTAAGCAGCTGGAACTTATCACCATTGAACGTCATGTTGTTCTCTACTGCCCACTGGAAAACCCTGCTTATGTTTTCCTGTAATTTTTCAGTGTCATCTTCCGTAGTGACTTTTATGCTTATTTTAGTGTCATCTGCAAATGATGATACAAAACTATGGCGGGTGTTTTTATCTATGTCTGCTATTAGGATGAGAAACAGCAGAGGTGCCAGGACAGTGCCTTGGGGCACTGAGCTTTTGACTTCGCTTGTGCTGGATCTTGCTCTGTTTACTACTACTTTTTTGTGTTCTCTGTGTTAGGAACCCGAAAATCCATCTGCCTACCTTCCCCGTAATGTCCATGACACCTCATTTTGTGCGCTATCACTCCATGTTCGCATTTGTCAAATGCCTTTGCCAAGTCTGTGTAAATGACATCTGCGTTTTGGTCGTCTTCCAACGCCTCCGTAATTCTGTCATAATGGTTCAACAACCGTGACAGACATGATCGTCCTGCTCTAAAACCATGCTGGTTCGGGTTATGGTGGTTGTGCTGGTCCATGAAATTTGTAATATGCCGTCTCATCACTCTTTCGAAGTTTTTTATGATATGAGGTGTTAGGGCTACTGGTCTGTAATTTTTAGCTGGTGCTCTACTACCTCCCTCATGCAAAGGACCTATGTCTGCACTCTTTAAGGCCTCCAGAATTTCACCTAGATCTAAGCTCTTTCTCCAAAGAACACTGAGGGCTCATGCTAGTGGTACTTTGCATTTCTTCATAAACAGAGTATTCAATGAATCTGGTCCAAGTGCTGAGTGAGCATCATGTCCATTACCTTTTCGAAATCTATGGGATTTGAACTAATGTCAGTTAGTTAATCTGAGCGGCCTTCTGCTGGAGTGTATAATATCTCTGCATTCTGTCATATAGTGAGTTGCTAAACACCGACTCATTTCCTGTTCATCGTCAGTATATAAATCTCCTCTCAATAAAGGTCCAATTCTACAGGTAGCTCGTAGCCAAGATTTTGCATACCTGGAGGTTACCTGGAGGTTATTCCGGGGATCAACGCCCCCGCGGCCCGGTCCATGACCAGGCCTCCCGATGGATCAGGGCCTGATCAACTAGGCTGTTACTGCTGGCCGCACGCAGTCCAACGTACGAGCCACAGCCCGGCTGATCCGGCACTGACTTTAGGTATCTGTCCAGCTCTCTCTTGAAGGCAGCCAGGGGTTTATTGGCAATTCCCCTAATGCTTGATGGGAGGCTGTTGAACAGTCTTGGGCCCCAGACACTTATGGTGTTTTCCCTTAGTGTACCAATGGCGCCCCTACTTTTTATTGGGGGCATTTTGCATCGCCTGCCCAGTCTTTTACTTTCGTAGGGAGTGATTTCTGTGTGCAGATTTGGGACCATTCCTTCCAAGATTTTCCAAGTGTAGATTATGATATATCTCTCCCTCCTGCGTTCCAACGAGTACAAGTCAAGTGCTTCCAAGCGTTCCCAGTAGTTAAGGTGCTTGACAGAACTTATACGTGCAGTAAAGGATCTCTGTACTCTCTAGATCTGCGATTTCACCTGCTTTGAATGGAGATGTTAATGTACAGCAGTATTCCAGCCTAGAGAGAACAAGTGATTTGAAAAGGATCATCATTGGCTTGGCATCTCTCGTTTTGAACGTTCTCATTATCCATCCTATCATTTTCTTTGCACGTGCGATCGTGGCACTGTTGTGATCCTTGAAAGTGAGATCCTCAGACATTACTACTCCCAGGTCCCTTACATTATTTTTCCGCTCTATTGTATGGCCGGAGTCAGTAGTATACTCTGTTCTAGTTATTATCTCCTCCAGTTTTCCATAACGGAGTAGTTGGAATTTGTCCTCATTGAACATCATATTGTTTACCGTTGCCCACTGGAAAACTTTGTTTATATCTTCTTGGAGGTTAACCGCGTCCTCAGCAGATGACAGCCTCATGCAGATCCTAGTATCATCCGCAAAGGATGATACGGTGCTGTGATGTATATCTCTGTCTATGTCTGATATGAGGATAAGGAATAAGATGGGGGCGAGTACTGTGCCTTGTGGAACAGAGCTCTTCACTATGGCAGCCTCCGATTTAACTCTGTTGACCACTACTCTTCGTGTTCGATTTGTTAGGAAGTTGAAGATCCATCTCCCCACTTTCCCAGTTATTCCTTTAGCACGTATTTTATGGGCTATTACACCATGATCGCATTTGTCAAATGCTTATGCAAAGTCTATGTATATTACATCTGCATTCTGATTTTCTTCCAGTGCATCCAAGGCCATATCATAGTGATCCAGTAGTTGTGAGAGGCAGGAGCGACCTGCCCTGAACCCATGTTGCCCTGGATTGTGCAGATTTTGGGAATCCAGGTGATTTGCAATCCTGCTTCTTAGCACTCTTTCAAAGATTTTTATGATGTGGGACGTCAGAGCTATTGGTCTATAGTTCTTAGCTAATGCTTTGCTGCCACCTTTATGGAGTGGGGCTATATCCGTTGTTTTAAGTGACTGTGGAATTTCACCCATGTCCAAGCTCCTCCTCCATAGTGTACTTAGGGCACGCGAGAGGGGTTTCTTGCAGTTCTTAATGAAAACAGAGTTCCACGAGTCTGGACCCGGGGCTGAGTGCATGGGCATGTTGTCAATGGCTTTTTCGAAATCTATCGGAGTTAGGGTAATGTCGGAAATCTGGCATTCATTTATGGAGTTTTGAGGCTAATTCATGAAGAAATCATTTGGGTCGTCGATCCTCAGACCGATCAGTGGTTCACTAAACACAGAGTCGTACTGGGATTTCAATATTTCACTCATTTCCTTGTTGTCATCTGAGTAAGGGCCCGATACTAGATGTGGTATTTGCCTTGTTTTTGGCATATGAAAATAAATATTTTGAATTTCTTTCAATTTCACTAATAGCTTTAAGCTCCTCCTGTCTCTCCTGGTTCCTGTAAGAGTCATTTAACTTAAGTTCGATAGTTTCCACTTCCCTGGTCAGTGCCTCCTTTTGTGTATCAGATATTCTAGCACTCCTGAGGAGCTCAGTGACTCTTCGTCGTCTTCTGTAGAGGGAGCGTCTTTCTCTCTCCAGTTTACTCTTGCTCTTCTTCTTTCTTAGGGGAATATGCCTAGAACATGCTTCGGCTGCCAGGAAGTTGATCCTTCCAAGGCACTGGTTTGGATCCATGTCATTTAATACATCTTCCCAACATGTTTCGTTTAGGACATGGTTTACCTGGTCCCAGCTGATGTTCTTGTTGTTGAAGTTGTATTTTGTGAAGACACCTTCACAGGTACATGCATTCTGCTGATCAGGACCCCTACACATGTACGTCTGGACTTCGATTAGGTTGTGATCGGAATTTGTTGTTTTTTGATATTCTTATGTTTCTTATCAGGTCCTCATTATTTGTGAAGATAAGGTCAAGTGTGTTTTCTAGTCTTGTTGGCTCCACTATCTGCTGGCTTAAGGTGTGTTTTTCGCAGAGACTTAGTAGCTCATGTGTGTGTGACCTTTCATCTGCGCTACCTCCGGGGATTGTTTCAGCTATAATATTATTTGCTACATTCTTCCATTTTGTATGCCTTAGGTTGAAATCACCAAGCAGTATGATGTTTGGGGATGGAGCTGGAAGGATTTCCAAACAGTAATCAAGTTTCAGTAGCTGATCCTTGAACTGTTGTGAGGTTGCATCTGGTGGCTTATATACAACCACAATGACCAGGTTTTGGTTCTCGATCTTTATTGATAGAACTTCAACTACCTCATTTGTGGTGTTCAGCAACTCCGTGCAGATGAGGGACTCTTTGACATACAGGCCAACCCCCCCTTGTTGCCTGTTCTTTCTGTCGCATCTAAAAAGGTTGTAACCACTTATCCATATTTCACTGTCAAAGTGATCTTTTGTGTGAGTCTCTGTGAAGGCTGCAAACATTGAATTAGACTCCTCTAGAAGTCCACTGATAAAAGGTATTTTGTTGTTGGTGGATGGCTTAAGGCCCAGTATATTAGCAAATATGAACGAGGTTGTATTCTGTGTTTGTTGGGGGGATTTTGTTATTGGCATCAGTAGTTGTAATTATGGAGGGCCATGGGTGGCCACTGGCTGTGCATCCAGTCCAACAAGGCTCCAAGGTGGTGGACTATTTTTGTTATTTCCTTCCATTTTCTTTTTCCGTTTCCTGCCACTAAAAAATCACCTGGAGTTGGGTTGTCGTAGCTGCTATTGTTTGTCTTGTGGGGTCTGTGCCTCCTGGTCCCTTTTAGATGGTATGCAGGGCAGTCGATGTTGTAACACTGCTTCTGGAGGACCGAGGAGTGACACATTTTTGGGTGAAAGAAAGTACAGGAAGAAGAACGACACACTCCTTTAGACAGGAGGTCGCTACATTTTTTGGGATGCTCAAAGTTGCATGTCCCATTTTTTTTCCTGATATTCCATGCTTACAGATGCCCCAAGCATAATATTTGCACAAATTCACCTTTGGTTGAGAATTGTTGGGAGGTGTGTTGTCAATTTCTGCAGGTTCTGGGACTGCACTATAATCCTCAGTATCCAAGCCAGGGCCACCCCGTCCTGGATTCCATCTACTTTCCCCAGCAGAAGAAAAAGGAGGAGACTCCTCTCCAACATCTGTACTGTGGGCCAGGGTCTTGTGCAATGATATTTGTATATTTACGGTTTTAGTGGTGATTATGGTAGGGTCCCTAGTAGAGTCTGGGCTGGCAGTAAGGCTGGGGGCTGGGTCTGAGTCAGCACTGGGGCTGGGGGCTGAGCCTTGGCCAGCGGCTGGCCCTGGGCCAGCACCAGCACTGTGGGTATTAGTGCTATGACTTGGGGAGCCTGGGCCAGCACCAGCACTGTGGGTATTAGTGCTATGACTCGGGGATGGGTCTGGCTTAGCACTATGTGGGTGACTAGATAGTTTCGAGTCATCTGTTGTGGTATGCATTCTGCATTTTTTTATACACTATCTCTTGCTCCCATGTTTTATATATTTTTGGTAGACTATCCAAGAGGTCATCTTTGTTTTCTTGATTATTTTTATAATTTATTACTCTCCTTAGTACCTTTCTGATACCTGCCCAAAGTTCTACATCTTTATTGCACAACCAGAAGCACCTTGCTAGTTCGAGGTCATTTTTTGAGGCTGTATTTAGTCTAGTACAAGAGATATGGTGTTTGGAAGAGCATAGGTTGCTTGTGATTCTGGATTTCCTTCCAAGGATTTTTTTACATGTCCCACAGATATGCTGTGCTGACATCCTGTCTGTATCCTACTACACTCTGTATGCCACGGAAGAAAACTGATTTCCACTTTACCTTTCTCTTGCTGGTGCCAGTAATATGCAAGATGTATTTATACGAACCAAGTTTGCAGTATGTGGGTGGTGGTGTAGGGTGGGTGGTGGGTGTAGAGTGGGTGTGAGCCGGGCAGGACTTACCCACACTGCCACACTTCACTGTTATTTTTATTATTATTATTATTATTATTATTATTATTATTATTATTATTATTTAAATTCCTTTTATGTAGTGTTGTACACTATTTATCTCAAGGATATACACAGTATTCTTTCAGAATACACTTTTCATTGCGCTATCCTGGGATCATTGTTTTATTATTTACACAGCAGCTAGGCCTACGCTAACTTTCCCCTTCACTTAGTTTAGGTCTTTTGCTTTTTTTTACCTTCAAATATTAAGGCTTTCATATGTAGTGATTTTCTTATTTACAACCGAGAGAAACTCATTATAAAGTGAGACACATTCATATCACAACAGCTTTCACGCTGCGTCAGCCGCCGTTACGTATTTTTACTAAGATTATAGTGACATTGTTCACTTGGTTAAGTGGAAGCAGTAAGGGAGTGTCAGGAGAGGTAGGCGAGGCAGTACTCCCCTCACGATGTGTAGTAATATTTTAAGTTTCTTGCAATATCCTGTATGGCCCTTTGTTCCCTTTGTACTTCTTCTGTGAGGTATGCCAGCATACGTATTTGCTCTAATTCACTGATCTCGCGGCTAAAATTGTCTTTTCTCTGTGTTTTTAAGCAATTCAGTAACCAGTTTTAATCTTCTGTACCATCTTCTACACTCTCTGCAACACCTGGTGAAAATACAAGGCGAATGTTGGCGGTAGGAAGACTCGAATAACTATCACTCATGGAAGATTGGAATAACTATCTATCTATTTTTATTTCAGCAATACAGTATATCACTAAATAAAGAAATAAATAACACTACTCGTTAATGGTGACATCAATTTCGTACATAAAAAAAAAAAGGAAGGATAGATGGAAATAAGTTCGATCTGATCATCCTGAAGACATCAGCGTCGAGCTTCACTATCATCCTAAGACTCTTCCTGAATAATAAAGGTTTTCACACACATTTATACCTCCATGTCTGTGGTGGCCAGAAGATTAGTCTGCGCCAACAGTAAACTTCTCAGACACTACACAGGTATGTCTGTGGTGACCAGAAGATTAGTCTGCGCCAACAGTAAACTTCTCAGGCACTACACAGGTATGTCTGTGGTGGCCAGAAGATTAGTCTGCACCAACAGTAAACTTCTCAGGCACTACACAGGTATGTCTGTGGTGACCAGAAGATTATCCTGCGCCAACAGTAAACTTCTCAGGCACTACACAGGTATGTCTGTGGTGACCAGAAGATTAGTCTGCGCCAACAGTAAACTTCTCAGGCACTACACAGGTATTATGTGTGGTGACCAGAAGATTAGTCTGCGCCAACAGTAAACTTCTCAGGCACTACACAGGTATGTCTGTGGTGACCAGAAGATTAGTCTGTGCCAACAGTAAACTTCTCAGGCACTACACAGGTATGTCTGTGGTGGCCAGAAGATTAGTCTGTGCCAACAGTAAACTTCTCAGGCACTACACAGGTATGTCTGTGGTGGCCAGAAGATTAGTCTGTGCCAACAGTAAACTTCTCAGGCACTACACAGGTATGTCTGTGGTGGCCAGAAGATTAGTCTGTGCCAACAGTAAACTTCTCAGGCACTACACAGGTATGTCTGTGGTGGCCAGAAGATTAGTCTGTGCCAACAGTAAACTTCTCAGGCACTACACAGGTATGTCTGTGGTGGCCAGAAGATTAGTCTGTGCCAACAGTAAACTTCTCAGGCACTACACAGGTATGTCTGTGGTGGCCAGAAGATTAGTCTGTGCCAACAGTAAACTTCTCAGGCACTACACAGGTATGTCTGTGGTGGCCAGAAGATTAGTCTGCGCCAACAGTAAACTTCTCAGGCACTACACAGGTATGTCTGTGGTGGCCAGAAGATTAGTCTGTGCCAACAGTAAACTTCTCAGGCACTACACAGGTATGTCTGTGGTGGCCAGAAGATTAGTCTGTGCCTACAGTAAACTTCTCAGGCACTACACAGGCATTATGATAGTTGGATTTACCTTCTGTCTGGCACACACTTTACTTCTGTCTGGAACACACTTTACTTCTGTCTGGTACACACTTTACTTCTGTCTGGTACACACTTTACTTCCGTCTGGTACACACTTTACTTCTGTCTGGTACACACTTTACTTCTGTCTGGTACACACTCTGGTAATTCATGTCACTTATGAAAGATAACTATTTCGTTACCCTAGACCTTTCTAAAAGAGTAGATTATTAATTGAAATTATTGTATCATACTCTGTTATTGAGAATTTGAACGTAAGATTGGGTTTCTTGCTGTATAGTGTTTCATTTATAATTGCTTGTGGTTATTTTAATTCACTAACCAAATACCAATGAAGCTAAATGATTGGTAATAAAATAAAAATAACAAAAAAAAATGGAGTTATTTGTGCCCCTATTGTTACGGTGAAGATTAAGTCGTAACAAATGGGGGCCTGTCCGGGAGCTACTTACCCTGAAGTACATATTTGTTTTGCATTAAAATTAAGCTCCCTTGCGTGAATTAAGAAAATGGATCCAGAAATTAAGTCATTATTAGATGAATTAACAGAGGCTACTCTTGACACTTTAAAATTACAGACGTGTTGGCAAATAGCTAGACAGTTAGATATACCTTATAATAGATACCATAGTGCAGAGACTCTTAGGTCCCTAATTAAGGATAGATTATTTCCGAAAATCCAAGCAATGCCAGAACTAGATTCGGAAGATAGTTTTATTTCTCAGTTTGAGGAAGTAGAAATCCCACGGACGGGAACTGCCTTAAATAATGAAGTTGAACCAGGGTTTACAAGGCCTTACTACTCAGTCCAGTCTCAAAGCGCTCCCCCGTTCATTTCCCCGGAGTATGTATCGGTGGTTGGAACGAACCCTCAGTCAAATGACGGGGATAATTTTAGGACTGGTGCTCGTCCCAAAATACTTCCGGAGAAGACGCCCGAATTCCCTTCGGTGTCATTACCTCTTGGGAATTTCACGTCCGAACAACTAGAGAGAATAGAACGCATATTACTATTACAAAACTCTCAAATCGAAGCTAGAAGACGTCTAAACGAGGAAGAATTTAGGCGTGAAAGGTTTCGTTTTGAAACAAAGCAGAAGGGAGTTCCGGAAGAAAGAGACGTGAAGAGCACGGTAACCGGGTTTGACTTGCATAAAGCAGCTCTAATGGTACCTAAGTTTAACGAAACAGACTTAGATGAATTCTTTGAAATTTTTGAGAATCAGGCACGTTCAATGGGCTGGCCCAAAGACAAATGGGCCACATTGCTGCACACGTCTCTATATGGAAAGGCGCAGTCTTGTGTCGCCTCCTTACCATATGAGTTTTATGTCCAGTACGATGTAGTAAAGAGAACTATTTTAGAAGCATATGACATGCTCCCTATTAGTTACCAAATAGCTTTTCGTTCCATGAAACGGCAAACAGGACAAACTTATTTAGATTTTGCCCGAGGGAAAGCAGTGGCGTTTGAACGTTGGTGTCGAGCTTCTCGGGGTCACGACTTTAAAAGATCTATCACAATTAATTCCAGAGGGAGTTCGCCAGTATCCTGTTGGCCATCCGCAAGCGACGTTGTTAGAGACTGCCGCGCTGGCAGACAACTTCGAGATTTCCCAGAGGTTGGTACAATCTGAAAACAGCCAGGTTATCAAACCAGCAACGAGACCCGAACCTGCGAAGTCTTTCGGTAAGCGACCTACCCAACCCGTTCACTCCCGTGTAACAAGTAAACCCGAAGTAAAACACCAAATTCAATCGAGCCCATCCTATAGACCAGATAGGTCATGGGAAAAAATTAAATGTTCGTACTGTTCGAAGCTGGGACATTTCAAATCACAATGCTTTAAGCGTGATAGGGACCAGGGAAGGAGTCTATCCTATAGATTGCCCACACAAATCATATCCTCTATGACTCATCCAAGGAAGTCCGAGCCAAGAGTAGACGCTCTGTCCCAAGGAAAAGGAACAGATCCTCCTAGTTGACTAAGCAGAATATGGGTATCATCGTCAAACTTGTCAAGAGCTATGAGTCCTTACTTTTCCAAAAGCAAAGTAGGAATTACCGATAGCCAGTTGTTGCAAGTAAATTCCTTTAGGGATACGGGGTCCTACTTAACATTATTAAGAGAAGGACTGTTATCATTCCCCGCCAGATCTTATACGGGTTTCGACGCTCTGTTGGAAGCTTATGGTGGCTCCACTACGCGAGTACCCCTGTACAAGTTATATGTTGAAACTCCTATTTTTACAGGCTGGACGTCAATCGGAGTGTCTCCAACTAACTTCCCCATAAAAGACGTAGACCTATTGATTGGGAACGACTTAGCGGAAGAAGGAATATGGAAAGAGCCCATAGTTATGGAAAATCCAACCGAGGAAAATTACGTCATCGAAGCCCGACGAACGGAACCTACCCTCTTTCCTCTGAGCGTAGTAACCCGGGCGATGACCAAACAGTCGCGTTCTCAGTTGGCATCGGAGGAAGTCATGGACGACGTCGGCGTAGGAGTAAGAGACATATTCAACGAAAGCTCGAGTGTAGAGCCAACAATCCACCCAGAACCGATACCAGTTCCTAAGTCGGTGGTTTCCGAAATAGATTTATTCTCGAAGGAGGATCTAGTAAGAGAACTCCGAATAGACCCCTCCTTAAGTGACCTCAGGAAGCTTGCTGTGTTGGGAGAAGAAGCCCTTAAAAGTGACAGCTCTTACTATTGGGAGAAGGACTTACTGAAAAAGAAACTAGGATCTCTTAAAAGTGATCATCTACTGGTCTTGCCTACCCCGTTTAGAAATTTAGCATGTAAGTTTGCTCATGACAGTCCTCAAGGTGGACATCTGGGACAAAAGAAGACTTTTAGAAAAATTGCTAAGCACTTCACATGGCCAAAAATGAAGGAAGAAGTGGAACGGTATGTAAGAAGCTGTTCCGTGTGTCAACTAGTAGGCAAACCTGCACATAATCCACCACCTGCGCCGTTGAACCCTATACAAGTAACAGGCGAACCCTTTTCACGTCTGGTGATCGACTGTGTCGGCCCTCTACCCAAGACTCGGCAGGGCAACCAGTTCCTGTTCACTATCATGGACACAGTCACCAGGTACCCGGAAGCAGTTCCTCTTAGGAGGATTAATGCTCGCCTAATAGTGAGAGCACTGATTAAGTTCTTCTCTCACTTTGGATTTCCAAGAGAAGTTCAATCGGATCAAGGGTCGAATTTTACTTCAAAATTTTTCCGTGAAGCCTTGGCTCAGTTAGGGGTCAAGACGGTTTACGCGACGGCCTATCGACCCCAATCACAAGGCGTGGTGGAAAGGTTCCATCAAACTTTGAAGATTATGATGAGGTCCTATTGTTTACAGTATTCCAAAGATTGGGATGAAGGTATTCCACTACTCTTGTTTGCCCTAAGAGAAAGCGAACAAGACAACTTGAAGTTTTCGCCATTTGAGCTAATATATGGGCATCAAATTAGAGGACCAGTACAGGTTCTCAAAGAAGCTTGGACCGGGGAAGAAACGCCGACTTTTAGGAGCTCTCCTACCTTAATGAAAGAACGCCTGAGCCTAGCTAGAGAATTGGCCGCCGAAAACTTACGACAAGCACAGAGTAAGATGAAGGAGGAATACGATCGTCGAACTAAACTTCGTTCATTTGAACCAAAAGATCAAGTTCTGGTTCAACGATTTCATCAGGGACATGCTCTACAGCCCAAATTTGAAGGTCCTTTAGAAATCGTGAAGCGCCTAAGTGACGTGAACTACTTGGTAAGGACGCCGAAGAAGAGGAACTCACAACGGACGTATCATATTAACCAACTTAAGTATCATATTAACCAACTTAAACCCTATTCAGGAATCGTTTCACCAGTTTCTACTATAACTCCTCTGAACCAAGAACGGGGTCCAGTAAGTTCGGATGAAATGATAGGAATACCAGTTCTTCTGAACAATTCGACAGCCTTAAAGAATTTAAATTCTCTACTGATAAATCTGGAAGTGGACAAAGGACACGAAATAAAATCCCTGATTAAGGCAAATCTCCACCTGTTCAATGACGTCCCAAAACCGTGTACGTTGGGTGTGCACGATGTTACTCTCAGAGAACCTACTCCAATCAAGCAATCTCCCTACAGAGTGAGTCACAAGAAACAAGGTGAGCTAGAGGCAGAGGTGAACTTCTTACTCTCACACGGGTTGATAAAACCAAGTAACAGTCCTTGGGCATCCCCGTGCATTCTAGTCCCCAAACCAGATGGGACCTCCCGTATGTGCACGGATTTTAGAAAAGTCAATGCTGTAACAGTACCTGATGGGTTTCCAATACCCAGAATTGACGACTTAATAGACAAGGTCTCCAGAGCTAAGTATATCAGTAAATTGGACTTGTTAAGAGGGTATTACCAAGTCCCGTTGTCACCAAGAGCTCAAGAGATATCGGCTTTTACGATACCTGGTGGCCTATACGAGTATTGCGTTATGCCCTTCGGCTTCTGTAATGCGGCCTCTACGTTCCAGCGTATTATGAACATACTTACGGGCGGATTGGACGGAGTAGAAGCTTACTTAGACGACTTAGTCGTATACAGCGACAGTTGGCCCCAACACCTTAGACAGCTTAAAGCCTTGTTTAACGCCTTAAGTAAACATAATTTTACAGTGAATTTGTCCAAGTGTGAGTTTGGCCAGACGAAAATTAAATACTTAGGATTTCGGATTGGACAAGGTGAAGTCGCTCCTTTGAACGCCAAAGTAAAGGCCCTCTTAGAATTTCCTACCCCTAAGGATAGGAAAAGCGTATCAAGATTTTTAGGAGTTGCCGGTTACTACCGTCGGTTCTGTCCGAATTTTGCACATATAGCTTTTCCCCTAACTGAATTAACAAGTCCAAAAACAAAGTTTTCATGGACCCAGGACTGTGAAATTGCTTTTAATCGTTTAAAAAGATTACTATCCTCTTCCCCAGTATTGCTAAGTCCTGATTTTAATAAACCATTCCACTTACAAATAGATGCCAGTGCGTATGCTTTGGGAGCCGCATTCTTACAGAAGGCTCCAAATTCTGACCTATTACAACCTGTTTCTTATTTTTCTTCTAAGTTAAAGAAACACCAAATTAATTATTCAACTATAGAAAAAGAAGCCTTAGCTCTCGTTGTATGCCTAGAGAATTTTGATGTATATTTAGGATCTTCTACCCATCAGATATCGGTGTACTCTGATCATAATCCTTTGACCTTCATAAATTCTATGAAATCGAAGAACGCCAGAATACTTCGTTGGGCTTTGAGAATTCAACCCTTCTCTATTACCATTTCCCATATAAAAGGAAAACATAATCTCATTGCTGATGCCCTCTCTAGGCCTTGAAATTTTATTAATATACCTTTATTTTAACAGTATGAGTCGGTACTTTTATGATCATCTATGTTGTGGAGAAAGCTGGAGATGATGTAGGACTGCTGTCTGTTACAACCTCTGCTACTATGACAGATGCTACCCACCACAGAGTACAAGTCAATGGCGACCGTCAGTCGCGAGGGGGGAGGTGTTACGCGCCCCTACTTCACTCCATTATATACAAAAATAAAAGGCCTGGTTAAAATAAGTTCTGTAATAATATATCGCGAACCACTTTATTACTAGCTAGATAAAGCAGGTTCGACTATATATTATTATCGGGTACAGTATGAAAGTACTCTCTTTGTATTATATTGTATTATATTATATCTTTCCCCATGATTATTATAATTATAATATTATATTATATTATTATTAGGTTAGGTATTACGAATGTGTAACCACTACTGTAGTGACCAATTGGTGGTTCTAGAATTGACGAAACGCGTCGCCTTCTGGCAGAACTGTAGTCATACTATGAAGTAGATGAGTGAGTCAGTCAGCTCCTAGCTCTGACTCGGTACGGGTCTTCAACCCAAAGCTCCTAGCTTAAACTAAAACTTTATACCAAGTCTTGCCTTTGCCATTAGTCTGGTAATTCATGTCACTTATGAAAGATAACTATTTCGTTACCCTAGACCTTTCTAAAAGAGTAGATTAATAATTGAAATTATTGTATCATACTCTGTTATTGAGAATTTGAACGTAAGATTGGGTTTCTTGCTGTATAGTGTTTCCACACACGATACTTCTGTCTGGTACACACTTTACTTCTGTCTGGTACACACTTTACTTCTGTCTGGCACACACTTTACCTCTGTCTGGTACACACTTTACTTCTGTCTGGCACACACTTTACTTCTGTCTGGTACACACTTTACTTCTGACTGGTACACACTTTACTTCTGTCTGGTACACACTTTACTTCTGTCTGGTACACACTTTACTTCTGTCTGGTACACACTTTACTTCTGTCTGGTACACACTTTACTTCTGTCTGGCACACACTTTACTTCTGTCTGGTACACACTTTACCTCTGTCTTGCGCACACTTTACTTCTGTCTGGTACACACTTTATTTCTGTCTGGTACACACTTTACTTCTGTCTGGTACACACTTTACTTCTGTCTGGTACACACTTTACTTCTGTCTAGTACACACTTTACTTCTGTCTGGCACACACTTTACTTCTGTCTGGTACAAACTTTACTTCTGCCTGGTACAAACTTTACTTCTGTCTGGTACAAACTTTACTTCTATCTGGTACACACTTTACTTCTGTCTGGTACACACTTTACTTCAGTCTGGTACACACTTTACTTCTGTCTGGTACACACTTTACTTCTGTCTGGTACTCACTTTACTTCTGTCTGGTACACACTTTACTTTTGTCTGGTACACACTTTACTTCTGTCTGGTACACACTTTACTTCTGTCTGGTACACACTTTACTTCTGTCTGATACACACTTTACTTCTGTCTGGCACACACTTTACTTCTGTCTAGCACACACTTTACTTCTGTCTGGTACACACTTTACTTCTGTCTGGCACACACTTTACTTCTGTCTAGTACACACTTTACTTCTGCCTGGTACACACTTTACTTCTGTCTGGTACACACTTTACTTCTGTCTGGTACAGGCTTTACTTCTGTCTGGTACAGGCTTTACTTCTGTCTGGTACACACTTTACTTCTGTCTGGCACACACTTTACTTCTCTCTGGCACACACTTTACTTCTGTCTGGTACACACTTTACTTCTGTCTGGCACACACTTTACTTCTGTCTGGTACACACTTTACTTCTGTCTGGTACACACTTTACTTCTGTCTGGTACACACTTTACTTCTGTCTGGTACACACTTTACTTCTGTCTGGTACACACTTTACTTCTGTCTGGTACACACTTTACTTCTGTCTGGCACACACTTTACTTCTGTCTGGCACACACTTTACTTCTGTCTGACACACACTTTACTTCTGTCTGGTACACACTTT
Organism: Cherax quadricarinatus; assembly: GCF_038502225.1. NCBI lineage: Eukaryota > Metazoa > Arthropoda > Malacostraca > Decapoda > Parastacidae > Cherax > Cherax quadricarinatus. The sequence goes on from NW_027195117.1 coordinate 335,824, forward strand.
ACTTCTGTCTGGTACACACTTTACTTCTGTCTGGCACACACTTTACTTCTGTCTGGCACACACTTTACTTCTGTCTGGTACACACTTTACTTCTGACACACACTTTACTTCTGTCTGGCACACACTTTACTTCTGTCTGGTACACACTTTACTTCTGTCTGGTACACACTTTACTTCTGTCTGGTACACACTTTACTTCTGTCTGGTACACACTTTACTTCTGTCTGGCACACAGTACTTCTGTCTGGCACACAATTTACTTCTGTCTGGTACACACTTTACTTCTGTCTGGTACACACTTTACTTCAGTCTGGTACACACTTTACTTCTGTCTGGCACACACTTTACTTCTGTCTGGTACACATTTTACTTCTGTCTTGTGCACACTTTACTTCTGTCTGGCACACTTTACGTCTGTCTGGCACACACTTTACTTCTGCCTGGTACACACTTTACTTCTGTCTGGTATACACTTTACTTCTGTCTGGTACACAATTTACTTCTGTCTGGAACACACTTTACTTCTGTCTGGTACACACTTTACTTGTGTCTGGCACACATTTTACTTCTGTCTGGAACACACTTTACTTCTGTCTGGTACACACTTTACTTCTGTCTGGTACACACTTTACTTCTGTCTGGTACACACTTTACTTCTGTGTGGTACACACTTTACTTCTGTCTGGTACACACTTTACTTCTGTCTGGTACACACTTTACTTCTGTCTGGCACACACTTTACGTCTGTCTGGCACACACTTTACTTCTGCCTGGTACACACTTTACTTCTGTCTGGTACACACTTTACTTCTGTCTGGCACACACTTTACTTCTGTCTGGTACACACTTTACTTCTGTCTGGACACACACACTTTACTTCTGTCTGGTACACACTTTAATTCTGTCTGGCACACACTTTACTTCTGTCTGGTACACACTTTACTTCTGTCTGGTACACACTATACTTCTGTCTGGCACACACTCTACTTCTGTCTGGCACACACTTTACATCTGTCTGGTACACACTTTACTTCTGTCTGGCACACACTTTACTTCTGTCTGGTACACACTTTACTTCTGTCTGGCACACACTTTACTTCTGTCTGGTACACATTTTACTTCTGTCTGGCACACACTTTACTTCTGTCTGGTACACACTTTACTTCTGTCTGGTACACACTTTACTTCTGTCTGGTACACACTTTACTTCTGTCTGGTACACACTTTACTTCTGTCTGGTACACACTTTACTTCTGTCTGGTACACACTTTACTTCTGTCTGGTACACACGATACTTCTGTCTGGTACACACTTTACTTCTGTCTGGTACACACGATACTTCTGTCTGGTACACACTTTACTTCTGTCTGGTACACACTTGTCTAGTACACACTTTACTTCTGTCTGGTACACACTTTACTTCTGTCTGGTACACACTTTACTTCTGTCTGGTACACACTTTACTTCTGTCTGGTACACACTTTACTTCTGTCTGGTACACACTTTACTTCTGTCTGGTACACACTTTACTTCTGTCTGGTACACACTTTACTTCTGTCTGGTACACACTTTACTTCTGTCTGGTACACACTTTACTTCTGTCTGGTACACACTTTACTTCTGTCTGGTACACACGATACTTCTGTCTGGTACACACTTTACTTCTGTCTGGTACACACTTTACTTCTGTCTGGTACACACTTTACTTCTGTCTGGTACACACTTTACTTCTGTCTGGTACACACTTTACTTCTGTCTGGTACACACTTTACTTCTGTCTGGTGGTACACACACACTGGTACACACTTTACTTCTGTCTGGTACACACTTTACTTCTGTCTGGTACACACTTTACTTCTGTCTGGTACACACTTTACTTCTGTCTGGTACACACTTTACTTCTGTCTGGTACACACTTTACTTCTGTCTGGTACACACTTTACTTCTGTCTGGTACACACTTTACTTCTGTCTGGTACACACTTTACTTCTGTCTGGTACACACTTTACTTCTGTCTGGTACACACTTTACTTCTGTCTGGTACACACTTTACTTCTGTCTGGTACACACTTTACTTCTGTCTGGTACACACTTTACTTCTGTCTGGTACACACTTTACTTCTGTCTGGTACACACTTTACTTCTGTCTGGTACACACTTTACTTCTGTCTGGTACACACTTTACTTCTGTCTGGTACACACTTTACTTCTGTCTGGTACACACTTTACTTCTGTCTGGTACACACTTTACTTCTGTCTGGTACACACTTTACTTCTGTCTGGTACACACTTTACTTCTGTCACACTTTACTTCTGTCTGGTACACACTTTACTTCTGTCACACTTTACTTCTGTCTGGCACACACTTTACTTCTGTCTGGCACACACTTTACTTCTGTCTGGTACACACTTTACTTCTGTCTGGTACACACTTTACTTCTGTCTGGTACACACTTTACTTCTGTCTGGTACACACTTTACTTCTGTCTGGCACACACTTTACTTCTGTCTGGTACACACTTTACTTCTGTCTGGTACACACTTTACTTCTGTCTGGTACACACTTTACTTCTGTCTGGTACACACTTTACTTCTGTCTACATGTTTACTTTATCTGTTTTCCATCATCATCAGCTTCTTATATTAAATATCATTGCATTAACGTCTTTCTTTATGGTTCTTCTTTCTTCATTTTACATACAAATGTTTCAGTGTGGGAATTTTGACATGACCCGTCATATGTGGAGGTAAGACTCTCTGGGGAACAATATGTGGAGGTAAGACTCTCTGGGGAACAATATGTGGAGGTAAGACTCTCTGGGGAACAATATGTGGAGGTAAGACTCTCTGGGGAACAATATGTGGAGGTAAGACTCTCTGGGGAACAATATGTGGAGGTAAGACTCTCTGGGTAACAATATGTGGAGGTAAGACTCTCTGGGTAACAATGTGGAGGTAAGACTCTCTGGGGAACAATATGTGGAGGTAAGACTCTCTGGGGAACAATATGTGGAGGTAAGACTCTCTGGGGAACAATATGTGGAGGTAAGACTCTCTGGGGAACAATATGTGGAGGTAAGACTCTCTGGGGAACAATATGTGGAGGTAAGACTCTCTGGGGAACAATATGTGGAGGTAAGACTCTCTGGGTAACAATATGTGGAGGTAAGACTCTCTGGGTAACAATGTGGAGGTAAGACTCTCTGGGGAACAATATGTGGAGGTAAGACTCTCTGGGGAACAATATGTGGAGGTAAGACTCTCTGGGGAACAATATGTGGAGGTAAGACTCTCTGGGGAACAATATGTGGAGGTAAGACTCTCTGGGGAACAATATGTGGAGGTAAGACTCTCTGGGGAACAATATGTGGAGGTAAGACTCTCTGGGGAACAATATGTGGAGGTAAGACTCTCTGGGTAACAATATGTGGAGGTAAGACTCTCTGGGAAACAATATGTGGAAGTAAGACACTCTGGGGAACAATATGTGGAGGTAAGACTCTCTGGGTAACAATATGTGGAGGTAAGACTCTCTGGGGAACAATATGTGGAGGTAAGACTCTCTGGCTAACAATGCGGAAGTAAAACTCTCTGGGGAACAATATGTGGAGGTAAGACTCTCTGGGAACAATACGTGGAGGTAAGACTCTCTGATTAACAATATGTGGAGGTAAGACTCTCTGGGGAACAATATGAGGATGTAAGACTCTCTGGGCAACAATGTGGAGGTAAGACTCTCTGGGAACAATATGTGGAGGTAAGACTCTCTGGGTAACAATATGTGGAGGTAAGACTCTCTGGGGAACAATATGTGGAGGTAAGACTCTCTGGGGAACAATATGTGGAGGTAAGACTCTCTGGGGAACAATATGTGGAGGTAAGACTCTCTGGGGAACAATATGTGGAGGTAAGACTCTCTGGGGAACAATATGTGGAGGTAAGACTCTCTGGGGAACAATATGTGGAGGTAAGACTCTCTGGGGAACAATATGTGGAGGTAAGACTCTCTGGGGAACAATATGTGGAGGTAAGACTCTCTGGGTAACAATATGTGGAGGTAAGACTCTCTGGGTAACAATATGTGGAGGTAAGACACTCTGGGGAACAATATGTGGAGGTACGACTCTCTGGGTAACAATATGTGGAGGTAAGACTCTCTGGGGAACAATATGTGGAGGTAAGACTCTCTGGCTAACAATGCGGAAGTAAGACTCTCTGGGGAACAATATGTGGAGGTAAGACTCTCTGGGAACAATATGTGGAGGTAAGACTCTCTGGGTAACAATATGTGGAGGTAAGACTCTCTGGGGAACAATATGTGGAGGTAAGACTCTCTGGGGAACAATATGTGGAGGTAAGACTCTCTGGGGAACAATATGTGGAGGTAAGACTCTCTGGGGAACAATATGTGGAGGTAAGACTCTCTGGGGAACAATATGTGGAGGTAAGACTCTCTGGGGAACAATATGTGGAGGTAAGACTCTCTGGGTAACAATATGTGGAGGTAAGACTCTCTGGGGAACAATATGTGGAGGTAAGACTCTCTGAGTAACAATGTGGAGGTAAGACTCTCTGGGTAACAATATGTGGAGGTAAGACTCTCTGGGGAACAATATGTGGAGGGTAACAATGTGGAGGTAAGATTCTCTGGGTAACAATTTGTGGAGGTAAGACTCTCTGGGGAACAATATGTGGAGGTAAGACTCTCTGGGGAACAATATGTGGAGGTAAGACTCTCTGGGTAACAATGTGGAGGTAAGACTCTCTGGGGAACAATATGTGGAGGTAAGACTCTCTGGGGAACAATATGTGGAGGTAAGACTCTCTGGGGAACAATATGTGGAGGTAAGACTCTCTGGGGAACAATATGTGGAGGTAAGACTCTCTGGGGAACAATATGTGGAGGTAAGACTCTCTGGGGAACAATATGTGGAGGTAAGACTCTCTGGGGAAAAATATGTGGAGGTAAGACTATCTGGGTAACAATATGTGGAGGTAAGACTCTCTGGGTAACAATGTGGAAGTAAGACTCTCTGGGGAACAATATGTGGAGGTAAGACTCTCTGGGGAACAATATGTGGAGGTAAGACTCTCTGGGGAACAATATGTGGAGGTAAGACTCTCTGGGGAACAATATGTGGAGGTAAGACTCTCTGGGGAACAATATGTGGAGGTAAGACTCTCTGGGTAACAATATGTGGAGGTAAGACTCTCTGGGTAACAATATGTGGAGGTAAGACTCTCTGGGGAACAATATGTGGAGGTAAGACTCTCTGGGTAACAATATGTGGAGGTAAGACTCTCTGGGGAACAATATGTGGAGGTAAGACTCTCTGGGGAACAATATGTGGAGGTAAGACTCTCTGGGGAACAATATGTGGAGGTAAGACTCTCTGGGGAACAATATGTGGAGGTAAGACTCTCTGGGAACAATATGTGGAGGTAAGACTCTCTGGGTAACAATATGTGGAGGTAAGACTCTCTGGGGAACAATATGTGGAGGTAAGACTCTCTGGGGAACAATATGTGGAGGTAAGACTCTCTGGGGAACAATATGTGGAGGTAAGACTCTCTGGGGAACAATATGTGGAGGTAAGACTCTCTGGGGAACAATATGTGGAGGTAAGACTCTCTGGTTAACAATATGTGGAGGTAAGACTCTCTGGGTAACAATATGTGGAGGTAAGACTCTCTGGGGAACAATATGTGGAGGTAAGACTCTCTGGGTAACAATATGTGGAGGTAAGACTCTCTGGGGAACAATATGTGGAGGTAAGACTCTCTGGGGAACAATATGTGGAGGTAAGACTCTCTGGGGAACAATATGTGGAGGTAAGACTCTCTGGGGAACAATATGTGGAGGTAAGACTCTCTGGGTAACAATATGTGGAGGTAAGACTCTCTGGGGAACAATATGTGGAGGTAAGACTCTCTGGGGAACAATATGTGGAGGTAAGACTCTCTGGGGAACAATATGTGGAGGTAAGACTCTCTGGGGAACAATATGTGGAGGTAAGACTCTCTGGGGAACAATATGTGGAGGTAAGGGAACAATATGTGGAGGTAAGACTCTCTGGGTAACAATATGTGGAGGTAAGACTCTCTGGGGAACAATATGTGGAGGTAAGACTCTCTGGGTAACAATATGTGGAGGTAAGACTCTCTGGGGAACAATATGTGGAGGTAAGACTCTCTGGGTAACAATGTGGAGGTAAGACTCTCTGGGTAACAATATGTGGAGGTAAGACTCTCTGGGGAACAATATGTGGAGGTAAGACTCTCTGGGGAACAATATGTGGAGGTAAGACTCTCTGGGTAACAATATGTGGAGGTAAGACTCTCTGGGGAACAATATGTGGAGGTAAGACTCTCTGGGGAACAATATGTGGAGGTAAGACTCTCTGGGGAACAATATGTGGAGGTAAGACTCTCTGGGGAACAATATGTGGAGGTAAGACTCTCTGGGGAACAATATGTGGAGGTAAGACTCTCTGGGGAACAATATGTGGAGGTAAGACTCTCTGGGGAACAATATGTGGAGGTAAGACTCTCTGGGGAACAATATGTGGAGGTAAGACTCTCTGGGTAACAATATGTGGAGGTAAGACTCTCTGGGGAACAATATGTGGAGGTAAGACTCTCTGGGGAACAATATGTGGAGGTAAGACTCTCTGGGGAACAATATGTGGAGGTAAGACTCTCTGGGGAACAATATGTGGAGGTAAGACTCTCTGGGGAACAATATGTGGAGGTAAGACTCTCTGGGGAACAATATGTGGAGGTAAGACTCTCTGGGGAACAATATGTGGAGGTAAGACTCTCTGGGGAACAATATGTGGAGGTAAGACTCTCTGGGTAACAATATGTGGAGGTAAGACTCTCTGGGGAACAATATGTGGAGGTAAGACTCTCTGGGGAACAATATGTGGAGGTAAGACTCTCTGGGGAACAATATGTGGAGGTAAGACTCTCTGGGGAACAATATGTGGAGGTAAGACTCTCTGGGGAACAATATGTGGAGGTAAGACTCTCTGGGGAACAATATGTGGAGGTAAGACTCTCTGGGGAACAATATGTGGAGGTAAGACTCTCTGGGGAACAATATGTGGAGGTAAGACTCTCTGGTAAGACTCTCTGGTTAACAATATGTGGAGGTAAGACTCTCTGGGTAACAATATGTGGAGGTAAGACTCTCTGGGGAACAATATGTGGAGGTAAGACTCTCTGGGGAACAATATGTGGAGGTAAGACTCTCTGGGGAACAATATGTGGAGGTAAGACTCTCTGGGGAACAATATGTGGAGGTAAGACTCTCTGGGGAACAATATGTGGAGGTAAGACTCTCTGGGGAACAATATGTGGAGGTAAGACTCTCTGGGGAACAATATGTGGAGGTAAGACTCTCTGGGGAACAATATGTGGAGGTAAGACTCTCTGGGGAACAATATGTGGAGGTAAGACTCTCTGGGGAACAATATGTGGAGGTAAGACTCTCTGGGGAACAATATGTGGAGGTAAGACTCTCTGGGGAACAATATGTGGAGGTAAGACTCTCTGGGGAACAATATGTGGAGGTAAGACTCTCTGGGTAACAATATGTGGAGGTAAGACTCTCTGGGGAACAATATGTGGAGGTAAGACTCTCTGGGTAACAATATGTGGAGGTAAGACTCTCTGGGAACAATATGTGGAGGTAAGACTCTCTGGGGAACAATATGTGGAGGTAAGACTCTCTGGGGAACAATATGTGGAGGTAAGACTCTCTGGGGAACAATATGTGGAGGTAAGACTCTCTGGGGAACAATATGTGGAGGTAAGACTCTCTGGGTAACAATATGTGGAGGTAAGACTCTCTGGGGAACAATATGTGGAGGTAAGACTCTCTGGGGAACAATATGTGGAGGTAAGACTCTCTGGGGAACAATATGTGGAGGTAAGACTCTCTGGGGAACAATATGTGGAGGTAAGACTCTCTGGGGAACAATATGTGGAGGTAAGACTCTCTGGGGAACAATATGTGGAGGTAAGACTCTCTGGGGAACAATATGTGGAGGTAAGACTCTCTGGGGAACAATATGTGGAGGTAAGACTCTCTGGGGAACAATATGTGGAGGTAAGACTCTCTGGGGAACAATATGTGGAGGTAAGACTCTCTGGGGAACAATAACAATATGTGGAGGTAAGACTCTCTGGGGAACAATATGTGGAGGTAAGACTCTCTCTAACAAAATGTGGAGGTAAGACTCTCTGGGGAACAATATGTGGAGGTAAGACTCTCTGGGAACAATATGTGGAGGTAAGACTCTCTGGGGAACAATGGAGGTGTGAACAATATGAGGTAAGACTCTCTGGGGAACAATATGTGGAGGTAAGACTCTCTGGGTAACAATATGTGGAGGTAAGACTCACTGGGGAACAATATGTGGAGGTAAGACTCTCTGGGGAACAATATGTGGAGGTAAGAGGTAAGACTCTCTGGGGAACAATATGTGGAGGTAAGACTCTCTGGGAACAATACGTGGAGGTAAGACTCTCTGATTAACAATATGTGGAGGTAAGACTCTCTGGGTAACAATATGTGGAGGTAAGACTCTCTGGGGAACAATATGTGGAGGTAAGACTCTCTGGGTAACAATATGTGGAGGTAAGACTCTCTGGGGAACAATATGTGGAGGTAAGACTCGCTGGGGAACAATATGTGGAGGTAAGACTCTCTGGGGAACAATATGTGGAGGTGAGACTCTCTGGGGAACAATATGTGGAGGTAAAACTCTCTGGGGAACAATATGTGGAGGTAAGACTCTCTGGTTAACAATATGTGGAGGTAAGACTCTCTGGGTAACAATATGTGGAGGTAAGACACTCTGGGGAACAATATGTGGAGGTAAAACTCTCAGGGTAACAATATGTGGAGGTAAGACTCTCTGGGGAACAATATGTGGAGGTAAGACTCTCTGGCTAACAATGTGGAAGTAAGACTCTCTGGGGAACAATATGTGGAGGTAAGACTCTCTGGGAACAATATGTGGAGGTAAGACTCTCTGGGTAACAATATGTGGAGGTAAGACTCTCTGGGGAACAATATGTGGAGGTAAGACTCTCTGGGGAACAATATGTGGAGGTAAGACTCTCTGGGGAACAATATGTGGAGGTAAGACTCTCTGGGGAACAATATGTGGAGGTAAGACTCTCTGGGGAACAATATGTGGAGGTAAGACTCTCTGGGGAACAATATGTGGAGGTAAGACTCTCTGGGTAACAATATGTGGAGGTAAGACTCTCTGGGGAACAATATGTGGAGGTAAGACTCTCTGAGTAACAATGTGGAGGTAAGACTCTCTGGGTAACAATATGTGGAGGTAAGACTCTCTGGGGAACAATATGTGGAGGTAAGACTCTCTGAGTAACAATGTGGAGGTAAGACTCTCTGGGTAACAATATGTGGAGGTAAGACTCTCTGGGGAACAATATGTGGAGGTAAGACTCTCTGGGGAACAATATGTGGAGGTAAGACTCTCTGTGTAACAATGTGGAGGTAAGACTCTCTGGGGAACAATATGTGGAGGTAAGACTCTCTGGGGAACAATATGTGGAGGTAAGACTCTCTGGGGAACAATATGTGGAGGTAAGACTCTCTGGGGAACAATATGTGGAGGTAAGACTCTCTGGGGAACAATATGTGGAGGTAAGACTCTCTGGGGAACAATATGTGGAGGTAAGACTCTCTGGGGAACAATATGTGGAGGTAAGACTCTCTGGCTAACAATATGTGGAGGTAAGACTCTCTGGGGAACAATATGTGGAGGTAAGACTCTCTGGGGAACAATATGTGGAGGTAAGACTCTCTGGGGAACAATATGTGGAGGTAAGACTCTCTGGGGAACAATATGTGGAGGTAAGACTCTCTGGGGAACAATATGTGGAGGTAAGACTCTCTGGGGAACAATATGTGGAGGTAAGACTCTCTGGGGAACAATATGTGGAGGTAAGACTCTCTGGGTAACAATGTGGAGGTAAGACTCTCTGGGTAACAATATGTGGAGGTAAGACTCTCTGGGGAACAATATGTGGAGGTAAGACTCTCTGGGGAACAATATGTGGAGGTAAGACTCTCTGGGGAACAATATGTGGAGGTAAGACTCTCTGGGGAACAATATGTGGAGGTAAGACTCTCTGGGAACAATATGTGGAGGTAAGACTCTCTGGTGAACAATATGTGGAGGTAAGACTCTCTGGGGAACAATATGTGGAGGTAAGACTCTCTGGGAACAATATGTGGAGGTAAGACTCTCTGGTGAACAATATGTGGAGGTAAGACTCTCTGGGGAACAATATGTGGAGGTAAGACTCTCTGGGGAACAATATGTGGAGGTAAGACTCTCTGGGGAACAATATGTGGAGGTAAGACTCTCTGGGGAACAATATGTGGAGGTAAGACTCTCTGGGGAACAATATGTGGAGGTAAGACTCTCTGGGGAACAATATGTGGAGGTAAGACTCTGGGTAACAATGTGGAGGTAAGATTCTCTGGGTAACAATATGTGGAGGTAAGACTCTCTGGGGAACAATATGTGGAGGTAAGACTCTCTGGGGAACAATATGTGGAGGTAAGACTCTCTGGGGAACAATATGTGGAGGTAAGACTCTAACAATATGTGGAGGTAAGACTCTCTGGGGAACAATATGTGGAGGTAAGACTCTCTGGGGAACAATATGTGGAGGTAAGACTCTCTGGGGAACAATATGTGGAGGTAAGACTCTCTGGGTAACAATATGTGGAGGTAAGACTCTCTGGGGAACAATATGTGGAGGTAAGACTCTCTGGGGAACAATATGTGGAGGTAAAACAACAATATGTGGAGGTAAGACTCTCTGGGGAACAATATGTGGACGTAAGACTCTCTGGGGAACAATATGTGGAGGTAAGACTCTCTGGGGAACAATATGTGGAGGTAAGACTCTCTGGGGAACAATATGTGGAGGTAAGACTCTCTGGGGAACAATATGTGGAGGTAAGACTCTCTGGGGAACAATATGTGTAGGTAAGACTCTCTGGGTAACAATGTGGAGGTAAGAATCTCTGGGGAACAATATGTGGAGGTAAGACTCTCTGGGGAACAATATGTGTAGGTAATACTCTCTGGTAACAACATGTGGAGGTAAGACTCTCTGGGGAACAATATGTCGAGGTAAGACTCTCTGGGGAACAATATGTGGAGGTAAGACTCTCTGGGGAACAATATGAGGAGGTAAGACTCTTTGGGGAACAATATGTGGAGGTAAGACTCTCTGGGGAACAATATGTGGAGGTAAGACTCTCTGGGGAACAATATGTGGAGGTAAGACTCTCTGAGGAACAATATATGGAGGTAAGACTCTCTGGGGAACAATATGTGGAGGTAAGACTCTCTGGGGAACAATATGTGGAGGTAAGACTCTCAGGGTAACAATGTGGAGGTAAGAATCTCTGGGGAACAGTATGTGGAGGTAAGACTCTCTGGGGAGCAATATGTGAAGGTAAAACTCTCTGGGCAACAATGTGGAGGTAAGACTCTCTGGGGAACAATATGTGGAGGTAAGACTCTCTGGGGAACAATATGTGGAGGTAAGACTCTCTGGGGAACAATATGTGGAGGTAAGACTCTCTGGGGAACAATATGTGGAGGTAAGACTCTCTGGGGAACAATATGTGGAGGTAAGACTCTCTGGGGAACAATATGTGGAGGTAAGACTCTCTGGGTAACAATATGTGGAGGTAAGACTCTCTGGGGAACAATATGTGGAGGTAAGACTCTCTGGGGAACAATATGTGGAGGTAAGACTCTCTGGGGAACAATATGTGGAGGTAAGACTCTCTGGGGAACAATATGTGGAGGTAAGACTCTCTGGGGAACAATATGTGGAGGTAAGACTCTCTGGGGAACAATATGTGGAGGTAAGACTCTCTGGGGAACAATATGTGGAGGTAAGACTCTCTGGGGAACAATATGTGGAGGTAAGACTCTCTGGGTAACAATATGTGGAGGTAAGACTCTCTGGGGAACAATATGTGGAGGTAAGACTCTCTGGGGAACAATATGTGGAGGTAAGACTCTCTGGGGAACAATATGTGGAGGTAAGACTCTCTGGGGAACAATATGTGGACTCTCTGGGGAACAATATGTGGAGGTAAGACTCTCTGGGGAACAATATGTGGAGGTAAGACTCTCTGGGGAACAATATGTGGAGGTAAGACTCTCTGGGTAACAAGGTAAGACTCTCTGGGGAACAATATGTGGAGGTAAGACTCTCTGGGTAACAACATGTACTGGTAAAACTCTCTGGGGAACAATATGTGGAGGTAAGCCTCTCTGGGGAACAATATGTGGAGGTAAGACTCTCTGGGGAACAATATGTGGAGGTAAGACTCTCTGGGGAACAATATGTGGAGGTAAGACTCTCTGGGTAACAATATGTGGATGACTCTCTGGAGGTAAGACTCTCTGGGGAACAATATGTGGAGGTAAGACTCTCTGGGGAACAATATGTGGAGGTAAGACTCTCTGGGGAACAATATGTGGAGGTAAGACTCTCTGGGGAACAATATGTGGAGGTAAGACTCTCTGGGGAACAATATGTGGAGGTAAGACTCTCTGGGGAACAATATGTGGAGGTAAGACTCTCTGGGTAACAATATGTGGAGGTAAGACTCTCTGGGTAACAATGTGGAAGTAAGACTCTCTGGGGAACAATATGTGGAGGTAAGACTCTCTGGGGAACAATATGTGGAGGTAAGACTCTCTGGGGAACAATATGTGGAGGTAAGACTCTCTGGGGAACAATATGTGGAGGTAAGACTCTCTGGGGAACAATATGTGGAGGTAAGACTCTCTGGGGAACAATATGTGGAGGTAAGACTCTCTGGGGAACAATATGTGGAGGTAAGACTCTCTGGGGAACAATATGTGGAGGTAAGACTCTCTGGAGAACAATATATGGAGGTACGACTCTCTGGGTAACAATATGTGGAGGTAAGACTCTCTGGGGAACAATATGTGGAGGTAAGACTCTCTGGCTAACAATGCGGAAGTAAAACTCTCTGGGGAACAATATGTGGAGGTAAGACTCTCTGGGAACAATACGTGGAGGTAAGACTCTCTGATTAACAATATGTGGAGGTAAGACTCTCTGGGGAACAAATATGTGTGGCAACAATGTGGAGGTAAGACTCTCTGGGAACAATATGTGGAGGTAAGACTCTCTGGGTAACAATATGTGGAGGTAAGACTCTCTGGGGAACAATATGTGGAGGTAAGACTCTCTGGGGAACAATATGTGGAGGTAAGACTCGCTGGGGAACAATATGTGGAGGTGAGACTCTCTGGGGAACAATATGTGGAGGTAAAACTCTCTAGGGAACAATATGTGGAGGTAAGACTCTCTGGTTAACAATATGTGGAGGTAAGACTCTCTGGGTAACAATATGTGGAGGTAAGACACTTTGGGGAACAATATGTGGAGGTAAGACTCTCTGGGTAACAATATGTGGAGGTAAGACTCTCTGGGGAACAATATGTGGAGGTAAGACTCTCTGGGGAACAATATGTGGAGGTAAGACTCTCTGGGGAACAATATGTGGAGGTAAGACTCTCTGGGGAACAATATGTGGAGGTAAGACTCTCTGGGGAACAATATGTGGAGGTAAGACTCTCTGGTTAACAATATGTGGAGGTAAGACTCTCTGGGTAACAATATGTGGAGGTAAGACACTCTGGGGAACAATATGTGGAGGTAAAACTCTCAGGGTAACAATATGTGGAGGTAAGACTCTCTGGGGAACAATATGTGGAGGTAAGACTCTCTGGCTAACAATGTGGAAGTAAGACTCTCTGGGGAACAATATGTGGAGGTAAGACTCTCTGGGAACAATATGTGGAGGTAAGACTCTCTGGGTAACAATATGTGGAGGTAACACTCTCTGGGGAACAATATGTGGATGTAAGACTCTCTGGGGAACAATATGTTGAGGTAAGACTCTCTGGGGAACAATATGTGGAGGTAAGACTCTCTGGAGAACAATATGTGGAGGTAAGACTCTCTGGGGAACAATATGTGGAGGTAAGACTCTCTTGGAACAATAAGTGGAGGTAAGACTCTCTGGGTAACAATATGTGGAGGTAAGACTCTCTGGGGAACAATATGTGGAGGTAAGACTCTCTGAGTAACAATGTGGAGGTAAGACTCTCTGGGTAACAATATGTGGAGGTAAGACTCTCTGGGGAACAATATGTGGAGGTAAGACTCTCTCAGTAACAATGTGGAGGTAAGACTCTCTGGGTAACAATATGTGGAGGTAAGACTCTCTGGGGAACAATATGTGGAGGTAAGACTCTCTGGGGAACAATATGTGGAGGTAAGACTCTCTGTGTAACAATGTGGAGGTAAGACTCTCTGGGGAACAATATGTGGAGGTAAGACTCTCTGGGGACAAATATGTGGTTGTAAGACTCTCTGGGGAACAATATGTGGAGGTAAGACTCTCTGGGGAACAATATGTGGAGGTAAGACTCTCTGGGGAACAATATGTGGAGGTAAGACTCTCAGGGTAACAATATGTGGAGGTAAGACTCTCTGGGGAACAATATGTGGAGGTAAGACTCTCTGGCTAACAATGTGGAAGTAAGACTCTCTGGGGAACAATATGTGGAGGTAAGACTCTCCTGGAACAATATGTGGAGGTAAGACTCTCTGGGGAACAATATGTGGAGGTAAGACTCTCTGGGGAACAATATGTGGAGGTAAGACTCTCTGGGAACAATATGTGGAGGTAAGACTCTCTGGGTGACAATATGTGGAGGTAAGACTCTCTGGGGAACAATATGTGGAGGTAAGACTCTCTGGGTAACAATGTGGAGGTAAGACTCCCTGGGTAACAATATGTGGAGGTAAGACTCTCTGGGGAACAATATGTGGAGGTAAGACTCTCTGGGGAACAATATGTGGAGGTAAGACTCTCTGGGGAAAAAATATGTGGAGGTAAGACTCTCTGGGGAACAATATGTGGAGGTAAGACTCTCTGGGTAACAATGTGGAGGTAAGAATCTCTGGGGAACAATATGTGGAGGTAAGACTCTCTGGGGAACAATATGTGTAGGTAAAACTCTCTGGGCAACAGTGTGGAGGTAAGACTCTCTGGGGAACAATATGTGGAGGTAAGACTCTCTGGGGAACAATATGTGGAGGTAAGACTCTCTGGGGAACAATATGTGGAGGTAAGACTCTCTGGGGAACAATATGTGGAGGTAAGACTCTCTGGGGAACAATATGTGGAGGTAAGACTCTCTGGGGAACAATATGTGGAGGTAAGACTCTCTGAGGAACAATATGTGGAGGTAAGACTCTCTGGGTAACAATGTGGAGGTAAGATTCTCTGGGTAACAATATGTGGAGGTAAGACTCTCTGGGGAACAATATGTGGAGGTAAGACTCTCTGGGGAACAATATGTGGAGGTAAGACTCTCTGGGGAACAATATGTGGAGGTAAGACTCTCTGGGTAACAATGTGCAGGTAAGACTCTCTGGGGAACAATATGTGGAGGTAAGACTCTCTGGGGAACAATATGTGGAGGTAAGACTCTCTGGGGAACAATATGTGGAGGTAAGACTCTCTGGGTAACAATGTGGAGGTAAGAATCTCTGGGGAACAATATGTGGAGGTAAGACTCTCTGGGGAGCAATATGTGAAGGTAAAACTCTCTGGGCAACAATGTGGAGGTAAGACTCTCTGGGGAACAATATGTGGAGGTAAGACTCTCTGGGGAACAATATGTGGAGGTAAGACTCTCTGGGGAACAATATGTGGAGGTAAGACTCTCTGGGGAACAATATGTGGAGGTAAGACTCTCTGGGGAAAAAATATGTGGAGGTAAGACTCTCTGGGGAACAATATGTGTAGGTAAGACTCTCTGGGTAACAATGTGGAGGTAAGAATCTCTGGGGAACAATATGTGGAGGTAAGACTCTCTGGGGAACAATATGTGGAGGTAAGACTCTCTGGGGAACAATATGTGGAGGTAAGACTCTCTGGGGAACAATATGTGGAGGTAAGACTCTCTGGGGAACAATATGTGGAGGTAAGACTCTCTGGGGAACAATATGTGGAGGTAAGACTCTCTGGGGAACAATATGTGGAGGTAAGACTCTCTGGGGAACAATATGTGGAGGTAAGACTCTCTGGGGAACAATATGTGGAGGTAAGACTCTCTGGGGAACAATATGTGGAGGTAAGACTCTCTGGGGAACAATATGTGGAGGTAAGACTCTCTGGGGAACAATATGTGGAGGTAAGACTCTCTGGGGAACAATATGTGGAGGTAAGACTCTCTGGGTAACAATGTGGAGGTAAGACTCTCTGGGGAACAATATGTGGAGGTAAGACTCTCTGGGGAACAATATGTGGAGGTAAGACTCTCTGGGGAACAATATGTGGAGGTAAGACTCTCTGGGGAACAATATGTGGAGGTAAGACTCTCTGGGGAACAATATGTGGAGGTAAGACTCTCTGGGGAACAATATGTGGAGGTAAGACTCTCTGGGGAACAATATGTGGAGGTAAGACTCTCTGGGGAACAATATGTGGAGGTAAGACTCTCTGGGGAACAATATGTGGAGGTAAGACTCTCTGGGTAACAATATGTGGAGGTAAGACTCTCTGGGGAACAATATGTGGAGGTAAGACTCTCTGGGGAACAATATGTGGAGGTAAGACTCTCTGGGGAACAATATGTGGAGGTAAGACTCTCTGGGGAACAATATGTGGAGGTAAGACTCTCTGGGGAACAATATGTGGAGGTAAGACTCTCTGGGGAACAATATGTGGAGGTAAGACTCTCTGGGGAACAATATGTGGAGGTAAGACTCTCTGGGGAACAATATGTGGAGGTAAGACTCTCTGGGGAACAATATGTGGAGGTAAGACTCTCTGGGGAACAATATGTGGAGGTAAGACTCTCTGGGGAACAATATGTGGAGGTAAGACTCTCTGGGGAACAATATGTGGAGGTAAGACTCTCTGGGGAACAATATGTGGAGGTAAGACTCTCTGGGGAACAATATGTGGAGGTAAGACTCTCTGGGGAACAATATGTGGAGGTAAGACTCTCTGGGGAACAATATGTGGAGGTAAGACTCTCTGGGGAACAATATGTGGAGGTAAGACTCTCTGGGGAACAATATGTGGAGGTAAGACTCTCTGGGGAACAATATGTGGAGGTAAGACTCTCTGGGGAACAATATGTGGAGGTAAGACTCTCTGGGTAACAATATGTGGAGGTAAGACTCTCTGGGGAACAATATGTGGAGGTAAGACTCTCTGGGGAACAATATGTGGAGGTAAGACTCTCTGGGGAACAATATGTGGAGGTAAGACTCTCTGGGGAACAATATGTGGAGGTAAGACTCTCTGGGGAACAATATGTGGAGGTAAGACTCTCTGGGTAACAATATGTGGAGGTAAGACTCTCTGGGGAACAATATGTGGAGGTAAGACTCTCTGGGGAACAATATGTGGAGGTAAGACTCTCTGGGGAACAATATGTGGAGGTAAGACTCTCTGGGGAACAATATGTGGAGGTAAGACTCTCTGGGGAACAATATGTGGAGGTAAGACTCTCTGGGGAACAATATGTGGAGGTAAGACTCTCTGGGGAACAATATGTGGAGGTAAGACTCTCTGGGGAACAATATGTGGAGGTAAGACTCTCTGGGGAACAATATGTGGAGGTAAGACTCTCTGGGGAACAATATGTGGAGGTAAGACTCTCTGGGTAACAATATGTGGAGGTAAGACTCTCTGGGGAACAATATGTGGAGGTAAGACTCTCTGGGGAACAATATGTGGAGGTAAGACTCTCTGGGTAACAATATGTGGAGGTAAGACTCTCTGGGGAACAATATGTGGAGGTAAGACTCTCTGGGGAACAATATGTGGAGGTAAGACTCTCTGGGGAACAATATGTGGAGGTAAGACTCTCTGGGGAACAATATGTGGAGGTAAGACTCTCTGGGGAACAATATGTGGAGGTAAGACTCTCTGGGGAACAATATGTGGAGGTAAGACTCTCTGGGGAACAATATGTGGAGGTAAGACTCTCTGGGGAACAATATGTGGAGGTAAGACTCTCTGGGGAACAATATGTGGAGGTAAGACTCTCTGGGGAACAATATGTGGAGGTAAGACTCTCTGGGGAACAATATGTGGAGGTAAGACTCTCTGGGGAACAATATGTGGAGGTAAGACTCTCTGGGTAACAATATGTGGAGGTAAGACTCTCTGGGGAACAATATGTGGAGGTAAGACTCTCTGGGGAACAATATGTGGAGGTAAAACTCTCAGGGTAACAATATGTGGAGGTAAGACTCTCTTTGCAACAATATGTGGAGGTAAGACTCTCTGGGGAACAATATGTGGAGGTAAGACTCTCTGGGGAACAATATGTGGAGGTAAGACTCTCTGGGGAACAATATGTGGAGGTAAGACTCTCTGGGTAACAATATGTGGAGGTAAGACTCTCTGGGTAACAATATGTGGAGGTAAGACTCTCTGGGGAACAATATGTGGAGGTAAGACTCTCTGGGGAACAATATGTGGAGGTAAGACTCTCTGGGGAACAATATGTGGAGGTAAGACTCTCTGGGGAACAATATGTGGAGGTAAGACTCTCTGGGGAACAATATGTGGAGGTAAGACTCTCTGGGGAACAATATGTGGAGGTAAGACTCTCTGGGGAACAATATGTGGAGGTAAGACTCTCTGGGGAACAATATGTGGAGGTAAGACTCTCTGGGGAACAATATGTGGAGGTAAGACTCTCTGGGAACAATATGTGGAGGTAAGACTCTCTGGGTAACAATATGTGGAGGTAACACTCTCTGGGGAACAATATGTGGAGGTAAGACTCTCTGGGGAACAATATGTGGAGGTAAGACTCTCTGGGAACAATATGTGGAGGTAAGACTCTCTGGAGAACAATATGTGGAGGTAAGACTCTCTGGGGAACAATATGTGGAGGTAAGACTCTCTGGGGAACAATATGTGGAGGTAAGACTCTCTGGGGAACAATATGTGGAGGTAAGACTCTCTGGGGAACAATATGTGGAGGTAAGACTCTCTGGGTAACAATATGTGGAGGTAAGACTCTCTGGGGAACAATATGTGGAGGTAAGACTCTCTGGGGAACAATATGTGGAGGTAAGACTCTCTGGGGAACAATATGTGGAGGTAAGACTCTCTGGGGAACAATATGTGGAGGTAAGACTCTCTGGGGAACAATATGTGGAGGTAAGACTCTCTGGGGAACAATATGTGGAGGTAAGACTCTCTGGGGAACAATATGTGGAGGTAAGACTCTCTGGGGAACAATATGTGGAGGTAAGACTCTCTGGGGAACAATATGTGGAGGTAAGACTCTCTGGGGAACAATATGTGGAGGTAAGACTCTCTGGGGAACAATATGTGGAGGTAAGACTCTCTGGGGAACAATATGTGGAGGTAAGACTCTCTGGGGAACAATATGTGGAGGTAAGACTCTCTGGGGAACAATATGTGGAGGTAAGACTCTCTGGGGAACAATATGTGGAGGTAAGACTCTCTGGGAACAATATGTGGAGGTAAGACTCTCTGGGGAACAATATGTGGAGGTAAGACTCTCTGGGGAACAATATGTGGAGGTAAGACTCTCTGGGTAACAATATGTGGAGGTAAGACTCTCTGGGGAACAATATGTGGAGGTAAGACTCTCTGGGGAACAATATGTGGAGGTAAGACTCTCTGGGTAACAATATGTGGAGGTAAGACTCTCTGGGGAACAATATGTGGAGGTAAGACTCTCTGGGGAACAATATGTGGAGGTAAGACTCTCTGGGGAACAATATGTGGAGGTAAGACTCTCTGGGGAACAATATGTGGAGGTAAGACTCTCTGGGGAACAATATGTGAAGGTAAGACTCTCTGGGGAACAATATGTGAAGGTAAGACTCTCTGGGGAACAATATGTGGAGGTAAGACTCTCTGGGGAACAATATGTGGAGGTAAGACTCTCTGGGGAACAATATGTGGAGGTAAGACTCTCTGGGTAACAATACGTGAAGGTAAGACTCTCTGGGGAACAATATGTGGAGGTAAGACTCTCTGGGGAACCATATGTGGAGGTAAGACTCTCTGGATAACAATATGGAGGTAAGACTCTCTGGGGAACAATATGTGGAGGTAAGACTCTCTGGGGAACAATATGTGGATGTAAGACTCTCTGGGGAACAATATGTGGAGGTAAGACTCTCTGGGGAACAATATGTGGAGGTAAGACTCTCTGGGGAACAATATGTGGAGGTAAGACTCTCTGGGGAACAATATGTGGAGGTAAGACTCTCTGGGGAACAATATGTGGAGGTAAGACTCTCTGGGTAACAATATGTGGAGGTAAGACTCTCTGGGGAACAATATGTGGAGGTAAGACTCTCTGGGTAACAATATGTGGAGGTAAGACTCTCTGGGGAACAATATGTGGAGGTAAGACTCTCTGGGGAACAATATGTGGAGGTAAGACTCTCTGGGGAACAATATGTGGAGGTAAGACTCTCTGGGGAACAATATGTGGAGGTAAGACTCTCTGGGGAACAATATGTGGAGGTAAGACTCTCTGGGGAACAATATGTGGAGGTAAGACTCTCTGGGGAACAATATGTGGAGGTAAGACTCTCTAACAATATGTGGAGGTAAGAACAATATGTGGAGGTAAGACTCTCTGGGGAACAATATGTGGAGGTAAGACTCTCTGGGGAACAATATGTGGAGGTAAGACTCTCTGGGGAACAATATGTGGAGGTAAGACTCTCAATATGTGGGTAAGACTCTCTGGGGAACAATGTGGAGGTAAGACTCTCTGGGGAACAATATGTGGAGGTAAGACTCTCTGGGGAACAATGTGTGGAGGTCAGACTCTCTGGGGAACAATATGTGGAGGTACTCTCTGGGGAACAATATGTGGAGGTAAGACTCTCTGGGGAACAATATGTGGAGGTAAGACTCTCTGGGGAACAATATGTGGAGGTAAGACTCTCTGGGGAACAATATGTGGAGGTAAGACTCTCTGGGGAACAATATGTGGAGGTAAGACTCTCTGGGGAACAATATGTGGAGGTAAGACTCTCTGGGGAACAATATGTGGAGGTAAGACTCTCTGGGGAACAATATGTGGAGGTAAGACTCTCTGGGGAACAATATGTGGAGGTAAGACTCTCTGGGGAACAATATGTGGAGGTAAGACTCTCTGGGGAACAATATGTGGAGGTAAGACTCTCTGGGTAACAATGTGGAGGTAAGACTCTCTGGGTAACAATATGTGGAGGTAAGACTCTCTGGGGAACAATATGTGGAGGTAAGACTCTCTGGGGAACAATATGTGGAGGTAAGACTCTCTGGGTAACAATATGTGGAGGTAAGACTCTCTGGGGAACAATATGTGGAGGTAAGACTCTCTGGGGAACAATATGTGCAGGTAAGACTCTCTATGTGGAGGTAAGACTCTCTGGGGAACAATATGTGGAGGTAAGACTCTCTGGGGAACAATATGTGGAGGTAAGACTCTCTGGGGAACAATATGTGGAGGTAAGACTCTCTGGGGAACAATATGTGGAGGTAAGACTCTCTGGGGAACAATATGTGGAGGTAAGACTCTCTGGGGAACAATATGTGGAGGTAAGACTCTCTGGGGAACAATATGTGGAGGTAAGACTCTCTGGGGAACAATATGTGGAGGTAAGACTCTCTGGGGAACAATATGTGGAGGTAAGACTCTCTGGGTAACAATATGTGGAGGTAAGACTCTCTGGGAACAATATGTGGAGGTAAGACTCTCTGGGGAACAATATGTGGAGGTAAGACTCTCTGGGGAACAATATGTGGAGGTAAGACTCTCTGGGGAACAATATGTGGAGGTAAGACTCTCTGGGGAACAATATGTGGAGGTAAGACTCTCTGGGGAACAATATGTGGAGGTAAGACTCTCTGGGGAACAATATGTGGAGGTAAGACTCTCTGGGTAACAATATGTGGAGGTAAGACTCTCTGGGGAACAATATGTGGAGGTAAGACTCTCTGGGGAACAATATATGGAGGTAAGACTCTCAATATGTGGAGGTAAGACTCTCTGGGGAACAATATGTGGAGGTAAGACTCTCTGGGGAACAATATGTGGAGGTAAGACTCTCTGGGGAACAATATGTGGAGGTAAGACTCTCTGGGAACAATATGTGGAGGTAAGACTCTCTGGGGAACAATATGTGGAGGTAAGACTCTCTGGGGAACAATATGTGGAGGTAAGACTCTCTGGGGAACAATATGTGGAGGTAAGACTCTCTGGGGAACAATATGTGGAGGTAAGACTCTCTGGGGAACAATATGTGGAGGTAAGACTCTCTGGGGAACAATATGTGGAGGTAAGACTCTCTGGGTAACAATATGTGGAGGTAAGACTCTCTGGGGAACAATATGTGGAGGTAAGACTCTCTGGGGAACAATATGTGGAGGTAAGACTCTCTGGGGAAAAATATGTGGAGGTAAGACTCTCTAGGGAACAATATGTGGAGGAAAGACTCTCTGGGGAACAATATGTGGAGGTAAGACTCTGTGGGGAACAATATGTGGAGGTAAGACTCTCTGGGGAACAATATGTGGAGGTAAGACTCTCTGGGGAACAATATGTGGAGGTAAGACTCTCTGGGGAACAATATGTGGAGGTAAGACTCTCTGGGGAACAATATGTGGAGGTAAGACTCTCTGGGGAACAATATGTGGAGGTAAGACTCTCTGGGAACAATATGTGGAGGTAAGACTCTCTGGGTAACAATATGTGGAGGTAAGACTCTCTGGGTAACAATATGTGGAGGTAAGACTCTCTGGGGAACAATATGTGGAGGTAAGACTCTCTGGGTAACAATATGTGGAGGTAAGACTCTCTGGGGAACAATATGTGGAGGTAAGACTCTCTGGGGAACAATATGTGGAGGTAAGACTCTCTGGGGAACAATATGTGGAGGTAAGACTCTCTGGGAACAATATGTGGAGGTAAGACTCTCTGGGTAACAATATGTGGAGGTAAGACTCTCTGGGGAACAATATGTGGAGGTAAGACTCTCTGGGGAACAATATGTGGAGGTAAGACTCTCTGGGAACAATATGTGGAGGTAAGACTCTCTGGGGAACAATATGTGGAGGTAAGACTCTCTGGGGAACAATATGTGGAGGTAAGACTCTCTGGGGAACAATATGTGGAGGTAAGACTCTCTGGGGAACAATATGTGGAGGTAAGACTCTCTGGGGAACAATATGTGGAGGTAAGACTCTCTGGGTAACAATATGTGGAGGTAAGACTCTCTGGGTAACAATATGTGGAGGTAAGACTCTCTGGGGAACAATATGTGGAGGTAAGACTCTCTGGGTAACAATATGTGGAGGTAAGACTCTCTGGGTAACAATATGTGGAGGTAAGACTCTCTGGGGAACAATATGTGGAGGTAAGACTCTCTGGGGAACAATATGTGGAGGTAAGACTCTCTGGGTAACAATGTGGAGGTAAGACTCTCTGGGGAACAATATGTGGAGGTAAGACTCTCTGGGGAACAATATGTGGAGGTAAGACTCTCTGGGGAACAATATGTGGAGGTAAGACTCTCTGGGGAACAATATGTGGAGGTAAGACTCTCTGGGGAACAATATGTGGAGGTAAGACTCTCTGGGTAACAATATGTGGAGGTAAGACTCTCTGGGGAACAATATGTGGAGGTAAGACTCTCTGGGGAACAATATGTGGAGGTAAGACTCTCTGGGGAACAATATGTGGAGGTAAGACTCTCTGGGGAACAATATGTGGAGGTAAGACTCTCTGGGGAACAATATGTGGAGGTAAGACTCTCTGGGGAACAATATGTGGAGGTAAGACTCTCTGGGGAACAATATGTGGAGGTAAGACTCTCTGGGTAACAATATGTGGAGGTAAGACTCTCTGGGGAACAATATGTGGAGGTAAGACTCTCTGGGTAACAATGTGGAGGTAAGACTCTCTGGGTAACAATTTGTGGAGGTAAGACTCTCTGGGGAACAATATGTGGAGGTAAGACTCTCTGGGGAACAATATGTGGAGGTAAGACTCTCTGGGGAAAAAATATGTGGAGGTAAGACTCTCTGGGGAACAATATGTGGAGGTAAGACTCTCTGGGGAACAATATGTGGAGGTAAGACTCTCTGGGGAACAATATGTGGAGGTAAGACTCTCTGGGGAACAATATGTGGAGGTAAGACTCTCTCAATATGTGGAGGTAAGACTCTCAACAGTGTGGAGGTAAGACTCTCTGGGGAACAATATGTGGATGTAAGACTCTCTGGGGAACAATATGTGGAGGTAAGACTCTCTGGGGAACAATATGTGGAGGTAAGACTCTCTGGGGAACAATATGTGGAGGTAAGACTCTCTGGGGAACAATATGTGGAGGTAAGACTCTCTGGGGAACAATATGTGGAGGTAAGACTCTCTGAGGAACAATATGTGGAGGTAAGACTTTCTGGGTAACAATGTGGAGGTAAGATTCTCTGGGTAGCAATATGTGGAGGTAAGACTCTCTGGGGAACAATATGTGGAGGTAAGACTCTCTGGGGAACAATATGTGGAGGTAAGACTCTCTGGGGAACAATATGTGGAGGTAAGACTCTCTGGGGAACAATATGTGGAGGTAAGACTCTCTGGGGAACAATATGTGGAGGTAAGACTCTCTGGGGAACAATATGTGGAGGTAAGACTCTCTGGGTAACAATATGTGGAGGTAAGACTCTCTGGGGAACAATATGTGGAGGTAAGACTCTCTGGGGAACAATATGTGGAGGTAAGACTCTCTGGGGAACAATATGTGGAGGTAAGACTCTCTGGGTAACAATGTGGAGGTAAGAATCTCTGGGGAACAATATGTGGAGGTAAGACTCTCTGGGGAGAAATATGTGAAGGTAAAACTCTCTGGGCAACAATGTGGAGGTAAGACTCTCTGGGGAACAATATGTGGAGGTAAGACTCTCTGGGGAACAATATGTGGAGGTAAGACTCTCTGGGGAACAATATGTGGAGGTAAGACTCTCTGGGGAACAATATGTGGAGGTAAGACTCTCTGGGGAACAATATGTGGAGGTAAGACTCTCTGAGGAACAATATGTGGAGGTAAGGCTCTCTGGGTAACAATATCTGGAGGTAAGACTCTCTCTGACTCTCTGGGGAACAATATGTGGAGGTAAGACTCTCTGGGGAACAATATGTGGAGGTAAGACTCTCTGGGCAACAATATGTGGAGGTAAGACTCTCTGGGGAACAATAAGACTCTCTGACTCTCTGGGAACAATATGTCAATATGTGGAGGTAAGACTCTCTGGGGAACAATATGTGGAGGAAAGACTCTCTGGGGAACAATATGTGGAGGTAAGACTCTCTGGGGAACAATATGTGGAGGTAAGACTCTCTGGGAACAATATGTGGAGGTAAGACTCTCTGGGGAACAATATGTGGAGGTAAGACTCTCTGGGGAACAATATGTGGAGGTAAGACTCTCTGGGGAACAATATGTGGAGGTAAGACTCTCTGGGGAACAATATGTGGAGGTAAGACTCTCTGGGGAACAATATGTGGAGGTAAGACTCTCTGGGGAACAATATGTGGAGGTAAGACTCTCTGGGTAACAATATGTGGAGGTAAGACTCTCTGGGGAACAATATGTGGAGGTAAGACTCTCTGGGGAACAATATGTGGAGGTAAGACTCTCTGGGGAACAATATGTGGAGGTAAGACTCTCTGGGGAACAATATGTGGAGGTAAGACTCTCTGGGTAACAATATGTGGAGGTAAGACTCTCTGGGGAACAATATGTGGAGGTAAGACTCTCTGGGGAACAATATGTGGAGGTAAGACTCTCTGGGGAACAATATGTGGAGGTAAGACTCTCTGGGGAACAATATGTGGAGGTAAGACTCTCTGGGGAACAATATGTGGAGGTAAGACTCTCTGGGGAACAATATGTGGAGGTAAGACTCTCTGGGGAACAATATGTGGAGGTAAGACTCTCTGGGGAACAATATGTGGAGGTAAGACTCTCTGGGGAACAATATGTGGAGGTATATGGAGGTAAGACTCTCTGGGGAACAATATGTGGAGGTAAGACTCTCTGGGAACAATATGTGGAGGTAAGACTCTCTGGGTAACAATATGTGGAGGTAAGACTCTCTGGGGAACAATATGTGGAGGTAAGACTCTCTGGGGAACAATATGTGGAGGTAAGACTCTCTGGGGAACAATATGTGGAGGTAAGACTCTCTGGGGAACAATATGTGGAGGTAAGACTCTCTGGGGAACAATATGTGGAGGTAAGACTCTCTGGGGAACAATATGTGGAGGTAAGACTCTCTGGGGAACAATATGTGGAGGTAAGACTCTCTGGGTAACAATATGTGGAGGTAAGACTCTCTGGGGAACAATATGTGGAGGTAAGACTCTCTGGGGAACAATATGTGGAGGTAAGACTCTCTGGGTAACAATATGTGGAGGTAAGACTCTCTGGGGAACAATATGTGGAGGTAAGACTCTCTGGGGAACAATATGTGGAGGTAAGACTCTCTGGGTAACAATATGTGGAGGTAAGACTCTCTGGGGAACAATATGTGGAGGTAAGACTCTCTGGGGAACAATATGTGGAGGTAAGACTCTCTGGGGAACAATATGTGGAGGTAAGACTCTCTGGGGAACAATATGTGGAGGTAAGACTCTCTGGGGAACAATATGTGGAGGTAAGACTCTCTGGGGAACAATATGTGGAGGTAAGACTCTCTGGGGAACAATATGTGGAGGTAAGACTCTCTGGGTAACAATGTGGAAGTAAGACTCTCTGGGGAACAATATGTGGAGGTAAGACTCTCTGGGGAACAATATGTGGAGGTAAGACTCTCTGGGGAACAATATGTGGAGGTAAGACTCTCTGGGAACAATATGTGGAGGTAAGACTCTCTGGGGAACAATATGTGGAGGTAAGACTCTCTGGGGAACAATATGTGGAGGTAAGACTCTCTGGGGAACAATATGTGGAGGTAAGACTCTCTGGGGAACAATATGTGGAGGTAAGACTCTCTGGGGAACAATATGTGGAGGTAAGACTCTCTGGGGAACAATATGTGGAGGTAAGACTCTCTGGGGAACAATATGTGGAGGTAAGACTCTCTGGGTAACAATATGTGGAGGTAAGACTCTCTGGGTAACAATATGTGGAGGTAAGACTCTCTGGGTAACAATATGTGGAGGTAAGACTCTCTGGGTAACAATATGTGGAGGTAAGACTCTCTGGGGAACAATATGTGGAGGTAAGACTCTCTGGGGAACAATATGTGGAGGTAAGACTCTCTGGGGAACAATATGTGGAGGTAAGACTCTCTGGGGAACAATATGTGGAGGTAAGACTCTCTGGGGAACAATATGTGGAGGTAAGACTCTCTGGGGAACAATATGTGGAGGTAAGACTCTCTGGGGAACAATATGTGGAGGTAAGACTCTCTGGGGAACAATATGTGGAGGTAAGACTCTCTGGGTAACAATATGTGGAGGTAAGACTCTCTGGGGAACAATATGTGGAGGTAAGACTCTCTGGGGAACAATATGTGGAGGTAAGACTCTCTGGGGAACAATATGTGGAGGTAAGACTCTCTGGGGAACAATATGTGGAGGTAAGACTCTCTGGGGAACAATATGTGGAGGTAAGACTCTCTGGGGAACAATATGTGGAGGTAAGACTCTCTGGGGAACAATATGTGGAGGTAAGACTCTCTGGGGAACAATATGTGGAGGTAAGACTCTCTGGGGAACAATATGTGGAGGTAAGACTCTCTGGGGAACAATATGTGGAGGTAAGACTCTCTGGGGAACAATATGTGGAGGTAAGACTCTCTGGGTAACAATATGTGGAGGTAAGACTCTCTGGGGAACAATATGTGGAGGTAAGACTCTCTGGGGAACAATATGTGGAGGTAAGACTCTCTGGGGAACAATATGTGGAGGTAAGACTCTCTGGGGAACAATATGTGGAGGTAAGACTCTCTGGGGAACAATATGTGGAGGTAAGACTCTCTGGGGAACAATATGTGGAGGTAAGACTCTCTGGGGAACAATATGTGGAGGTAAGACTCTCTGGGGAACAATATGTGGAGGTAAGACTCTCTGGGGAACAATATGTGGAGGTAAGACTCTCTGGGGAACAATATGTGGAGGTAAGACTCTCTGGGGAACAATATGTGGAGGTAAGACTCTCTGGGGAACAATATGTGGAGGTAAGACTCTCTGGGGAACAATATGTGGAGGTAAGACTCTCTGGGGAACAATATGTGGAGGTAAGACTCTCTGGGGAACAATATGTGGAGGTAAGACTCTCTGGGGAACAATATGTGGAGGTAAGACTCTCTGGGGAACAATATGTGGAGGTAAGACTCTCTGGGGAACAATATGTGGAGGTAAGACTCTCTGGGGAACAATATGTGGAGGTAAGACTCTCTGGGGAACAATATGTGGAGGTAAGACTCTCTGGGGAACAATATGTGGAGGTAAGACTCTCTGGGGAACAATATGTGGAGGTAAGACTCTCTGGGGAACAATATGTGGAGGTAAGACTCTCTGGGGAACAATATGTGGAGGTAAGACTCTCTGGGGAACAATATGTGGAGGTAAGACTCTCTGGGGTAAACTCTCAATATGTGGAGGTAAGACTCTCTGGGGAACAATATGTGGAGGTAAGACTCTCTGGGGAACAATATGTGGAGGTAAGACTCTCTGGGGAACAATATGTGGAGGTAAGACTCTCTGGGGAACAATATGTGGAGGTAAGACTCTCTGGGGAACAATATGTGGAGGTAAGACTCTCTGGGGAACAATATGTGGAGGTAAGACTCTCTGGGGAACAATATGTGGAGGTAAGACTCTCTGGGGAACAATATGTGGAGGTAAGACTCTCTGGGGAACAATATGTGGAGGTAAGACTCTCTGGGGAACAATATGTGGAGGTAAG
This sequence comes from Cherax quadricarinatus, assembly GCF_038502225.1. Classification (NCBI taxonomy): domain Eukaryota; kingdom Metazoa; phylum Arthropoda; class Malacostraca; order Decapoda; family Parastacidae; genus Cherax; species Cherax quadricarinatus. The sequence continues at coordinate 364,933 of NW_027195117.1, forward strand.
ACTCTCTGGGGAACAATATGTGGAGGTAAGACTCTCTGGGGAACAATATGTGGAGGTAAGACTCTCTGGGGAACAATATGTGGAGGTAAGACTCTCTGGGGAACAATATGTGGAGGTAAGACTCTCTGGGGAACAATATGTGGAGGTAAGACTCTCTGGAGGTAAGAACAATATGTGGAGGTAAGACTCTCTGGGTAACAATATGTGGAGGTAAGACTCTCTGGGGAACAATATGTGGAGGTAAGACTCTCTGGGGAACAATGTGGAGGTAAGACTCTCTGGGGACCAATAGGTAAGACTCTCTGGGGAACAATATGTGGAGGTAAGACTCTCTGGGGAACAATATGTGGAGGTAAGAGAACAATATGTGGAGGTAAGATTCTCTGGGGAACAATATGTGGAGGTAAGACTCTCTGGGGAACAATATGTGGAGGTAAGACTCTCTGGGGAACAATATGTGGAGGTAAGACTCTCTGGGGAACAATATGTGGAGGTAAGACTCTCTGGGGAACAATATGTGGAGGTAAGACTCTCTGGGGAACAATATGTGGAGGTAAGACTCTCTGGGGAACAATATGTGGAGGTAAGACTCTCTGGGGAACAATATGTGGAGGTAAGACTCTCTGGGGAACAATATGTGGAGGTAAGACTCTCTGGGGAACAATATGTGGAGGTAAGACTCTCTGGGGAACAATATGTGGAGGTAAGACTCTCTGGGGAACAATATGTGGAGGTAAGACTCTCTGGGGAACAATATGTGGAGGTAAGACTCTCTGGGGAACAATATGTGGAGGTAAGACTCTCTGGGGAACAATATGTGGAGGTAAGACTCTCTGGGGAACAATATGTGGAGGTAAGACTCTCTGGGGAACAATATGTGGAGGTAAGACTCTCTATTAACAATATGTGGAGGTAAGACTCTCTGGGTAACAATATGTGGAGGTAAGACTCTCTGGGGAACAATATGTGGAGGTAAGACTCTCAGGGTAACAATATGTGGAGGTAAGACTCTCTGGGGAACAATATGTGGAGGTAAGACTCTCTGGCTAACAATGTTGAAGTAAGACTCTCTGGGGAACAATATGTGGAGGTAAGACTCTCTGGGAACAATATGTGGAGGTAAGACTCTCTGGGTAACAATATGTGGAGGTAAGACTCTCTGGTTAACAATATGTGGAGGAAAGACTCTCTGGGGAACAATATGTGGAGGTAAGACTCTCTGGGGAACAATATGTGGAGGTAAGACTCTCTGGGGAACAATATGTGGAGGTAAGACTCTCTGGGGAACAATATGTGGAGGTAAGACTCTCTGGGGAACAATATGTGGAGGTAAGACTCTCTGGGTAACAATATGTGGAGGTAAGACTCTCTGGGGAACAATATGTGGAGGTAAGACTCTCTGGGTAACAATATGTGGAGGTAAGACTCTCTGGGTAACAATATGTGGAGGTAAGACTCTCTGGGGAACAATATGTGGAGGTAAGACTCTCTGGGTAACAATATGTGGAGGTAAGACTCTCTCTGGGGTAACAATATGTGGAGGTAAGACTCTCTGGGGAACAATATGCGGAGGTAATACTCTCTGGGGAACAATATGTGGAGGTAAGACTCTCTGGGACTCTCTGGGGAACAATATGTGGAGGTAAGACTCTCTGGGGAACAATATGTGGAGGTAAGACTCTCTGGGGAACAATATGTGGAGGTAAGACTCTCTGGGGAACAATATGTGGAGGTAAGACTCTCTGGGGAACAATATGTGGAGGTAAGACTCTCTGGGTAACAATATGTGGAGGTAAGACTCTCTGGGTAATAATATGTGGAGGTAAGACTCTCTGGGTAACAATATGTGGAGGTAAGACTCTCTGGGGAACAATATGTGGAGGTAAGACTCTCTGGCTAACAATGCGGAAGTAAGATTCTCGGGGGAACAATATGTGGAGGTAAGACTCTCTGCGAACAATATGTGGAGGTAAGACTCTCTGGGTAACAATATGTGGAGGAAAGACTCTCTGGGGAACAATATGTGGAGGTAAGACTCTCTGGGTAACAATGTGGAGGTAAGGCTCTCTGGGAACAATATGTGGAGGTAAGACTCTCTGGGTAACAATATGTGTAGGTAAGACTCTCTGGGTAACAATATGTGTAGGTAAGACTCTCTGGGGAACAATATGTGGAGGTAAGACTCTCTGGGTAACAATATGTGGAGGTAAGACTCTCTGGGGAACAATATGTGGAGGTAAGACTCTCTGGGGAACAATATGTGGAGGTAAGACTCTCTGGGGAACAATATGTGGAGGTAAGACTCTCTGGGGAACAATATGTGGAGGTAAGACTCTCTGGGGAACAATATGTGGAGGTAAGACTCTCTGGGGAACAATATGTGGAGGTAAGACTCTCTGGGGAACAATATGTGGAGGTAAGACTCTCTGGGTAACAATATGTGGAGGTAAGACTCTCTGGGGAACAATATGTGGAGGTAAGACTCTCTGGGGAACAATATGTGGAGGTAAGACTCTCTGGGGAACAATATGTGGAGGTAAGACTCTCTGGGAACAATATGTGGAGGTAAGACTCTCTGGGTAACAATATGTGGAGGTAAGACTCTCTGGGGAACAATATGTGGAGGTAAGACTCTCTGGGGAACAATATGTGGAGGTAAGACTCTCTGGGGAACAATATGTGGAGGTAAGACTCTCTGGGGAACAATATGTGGAGGTAAGACTCTCTGGGGAACAATATGTGGAGGTAAGACTCTCTGGGGAACAATATGTGGAGGTAAGACTCTCTGGGTAACAATATGTGGAGGTAAGACTCTCTGGGGAACAATATGTGGAGGTAAGACTCTCTGGGGAACAATATGTGGAGGTAAGACTCTCTGGGGAACAATATGTTGAGATAAGAACTCTGGGGAACAATATGTGGAGGGTCAGGGTAACAATATGTGGAGGTAAGACTCTCTGGGGAACAATATGTGGAGGTAAGACTCTCTGGCTAACAATGTGGAAGTAAGACTCTCTGGGGAACAATATGTGGAGGTAAGACTCTCTGGGAACAATATGTGGAGGTAAGACTCTCTGGGGAACAATATGTGGAGGTAAGACTCTCTGGGGAACAATATGTGGAGGTAAGACTCTCTGGGGAACAATATGTGGAGGTAAGACTCTCTGGGGAACAATATGTGGAGGTAAGACTCTCTGGGGAAAAATATGTGGAGGTAAGACTCTCTGGGGAACAATATGTGGAGGTAAGACTCTCTGGGGAACAATATGTGGAGGTAAGACTCTCTGGGGAACAATATGTGGAGGTAAGACTCTCTGGGGAACAATATGTGGAGGTAAGACTCTCTGGGGAACAATATGTGGAGGTAAGACTCTCTGGGGAACAATATGTGGAGGTAAGACTCTCTGGGGAACAATGTGGAGGTGTGGATGTGGGTAAGACTCTCTGGGGAACAATATGTGGAGGTAAGACTCTCTGGGAACAATATGTGGAGGTAAGACTCTCTGGGGAACAATATGTGGAGGTAAGACTCTCTGGGGAACAATATGTGGAGGTAAGACTCTCTGGGGAACAATATGTGGAGGTAAGACTCTCTGGGGAACAATATGTGGAGGTAAGACTCTCTGGGGAACAATATGTGGAGGTAAGACTCTCTGGGGAACAATATGTGGAGGTAAGACTCTCTGGGGAACAATATGTGGAGGTAAGACTCTCTGGGGAACAATATGTGGAGGTAAGACTCTCTGGGGAACAATATGTGGAGGTAAGACTCTGTGGGTAACAATATGTGAAGGTAAGACTCTCTGGGGAACAATATGTGGAGGTAAGACTCTCTGGGAACAATATGTGGAGGTAAGACTCTCTGGGGAACAATATGTGGAGGTAAGACTCTCTGGGGAACAATATGTGGAGGTAAGACTCTCTGGGGAACAATATGTGGAGGTAAGACTCTCTGGGGAACAATATGTGGAGGTAAGACTCTCTGGGGAACAATATGTGGAGGTAAGACTCTCTGGGGAACAATATGTGGAGGTAAGACTCTCTGGGAACAATATGTGGAGGTAAGACTCTCTGGGGAACAATATGTGGAGGTAAGACTCTCTGGGGAACAATATGTGGAGGTAAGACTCTCTGGGGAACAATATGTGGAGGTAAGACTCTCTGGGGAACAATATGTGGAGGTAAGACTCTCTCTGTGGAGGTAAGACTCTCTGGGTAACAATATGTGGAGGTAAGACTCTCTGGGGAACAATATGTGGGGGGAACAATATGTGGAGGTAAGACTTTCTGGGGAACAATATGTGGAGGTAAGAATTTCTGGGGAACAATATGTGGAGGTAAGACTCTCTGGGGAACAATATGTGGAGGTAAGACTCTCTGGGGAACAATATGTGGAGGTAAGACTCTCTGGGTAACAATATGTAGAGGTCAGACACTCTGGGGAACAATATGTGGAGGTAAGACTCTCTGGGTAACAATATGTGGAGGTAAGACTCTCTGGGGAACAATATGTGGAGGTAAGACTCTCTTGGGAACAATATGTGGAGGTAAGACTCTCTGGGGAACAATATGTGGAGGTAAGACTCTCTGGGGAACAATATGTGGAGGTAAGACTCTCTGGGGAACAATATGTGGAGGTAAGACTCTCTGGGGAACAATATGTGGAGGTAAGACTCTCTGGGGAACAATATGTGGAGGTAAGACTCTCTGGGGAACAATATGTGGAGGTAAGACTCTCTGGGGAACAATATGTGGAGGTAAGACTCTCTGGGTAACAATATGTAGAGGTCAGACACTCTGGGGAACAATATGTGGAGGTAAGACTCTCTGGGTAACATTATGTGGAGGTAAGACTCTCTGGGTAACAATATGTGGAGGTAAGACTCTCTGGGGAACAATATGTGGAGGTAAGACTCTCTGGGGAACAATATGTGGAGGTAAGACTCTCTGGGTAACAATGTGGAGGTAAGACTCTCTGGGGAACAATATGTGGAGGTAAGACTCTCTGGGGAACAATATGTGGAGGTAAGACTCTCTGGGGAACAATATGTGGAGGTAAGACTCTCTGGGTAACAATGTGGAGGTAAGAATCTCTGGGGAACAATATGTGGAGGTAAGACTCTCTGGGGAACAATATGTGTAGGTAAAACTCTCTGGGCAACAGTGTGGAGGTAAGACTCTCTGGGGAACAATATGTGGAGGTAAGACTCTCTGGGGAACAATATGTGGAGGTAAGACTCTCTGGGGAACAATATGTGGAGGTAAGACTCTCTGGGGAACAATATGTGGAGGTAAGACTCTCTGGGGAACAATATGTGGAGGTAAGACTCTCTGGGTAACAATATGTGGAGGTAAGACTCTCTGGGGAACAATATGTGGAGGTAAGACTCTCTGGGGAACAATATGTGGAGGTAAGACTCTGTGGGGAACAATATGTGGAGGTAAGACTCTCTGGGTAACAAAATGTGGAGGAAAGACTCTATGGGGAACAATATGTGGAGGTAAGACTCTCTGGGGAACAATATGTGGAGGTAAGACTCTCCTGGAACAATATGTGGAGGTAAGACTCTCTGGGGAACAATATGTGGAGGTAAGACTCTCTCAATGTGCAGGGACTCTCTGGGGAACAATATGTGGAGGTAAGACTCTCTGGGGAACAATATGTGGATGTAAGACTCTCTGGGGAACAATATGTGGAGGTAAGTAACTCTCTGGAGAACAATATGTGGAGGTAAGACTCTCTGGGGAACAAACAATATGTGGAGGTAAGACTCTCTGGGGAACAATATGTGGAGGTAAGACTCTCTGGGGAACAATATCTGGAGGTAAGACTCTCTGGGGAACAATATGTTGAGGTAAGACTCTCTGGGGAACAATATGTGGAGGTAAGACTCTCTGAGGAACAATATGTGGAGGTAAGGCTCTCTGGGTAACAATATCTGGAGGTAAGACTCTCTGCATAACAATATATAGAGGTAAGACTCTCTGGGTAACAATATGTGGAGGTAAGACTCTCTGGGGAACAATATGTGGAGGTAAGACTCTCTGGGGAACAATATGTGGAGGTAAGACTCTCTGGGTAACAATATGTGGAGGTAAGACTCTCTGGGGAACAATATGTGGAGGTAAGACTCTCTGGGGAACAATATGTGGAGGTAAGACTCTCTGGGGAACAATATGTGGAGGTAAGACTCTCTGGGTAACAATGTGGAGGTAAGAATCTCTGGGGAACAATATGTGGAGGTAAGACTCTCTGGGGAACAATATGTGGAGGTAAAACTCTCTGGGCAACAATGTGGAGGTAAGACTCTCTGGGGAACAATATGTGGAGGTAAGACTCTCTGGGGAACAATATGTGGAGGTAAGACTCTCTGGGGAACAATATGTGGAGGTAAGACTCTCTGTGGAACAATATGTGGAGGTAAGACTCTCTGAGGAACAATATGTGGAGGAAAGACTCTCTGGGTAACAATGTGGAGGTAAGACTCTCTGGGTAACAATATGTAGAGGTAAGACTCTCTGGGGATCAATATCTGGAGGTAAGACTCTCTGGGTAACAATGTGGAGGTAAGACTCTCTGGGTAACAATATGTAGAGGTAAGACTCTCTGGGGATCAATATCTGGAGGTAAGACTCACTGCGTAACAATATGTATTGGTAAGACTCTCTGGGTAACAATATTTGGAGGTAAGACTCTCTGGGTAACAATGTGGAGGTAAGACTCTCTGGGGAACAATATGTGGAGGTAAGACTCTCTGGGGAACAATATGTGGAGGTAAGACTCTCTGGGGAACAATATGTGGAGGTAAGACTCTCTGGGGAACAATATGTGGAGGTAAGACTCTCTGGGGAACAATATGTGGAGGTAAGACTCTCTGGGGAACAATATGTGGAGGTAAGACTCTCTGGGGAACAATATGTGGAGGTAAGACTCTCTGGGGAACAATATGTGGAGGTAAGAGTCTCTGGGGAACAATATGTGGAGGCAAGACTCTATGGGGAACAATATGTGGAGGTAAGACTCTCGGGGTAACAATATGTGAAGGTAAGACTCTCTGGGTAACAACGTGTGGAGATAAGACTCTCTGAGTAACAACATCTGGAGGCAAGAATCTCTGGGTAACAATATGTGGAGGTAAGGCTCTCTGGGTAACAATATGTGGAGGTAAGGCTCTCTTGGGATCAATATGTTGAAGTAAGACTCTCTGGGGAACAATATGTGGAGATAAGACTCTCTGGGTAACAACATGTGCAGGTAAGACTCTCTGGGTAACAATATGTGGAGGTAAGGCTCTCTTGGGAACAATATGTGGAGGTAAGACTCTCTGGGGAAAAATATGGGGAGGTAAGACCCTCTGGGTGAAGGAGTAAGAACCACAACATCTGAAGGACAGTGTGTAGTGGTGGAGACCTTGGTCAGTGGGTAGTGTTGGAGACCTTGGTCATTGGGTAGTGTCGGAGACCTTCGTCAGTGGGTAGTGGTGGAGACCTTGGTCAGTGGGTAGTGGTGGAGACCTTGGTCAGTGGGTAGTGTTGGAGACCTTGGTCAGTGGGTAGTGTTGGAGACCTTGGTCAGTGGGTAGTGATGGAGACCATGGTGAGTGAGTAGTGGTGGTGACATTGGTCAGAGGGTAGTGGTGGAGACCTTGGTCAGTGGTTAGTGGTAGAGACCTTGGTCAGTGGGTAATAGCGGAGACCTTGGTCAGTGGGTAGTGGAGAACTTGGTCAGTGGGAAGTGGTGTAGATCTGGCTCAGTGAGTAGTGGTGGAAACTATGGTCAGTGGGTAGTGGTGGAGACCTTGGTCAGTGGATAGTGGTGGAGACCTTGGTCAGTGGATAGTGGTGGAGACCTGGTTCAGGCGGTAGTGGGGGAGACCTAAGTCAGTGGCTAGTGGTGGAGACTTGGCTCAGTGGGTAGTGGTGGATGCCTCGGTCAGTGGATAGTGGTGGAGAACTTGGTTAGTGGGTAGTTGTGGAGACTTAGCTCAGTGGGTAGAGGTGGAGACCTTGGTCAGTGGGTAGTCGTGGAGACCTGGCTCAGTGGTTAGTGGTGGAGACCTGGGTCAGTGGGTAGTGTGGGACACCTTGGTCAGTGGGTAGTAGTGGAGACATTGGTCAGTGGGTAGTGATGGAGACCATAGTCAGAGGGTAGTGGTTGAGACCTTGGTCAATGGAAAGTGGTGGAGACATTGTTCACTTGGTAGTTGTTGAGACCTGGCTCAGTGGGCAGTGGTTGACTCCTTGGTCAGTGGGTAGTTGCGGTGACCTGGCTCAGTGGGAAGTGGTGGAAACCTTGGTCAGTGGGCAGTGGTGGAGACCTTGCTCAGTTGTTATCGGTGGAGACCTTGGTCAGTTTGGTATTTGTGGAGACCTGGCACAGTGGGTAGTGTTGCAGAGCATAGTCAGTGGGGAGTGGTGGAGACCTTGCTCAGTGGGTAGCAGTGGAGACCTTGGTCAGTGGATAGTGGTGGAGACCTTGGTAAGTGGATAGTGGTGGAGACCTTGGTCAGTGGGAAGTGGTGGAGAACTGGCTCAGTGGGTAGTGGTGGTGAACATGGCCAGTGGGGAGTGGCGGAGACCTTGCTCAGTGGGTAGTGGTGGAGACCTGGCTCATAGGGTAGTGGTGGAGACCTTGGTCAGGGGGTAGTGGTGGAGACCTAAATCAGTGGGAAGTGGTGGAGACATGGCTCAGTGGGTAGTGGTGGAGACCTTGATCAGTGGGTGGTGGTGGAGACCTTGGTCAGTGGGTAGTGATGGAGACCTTGGTCAGTGGGTAATTGTGGAGACCTTGGTCATTGGGTAATTGTGGAGACCTTGGTTAGTGGGTAGTGGTCGAGACCTTGATCAGCGGATAGTGGTGGAGATCTTGGTCAGTGGGTAGTGGTGGAGACCTTGGTCAGTGGATAGTGGTGGAGACATTGGTCAGTGGATGGTGGTGGAGACCTTGGTCAGTGGGTAGTGGTGGAGACTTTAGCCAGCTGGTAGTGGTGGAGACCTTGGTCAGTGGGTAGTAACGG